>NC_057800.1:198238361-198572222 GCF_018294505.1 Triticum aestivum | reverse complement strand
CGGCTCTTTTTTTCCGGCGGTCCTCGAGCTGCTACAGTGCCCGGGCCGCGCCTCGGTTTCCGTGCAAACCCTAGATCTGTCCCGGAGAGGTTGATTTTTTTCACTAAGTCCCGGATATTTTCAGTTCAAGTGCCTCTGTTCGCGGCACCGTAACTTTGCATCTGTAGCTCTGATTCATGCATATAGCACATCAAAATGTTCATCTCAGAGAGTACATCATTTCATTCCATTGCATCATTTTCATTTGAGCTCATTTTGATGCCCGAAATGCTGTTAGAAGAGGGCTACTTGAGTTAATTGTCAGATCTGCTACTTCATCTTAGACTTTTGTCATTTTTGCCATGATTATTGTGTGCATGATATGCCCGTGAGTTCTACATGTGTTTTGTTAAGGGTTTTGTCATATTTCCAGAGGTGAAACCCATGTATTTTTAGGATATGTGTGGTGACTTGTGCAAGCTTGCAAAGTGGTGCACTTGCTAATTCTGTTTTCAGGGACTTAGTGATTTCACTAAGTCCTGGAGCCGTTTATCTCATGATGCCATATGTTCTTGTTGTTTCCTAGTGATCCGTGCCTCTTTTGAGGATGTTCAGTAAGGGAGTTTTGTTAATATTGTAGTGCTCTATCCATCCATGTCTTTTTTTGCAATTATGGAGCACCCTAGCTTGAGTCAATCGAGCTCTACTTTTGCTTCGTTGCGAATCTGGGCAGATCGTCAACTTGTTTGCGATTTTGCCGATGTCATTGTAGTTGATCCGTGCATGCTATGCCATTGTTCTTGCCATGTCTAGCTTCCATTTTGTGCCTTCTTAAGAGATGTATGCTTGTCTTGCCGTGGCTTGCACCATGGTGAGTGCATCGAGCTCGTAAACATGCCTTCGTGAGATATGTTTCAGCATGTTCCAGTTTTCACTAAGTCTGAAAACTGATTATGTTTTTGCTATGTTCGTGTGCTTGTTAGTATATTTTGTGATCCCTTTTGGCTCAAGGTCACTAAGGGACTTTTGTTAAGCTTGTTGAGTAGCTCTGTGCCATTTCTTTCTTTGTCATGTTCAGGTCCTGTAGCATGTTGTTTTGTTGCTCCGAAGAGGGCTATATGATCTGAGATTCCAGACAAGTGTTAATTTCACGAAGTCTGAGATCTGTTTTACCATTTGCGTTTTTGCCATGCTTGTTTGAACCTCCTAATGGATGAATTGGCCGTAGCTCAGTGCTAGACTTTTGTTAACCATCCTGAATGCTTCCCTGCCATGTATTTTTATGTCATGTTTGGGTGCTGTAGCATGTTCATCTCATTGCATTTAGATGCCTACTTGCTGTAAATCGCAGACCGGTGTCATTTTTGAATCGCTTGCCATTTCCAAACCGTAACTCCGATTCCGTCGTTCTTTATATCGTTTTCAAGCGATTTCATCTCATCTTTCCAGTGGCACACTTGTATTTCCAAGTTGAGGCCAGGTTCATGCATTTCCTGTCATATCTTGCATTTTGCATCCCGCGTCGCATTCCGCATAGCATATCATCTTTGCATTGTGTTGTTTGAGTTTGCACGTGGTTGATTGTATCCTTGTTGCTTGTTTGCCTTGTTTGGTTAGAGCCGGGAGACGAGTTCGCTAACGAGGAGCCCATTGAGTTTGCTTTTGAGGATCCAGTCAACTCTGACAACTGTGCAGGCAAGATGATCATACCCTCGAAATCACTACTATCTTTGTTATGCTAGTTTGCTCGCTCTTTTGCTATGCCATTGCTACGATGCCTACCACTTTCTTGCAAGCCTCCCAAATTGCCATGTCAAACCTCTAACCCGTCATTATCCTAGCAAACCGTTGATTGGCTATGTTACCGCTTTGCTCAGCCCCTCTTATAGCGTTGCTAGTTGCAGGTGAAGATTGGAGGCCGTTCCTTGTTGGAACATTTATTTACTCGTTGGGATATCATTATATTGTTATGTTATCTTAATGCATCTATATACTTGGTAAGGGGTGGAAGGCTCGGCCTCTCGCCTAGTGTTTTGTTCCACTCTTGCCGCCCTAGTTTCCGTCATATCGGTGTTATGTTCCCGGATTTTGCGTTCCTTACGCGGTTGGGTTATAATGGGAACCCCTTGATAGTCCGCCTTGAATAAAACTTCTCCAGCAATGCCCAACCTTGGTTTTACCATTTGCCACCTAGCCTTTTTCCCTTGGGTTTCGCGGACTCAAGGGTCATCTTATTTTAACCCCCCCCCCCCCGGGCCAGTGCTCCTCTGAGTGTTGGTCCAACCTAGAGCACTGTGTGGGGCCGTCCCTTGGCAACTTGGGTTACGTTGGCTCCCGTACGCTTAGCTTATCCGGTGTGCCCTGAGAACGAGATATGTGCAGCTCCTATCGGGATTTGTCGGCATAGCGGGCGGTGTTGCTGGACTTGTTTTACCATTGTCGGAGTTGTCTTGAATTACCAAGATACCGAGTCTGATCGGAACGTCTTGGGAGGAGTTCTATTCCTTCGTTGACCGTGAGAGCTTGTCATGGGCTAAGTTGGGACTCCCCTGCAGGGATTGAACTTTCGAAAGCCGTGCCCACGGTTATGGGCAGATGGGAATTTGTTAATGTCCGGTTGCAGATAACTTGAACCTTAATTAATTAAAATGAATCAACTGAGTGTGTTACCGTGATGGCCTCTTCTCGGCGGAGTCCGGGAAGTGGACACGGTGTTGGAGTAATGTTTGCGCAGGTTGTTCTCTAGCTTCTCGCTCGTGCTTTACCTCCTCTTCTCACTCTCTGTTGCGAATAAGTTAGCCACCATACTTGCTAGTCGCTTGCTGCAGCTCCATATATTTATCTTGCCTTACCTATAAGCTTAAATAGTCTTGATCGTGAGGGTGCGAGATTGTTGAGTCCCTGTGGCTCACAGATTACTATTACACCAGATGCAGGGCCTGATGATTCCGCTCCAGGAGACGCGTACGAGCTCAAGTGGGAGTTCGACGAAGACTCTCAACGATACTATGTTTCCTTTCCCAATGATCAGTAGTGGTGCCCAGTTGGGGGTGATTGGGACCGTTGTCGCATGTCGAGTTCTCTTTATTTGGCGCCGTAGTCGGGCCATGAGTGTTTGAATGATGTAATGTTATTTCTGTACTTGATTGACGTGGCGAGTGTAAGCCAACTATGTTATCTCCCTTTTTATTATTATATTACATGCGATGTTGTGAAGATTGCCTAACTTGCGACATATGCCTTCAATGCGATTATGTCTCTAAGTCGTGCCTCGACACGTGGGAGCTATAGTCGCATCGAGGGTGTTATATCATAGTTCATTGATCGTGCTTTTGCCTTATCTTCTCGCTCTCATTTGCGTGTGTTAGCCACCATATATGCTAGTTGCTTGCTGCAGCTCCACCTCAAACCTTTTACCCTACCTATAAGCTTAAATAGTCTTGATCGCGAGGGTGTGAGATTGCTGAGTCCCCGTGACTCACAGGTTCCTTCCAAAATTAGTTTGCAGGTGACGCAACCAAGCTCAAGGAGGAGCTCAATGAAGATCTTGTCCTTTGGGTTGTTTCGTTCTACTTGATCAGTAGTGGAGCCCTGTTGGGGACGATCGGGGATCTGTGTAGCAGTTGGGGTAGTCTTCTTTTATTTTGGTTCCGTAGCCGGACCTTGATTGTATCTGGATGATGTAATGTTTTATTCATGTATTGTGTGAAGTGGCGATTGTAAGACAACTATGTATCTTTTCCCTTATGTATTACATGGGTTGTTGTGAAGATTGCCTCACTTGCGACATTGCTTACAATGCGGTTATGCCTCTAAGTCATGCTTCGACACGTGGGAGATATAGCCGCATCGTGGGCGTTACAAGTTGGTAATCAGAGCCTTCCCCGAGTTAGGAGCCCCCTACTTGATTGAATCGCTGGCGTTGTTGAGTCTAGAAAAATGTTTTGAGTCATCTAGGATTATATATATCGGAGAGTAGGATTCTTTTTACTTCTCAGTCCCTTCATCGCTCTAGTGAGGCATCCTGACGTAGAGTTTTGACTCTTCTCTTCTCAAATTTTCACTAAAAAAAATTTAGGATCACGCGGGTATCTTGGAATCATTCTAATGGTTTTGTGACGAGAAAATTGTTCTTGGTGCCTCCTGACATTTAGGGGTTGTGGCAGTGTCCCGGGGAGTTGAGCTCCGAGGTGTTGTCGTCACAATTTTATCGTTGCAGTTCTGGAATACCTGAGTTTCGCCAACATCGAAAATCTCTTTTATGCAGTTGTTGGTGAGATAACCTCGACGCCACCCAGTACTGGGGCGGGAGTTCGGGAGTATTGCCATAACTTGTATAAGGGATGCTTTTCGAAGGTTGAGGTAAATGATTTCCGAAGGTTTCTTGGTTATGTGTTGAAGGATGGATACAGCTGGATGTAGGATCTGCTAGTTTTGGGTGAGATATTATGCTTCCCCTGTATCCCCAACACCTAATTGCATAACCGGAAAATTTCGGGAGTTTATAAGTGGGAATGCAAGTAGCTCCTAGGATATCTTTCCAACAGATGTATGATTTGAAATTGGGGTTCGACGTCTAGTGGTCCGCCTATCCACGGTTGGTTTTCAGTGGTCTCGTTGTGTCTTAAAGAGTCCTTGGCTATGCCGACTCGGGGACGCTTCGTATGTCATGTGCACTGCCTTGTACATGATGTTGTTGTACGATCGAGCCCGTGTGGGCCCCACCACGAAAACTTCGGACGAAATCTCTATCATATGTTTGTTTCGGCTTATTTTGCAAGCCAATCCTTTGTTTTTGTTTTGGGTTGTGGTATTCGAGTTGCTTCGAAGTCAAGAGTTGATTCCATACCTTTTCCTAAGCGGTGTTCTCATACTTCGATGTGAATACCAATCCTTCGTGATAATCGAGATTGTCATGTCAATCCTTTTCATCCGGCGTGTTTCTCTTCAAGTGGATTCGATCATTTCAACATCTGCAAGGTCAATTCTAAGTTTCTCAACGATGTACGTTTCATCCATTCCAAACTGTCTTTGTTTTCCCGCCCTCCCTCCCTTTGTTTTCTTCAAGGACTCGGATTTCTTATTCAAGTATCCTTTTAGTGATGGTAAGCCCCTCCATTCTTTTCCGTCAATGTTCTTATCCAGTGATTTTCATGAAGATTCTAATGGAGCTTCAAGCTCATCATTCTTCGTTCTTTTCCTTCTACGGTGGATTCAATTCAAGCTTTTGGTGTTGATCATATCCTTTAACTCGTTTCAAATGTTTTCCATGCCGGTGCACCTTATTATCATTCCACTTCTCGCCATTGAATTATTCCAGAGTGCTGAAGATATCTCAGAAGATTCGTGTTTTTCATTCCTAATCCGTTCAAGATCTTTCGAGGATGTTACCTCATTCAAGCCATTTATTTCAACTGGTGGAATCTCTCTTTTCAAGCAATCATTTCAACGGTGTTCTTTTGAGTGGGTCCTAACCCACAGGTCTTTTCCCAGGATCTTACCTGACTCTTCTAATTTTCCCGGAGCTTTTCAAATTCATTTCAAAGTTTGACGTAAGAATGATTTATCATCAGTCAAATGTCTTTCTCCAAGATCTTTCAAATTCTTTAAATCGTTGGTTCAACTTTTCCATTCTTC
Source organism: Triticum aestivum (assembly GCF_018294505.1). Classification (NCBI taxonomy): domain Eukaryota; kingdom Viridiplantae; phylum Streptophyta; class Magnoliopsida; order Poales; family Poaceae; genus Triticum; species Triticum aestivum. The sequence goes on along the minus strand of NC_057800.1, from coordinate 198,566,606 downwards.
TTTATTCCAGAGTATCTCAAAATTTGGTGGTGTTTCTTGTCGTCATTATCAACATGTGAAGACCGAAGAAGAGTTTTACCTCCATATCTTACCCGTTCTCTCAGAGATTCGTGGTTCTAGTTCGAGGCCATCCTCTCATAATTATTTTCGATTGTGGGAATTCTTTTCACCCATCCGGAGCAGTTCAAGAGTCTTTTCAGTTTGATTCCCTGGAGCCCATCTTCTCAGAATTATTCATTCCAGCTTTTAGTTCGCTTTCTCCAAATCTTACCGGTGCGACGATTAAATATCCTCTAATCGGTTCATGATCTCTTTGTTCTCTTGTATCTAAACTCTCTCATGTATCTTCATTCGTTCTCTAATTCTTACCGGTGATTTATCCCTTTACTTTGTTCATTTCCAAATCTTACAGAGGTTTGTTCAAAATTCTTCTTCCTTCGTTTCCATATCAATTCATTCGTTGTTTCCAAACCCTTCCGGTGGTTCATTGAAGACCTTCCCAAGTTGCGCAATATCTCTCTTAATCTTTTCAATGAGAATAAGTAGTATGTCAAATCCGTTGCTTGTCATCAATTTAAATTGGTGAAGGATAAGCATAACGTAATTCTTATTCTCGATTCACCCAAGTGATTAATTCCTTATTCCGGAGGTTCATCAAATTCTCGATTCAAGTTGTCCATCTTTCTTTTCTAGAGCCCAAAGTTATTTCAATTATATCATTCCAAAGCTCCATCTAATCATTGCAAAGGCTTCGATCTTATTCTCTTCATCCTTCACTTCTTTTGATCATTCTTTTATCACCGGAGTTCTTCATGGAGGTTCTACATGATGGTTCACCAAGGATTTAATCCCTTCTCAAAGTGTTCATCGAGATTATTTTCAAAGGAGCTTAAGCATTCTTCATCTTGCATTCCGAAGTGCAATTCCTTCTACCGTATCATTTGAGGTGGTGCTATGTCATTCTTCATAACTTGAGTTCATGTTGTTAAGAATGAGGTATTTTAAATCCATCAACCTCTTCATTGGGGCTAGCTTGGGTTATATTTCACCTAAAGCCTTCCCTAAGGATTGTTGCTAATTGTGGTACTCATAAATAACCCAAGTTTCTTCATTTATCCTCCCGATGAAATAAGTTTCTTGTCTCCTTGTTCATATCAATCCAATCTTGTTTCCATTTATGGCAGGCTTTCACCTCAAGTTCTTGAGATGTTTTCCATAAGCCCTCAACAAGCTTGTTCTTTTCGTTGTTGATTTCCCAACAACTCCGTTCAATCCTTCTTTAAGGATGCTCTCTCAGATTCATTTGATGTAGAACATGTTGTTTTTTCTTCTCCGTTCTTTTCATTGCATTCTTTCATTTCTTCCGGAGGTTTGGTGATGTTGTTCTATTGAACTCATCATCTCGTTTTTTTGTCAAAAGATCATGGTCTTTCCTTTTGTTTATCCATTCAATCGGAGTGTCATGTCCTTCATTCAAGTTCTCTCATCTTATCAACTTTTGCCTCTCTTCTCAACCGGAGTGCCGTCTGAAATTGTTCTTACCCATTGTGCCTTTCTTTCAACAGTTCCGAAGGCAGTGTGTTGTTGATTTCATCAAGTATCCTCGTCTTGTCAAGATCATGTCCAATTCCTTCCATTTACAGTCGGAGTGCTGTCCAAATTATATCATTCTTTTCCCTTCGCTATCTGGTTTAACCGAAGTGTTATGTCTATCATTCCTCTTCTAACCGGAGTATCATCCAAGTGCTTTATTTTGCCAAGTTCATATTATTGCCTTCCATTTCCAACCGGAGTGTTGTCGTATTTCATCTCTATCGTTCCTTGTACTTCTCATTCCGACCGGAGTGCTTGCATGTACTTCTTGCCCATTGCAACCCTTTTCTCATGTCTTTCAACCTACAGGGTTCTCGTGATGTTCCTTGTTCCTCTTTTCTAACGGAGGTTTTCAACTTTGTTCATCTCCATTGTATTATTCTTTTCAATTTGTTCAACCTCTCAAGGCTCGTGGTTTCACTCGTTTGTCAAAGAAGCAACTTAGTTTTACCTCTCCTCTTCCTCTTCCGTTTTCCCTCCGGTGCCATCCTAGATCTCGGGACGAGATCCTCTCGTAGTGGTGGAGTGTTGTGACGCCCCGAGACCGATGTGCCAGGTGTCTTCCTATTATTCATTGTTGTTTCCTTGTCATTCGTTTGCGTCTTGCATCTTGCCATGTCATCATGTGCATTGCATTATCATGTTTTCGAAACCTGCATCCATCCGGGTTCCCCCAGTTCCGTCCGTTGTCCGTTCTGAGCCCAGACACACTTGCACGCGCCCGCGGCATGTCCGAAATAGTATTTTATAAGTGGCCAGAAAATTTTCTCGGATTGGGTTGAAAGTTGACGTGTGGTCTTATTATAGTGTAGATAGACCACCTGTCAAGTTTCATCGCATTCAGAGTTCTTTTGACGCCCCAACGATTAACTATAGCGACAATATAGTCGGTCAAACGTCGGACGTTTTCGGTCTCCGGAAACAGTCGTCGGGCCTCCCTCTCTTCTCTTCTCTTAGCTCGAGACCGTCTACACAGCCCACAACCTACCGCCAGATCCAACCTAAGCTCTCTCGTCAGCCCGCGGCCCTCCTCACGCGCGCGTCCGAAAGTTGTCCCGGACCCGACCCGAGCAGTCGTCACCATTGTGTCCGGATCATCCCCAAACATCTACAAAACATCTCCATTTCTTATTTAGACTTTCCTAGCCTATCTATTCTCAACCGTCGGATTTTGATCGGATGATTCAACTCCCTTTTTTCCCATGTATATATAGTCCAACCCCTACCCAAATCAGACAAATCCCTAATTTCTAGGGATCCTCCTCCCCGCCGCTAGTCTCTGGTTCCCCTCGGGATCCATCCTGAGCCAACCCGCAGCCGCCACTCCTCTCGATCCCCACCAATCAGAGCCCCCACGGCCCTTCTCAACCAGCGCCGCTCGTCGGTATCCTCGCGCCCGAGATCTCATCGCGCCGACGACCATGACCAGGCCATCGCCCTCACCTGCGCCCCTTCTTCTCTTTTCCTGCCTTCTCCTTCCTCCTCTGCTCTAATCCCTCTCTCTCTCTCTCTACTTCTCTTGCTTCCGCAGGAACCAGAGGAGTTCTGCCCCGACGTCATGGAAGGGAGCCGCCGCTACCTAACTCCGGCCTCGTGCGGGCTTGCCAAGCCCCAAGCCGCGCCGGATCTGGAGGGGATCACCGCTGCCGCGCCTTTTCCCGATCCCCACGACCTTCTCCGGCCCCGGTCCCGTTGAAGGCCGTTGTCGTCGCTCTGGTTCGGCGTGTCCAGTTCGCCTGCATCGCCCAGTTGCTGCGCCTGCACCGCCCTGCACCGCCTGGGGTCGTTGCCTTCCACCACCGCCCTTGCCTCGGATCCGGCCAGTTCCCGTGGCCCTCGCCCCGCCAAGTCCTCTACTGCTTCTCTGCGTCGTGCCTTTGCTTCCACCCCTCTGTCGCCATTGCTCTGCATCCATACGAGGGGACGACCAGGAGCCAAGCCCAGCGCCTGCGTTGACCGCACCCCCACCATCTCCTTGTTCGATCCAGCAAGGCCCAGCTCACGTCCAGCACGCCAAGGCCCAGCGCCTCTACAACCTCCAGCTGGCCCATAAGGCCTGGTGAGCAGCCCCCGCTCCTATGCACTTTGGGCCGGTCAGATTCGACCTAGTACATCTTTTTTTCAGATCTGCGAGTTTCCCTTTTATTCCAGAGAACCCAGTTTTGCAGAGAACCCCCTAGACTTCATGCATTTAATAACTTCTCAACCGAGTATCTTTTGCAAATAACTTATATATGAAAAATGCTCAGAATTGCATCTAGCTTTATAATATGTCATTTTCATCCATGTTTAAAATGTTTAAAATGTTGTTTGGTTAAATTTTCTCCTATGCCATGCTAAAATGTTTTAATTCATAACTTAATAACCGTAGCTCCAAATTTAATAAACTTTATATGTAAATGGGGTGGAAAAATGCCTAGTTTAACATGGTGGCTTTACTTTGCATGTTTAATAACTCTAAAATTATGTTTAGGGCAGAACAGTACCAAACCTTAAAATGTGCATATGGGGTTTTACCGGAATTGTTGTTCGTTGTTTCCGGCCTCATTTAAACTTGCCTAGATAGGTAGTTTTGTTGTGCTTCACCCCTTGCCATGTTAATCAACATTTAATATTGTTGAGTACTTAAACGAGAGAGAACTAAATAAGTCATGTGGTGTTTTCTTCAATATGCAACTCCGTTGAATATTGAGCTCTACTTAATTTGTAGGATTGTTTGTGCATTTTGCCATGTCATGCCTCATTAAACCGGACATGCATCATACTTGGTTGTGCATCATGCCATGTTTATGTGGTGGTTGTTTACTATGTTGTTTGCTTCTTTTCGGGTTACTTCTCGCGTTAGCTTCGGTTTCGTTCCGGAGTTGTGAGGATCCGTTCGACTACGTCCATTTGTCTTCTTCATGGACTCGTTCTTCTTCCTTGTGGGATCTCAGGCAAGATGACCATACCCTCAAAATCTCTTATATCTTTGCTTGCTAGTTGATCGATCTTTTGCTTTTCCTATGTCGCGATACCTACCGCTTGCTTATCATGCCTCCCATATTGTTAAGCCAAGCCTCTAACCCACCTTGTCCTAGCAAACCGTTGTTTGGCTATGTTACCGCTTTGCTCGGCCCCTCTTATAGCGTTGTTAGTTGCAGGTGAAGATTGGAGTTTGTTCCATGTTTGGAACATGGTTATTTGGTTGGGATATCACAATATATCTTATTTACTTAACACATCTATATACTTGGTAAAGGGTGGAAGGCTTGGCCTTATGCCTGGTGTTTTGTTCCACTCTTGCCGCCCTAGTTTCCGTCATATCGGTGTTATGTTCCCGGATTTTGCGTTCCTTACACGGTTGGGTTATAATGGGAACCCCTTGACAGTTCACCTTGAATAAAACTCCTCCAGCAAGGCCCAACATTGGTTTTACCATTCGCCACCTAGCCTCTTTTTCCCTTGGGTTAGGCCAGCCCAAGGGTCATCTTTGTTTTAACCCCCCCCCCCCCCCCGGGCCAGTACTTGTCTAAGTGTTGGTCCAAACTGAGCGATGTCCGAAGCTACCAGGGGAAACTCTGGGTTGGCCCACCCGACGTCTGGCTCATCCGGTGTGCCCTGAGAACGAGATATGTGCAGCTCCTATCGGGATTTGTCGGCACATCTGGGTGGCTTTGCTGGTCTTGTTTTACCATTGTCGAAATGTCTTCTAACCGGGATGCCGAGTCTGATCGGATTGTCTTGGGAGAAGGAATATCCTTCGTTGACCATGAGAGCTTCTGATGGGCTAAGTTGGGACACCCCTGCAGGGATTTGAACTTTCGAAAGCCATGCCCGCGGTTATGGGCAGATGGGAATTTGTTAATGTCCGGTTGTAGAAAACCTAAAGTTGATCTTAATTAAAATGCATCAACCGCGTGTGTAACCATGACGATCTCTTTCCGGTGGAGTTCGGGAAGTGAACACGGTGTTGGAGTTATGCTTGACGTAGGTTGTTCTAGGATCACTTCTTGATCATAGTTCATCGATCGTGCTTTTGCCTTCTCTTCTCGCTCTCATTTGCGTAGCCACCATATATGCTAGTCGCTTACTGCAGCTCCACCTCGAACCTTTTACCCTATCTATAAGCTTAAATAGTCTTGATCGCGAGGGCGTGAGATTGCTAAGTCCCCGTGACTCACAGATTCCTTCCAAAATCAGTTTGCAGGTGCCGATGCTACCGAGTAGGTGACGCAACCAAGCTCAAGGAGGAGCTCGGTGAAGATCTTGTCCTTTGGGTTGTTTCGTTCTAGTTGATCAGTAGTGGAGCCCTATTGGGGATGATCGGGGATCTGTGTATCAGTTGGGGTAGTCTTCTTTTATTTTGGTTCCATAGTTGGACCTTGATTGTATCTGGATGATGTAATGTTTTATTCATGTATTGTGTGAAGTGGCGATTGTAAGCCAACTATTTATCTTTTCCCTTATGTATTACATGGGTTGTTGTGAAGATTACCTCACTTGTGACATTGTTTACAATGCGGTTATGCCTCTAAGTCGTGCTTCGACACGTGGGAGATATAGCCGCATCATGGGCGTTACACAAGTGTTGAGCCCGCGACGGACGCCTATATATATAGTGGAGGTGCCGCACACTCACGCGGTTGATTGCTTCGGTGCTATCACTAGGGTTTGCATGTGTTGCGAATAGACACCTCCACTCATCGCCGGTTGTGTGATCAGACCTAGCAATCCGCCGCACGACGTTCCTCCTGCACGCGCGGATACCGTTAGAGGCGGTGCACTTGCGCTGTTCTGGCGAACCTGTACGTGGGAACCGACCACCGGTTGTATGAGGGAGATCGAACGAGGAGGAGACGATCCACGCGGACGTGCTGCCCCAACTCTTCTTCCGCTGCATGGCACTGCGCGTCTAGTGGTAATGAACTATGATCCATCTCCCGTAGCATGTTCTTGGTTGTTCTGCGCGTAGGAAATTTTAATTTGTAGTCGATGCACCCTACCGTAGTTCCCAACAGTGGTATCAGAGCATCTGCTATAGGATTTGGATTCAGATCGTATGCATATTAGATATGTGGAGGCAATAGATGAGATCTGTTGTCATTGATACGATTGGTTGTGTGCATGGTTGATGAGATCAACTGCACATGGGTATCGATGTGGCTATGTTTTCTGTTGATTGGGATTGATGAGGTCGTGACACGATCTACCCCTACCGGTCGGTTATCCGCCATCGGGGTTAACAGTGAAACGTAAATCCGAATCGGATTCACGATGATCGATGAGATCGGTCAGACCTGAGAATTCAGCGTGATCGGAGTTCAGATGTGATCTATAATTTCGGAAAACGTCGGGCGCTGCCCGCACCCGCGAGGGGCGCTACCCCTTCGAACCCCACCCTCTAACCGGCTAGCGGGACCGCCATGTGCGTAGCGCCTTGTATTTCATACGCGATCACTCAAACCGGTAGAATGCGATTCTATGCATAACTTTATTTTGCAGGGTTTGATGTGAATAGTATGGCTCATGTGTATGTGATGCATGTGTGTAAATTATACAGGGCATGCGTGTCATGTTTGGCAGCCGACAGGAGCCAAAGTGTTGTCATTATATTGTATAACGACTTGCATGTCGACTTGTGACTCTATGTAAAATTCATTACTAGTTGTAGTAGTTGGATAATAGAGATCAGGTTGGTGGCTTGGCCTCCCGGCGTGACAAACAAGATGGAGTTTCTAGATGGTCATCGGAGTTGGAGCCGACCTGGAAGAACATCCATGAAGGAGCAATACTATTTCACAATATGTGTTTATTTGTGATTGTTATGCTTCCTTGCTTTCTATGCATGTTAGAATGGTAGAAAGATCCCTCATGAATGTCAAGTGAATTGCCATCCCCGATGTTGCACCTTCGCACGTCAAGTACGTCTAGTAGTGGGCTCATAAAATTGGGGTGCTGCTAGGTGTCCTTGAACTGAAGGGTTCATGTCGGACACGAACATGCACTGCATTAGGTTGACTTGACAAGGCTATCAAAACGGTTTTGGGCCTTGTGGCAAAAGAGGTCGGGAGCCGGGGTATGAGATACCTACCCGACCGACAGGAGTCGTATAGAGATACGATTAGCAAGGAGTTGCTTACCGGATAGGCATGTTGTCTAGCAGTGATGCTAAAACTCACTAGTCGCATGTGCTAGTCGGATCCTGAATCACTGAGAGTTTGCGGAGGGATGCCGACTTCAATGGGAGTATTTATGTTTAAGGCTAGAATTACTCTACATAAACACATTGCTTAGTGATTGCATATTTTTCTGTTGTAGATCAATGGCACCACCTGCTCAACAACTTTGCATTGAAATCAATTCTGGAAAAGGATAAACTGAATGGAACAAACTTTACTACCTGGTATAGAAATTTGAGAATTGTTCTCAAGCATGATAAAAAGGAACATGTTCTAGAGGATCCGCTTCCAGAGGAACCTACCGATAATGCTAGTACCATAACCAAGAATGCCTACCAGAAACTCGTTGATGAATCAAATGAGATCAACTGCCTCATGCTGGCTTGTATGGAGCCCGATTTGCAGTAGCATTTCAAAGACGTTGGGGCTTTCGATATGATCAAGAGTCTCAAGAGCATGTTTTAGGTGCAGGCTAGGACCGAAAGGTTCAACGTCTAGTGATCCTTGATGGTGTAAGCTGAAGGAAGGTGATCCACTGAGCTTGCATGTGATCAAGATGATCGGATATGTGCAAGCTTTGGATCGGTTGGGCTTCCCGCTCTTGGATGAGCTGGCTACTGATGCAGTTCTGGGTTCTCTTCCGCCCAGCTATGGGACGTTCATCTCGAACTATCATATGCATGGCATGGATAAGAAGCTCACTGAATTGCATGGGATGCTCAAAGTGGTAGAGCAGGATATTAAGAAAGGCATGCATCAAGTGTTGATGGTGCAGAAGTCGGCTAAGTTCAAGAAGAGTTGGTCTAAGAAGAAGGCTAAGGCAAAGGGCACGGAGATGGTAACCTCCGCCGCTGCGCCGAAGTCTGGACTGGACTCAAAGACCATTTGCTATCATTGCAAGGAAACTGGTCACTGGAAGAGGAGCTGTAGCAAGTGGCTTGCAGATCATGGCAAGAAAGCCGGGAATGCTACTTCGGGCAAAGGTACACTTGTTGCATATGTTATAGACATTTACCTTGCTGACATACCTAGTAGCTCTTGGGTATTTGATACCGGATCGGTTGTTCATATTTGCAACTTGATGCAGGGGCTGGTAAGAACTAGGCGTGTGGCACAAGGGGGGATTGACATCAGGGTCGGCAACAAAGCAAGAGTTGCTGTGTTGGAGGTCGGCACGATGCAGCTCCAACTTCCTTCTGGATTTATTTTGGAATTGAATAATTGTTATTACATTCTTGCACTTAGTCGGAACATTATTTCTGTCTCATGCTTGATGAGTCAGGGTTATGAATTCAATTTAAAGGACAATGGTTGTTCAATTTATTTGAATGGTATGTTCCACGGCTATGCACCTATTGTTGATGGGTTATTTATATTGAATCTAGAACAGGAACCGGTCTATAACGTGAATGTCAAGAGGCATAAGCCCAATGAGATAAATCAGACATACTTCTGGCATTGCCGGCTTGGACACATTAGTCTGAAATGCATGAAGAAGCTCCATGATGATGGACTCCTAACTTCGACCGACTTTGGGTCATTCGAGACATGCGAATCATGCTTGCTCGGCAAGATGACTAAGTCTCCTTTCACAAAGAGTTGTGATAGGGCATCCGAGCTGTTGGACCTGATACACAGTGATGTGTGTGGACCAATGAGCACAACTGCCAGAGGTGGCTATCAGTACTTCGTGACTTTTACTGACGACTTGAGTAGATACGGATATATCTATTTGATGAGGCACAAGTCAGAGACTTTTGAAAAGTTCAAAGAGTTTCAAAACGAGGTGGAGAATCAGCTCGGCAAGACTATAAAACTTCTACGATCTGATCGTGGAGGTGAGTACATGAGCTAGGAGTTTGATAATCATCTGAAAAGAAGAGGTATAGTACCTCAGCTCACACTTCCGGGTATGCCACAGAGAAATGGTGTATCAGAACAGAGGAATCGCACCTTGTTGTACATGGTTTGATCTATGATGAGCAAGTCGGATTTACCCTTGTCATTCTGGGGATATGCTCTAGAAACTGCAGCTTTCACACTTAACAGGGTACCATCAAAATCCGTAGACAAGACACCACATGAGATGGGGACCGGGAAGAGTCCCAGTTTGTCTTTTCTAAAGATTTGGAGTTGTGAATCATTTGTCAATAAACTTATGTCAGACAAGCTTACACCCAAGTCGGATAAATGCATATTCGTGGGATATCCGAGGGAAACCTTGGGATATAACTTCTACAACCAGGAAGAGAACAAAGTGTTTGTTGCTCGGAACGGGGTTTTCCTTGAGAAATAGTTTCTCAGTCGGGAGGCCAGTGGGAGGACGGTCCGACTCGAAGAAATTCGAGGACCACTCGGGGACGGCTCTGCTGGTGATGAGATCATACCGGAGTCAGTCAGGGAACCCATAGTGGAAGCGGCACCGGAACCATGGAGGTCGGAAAGATTGCGCAGAGTGGGCGATGTATTGTTGCTAGAAAGCGACGAGTCGGCCACATATGCGGAAGCGATGGTGAGCCCAGATTCCGAGGCATGGCTGGAGGCCATGAGATCCGAGTTAAAGTCCATGGATGAGAATCAAGTTTGGGACTTGGTTGATCCGCCGCCTGGCGTAACGGCCATTGGTTGCAAATGGGTCTTTAAGAAGAAAACCGATGTGGATGGAAATGTTCAGATCCACAAAGCTCGGCTTGTCGCTAAGGGTTATGGACAAGTTCAAGGAATTAACTACAATGAGACTTACTCGCCGGTAGCGATGCTGAAGTCAGTGAGGATCGTACTAGCTATAGCTGCATATTTCGATTACGAGATATGGCAGATGGATGTCAAGACGGCTTTCCTTCATGGAAATTTAACCGAGGACATGTATATGATACAGCCCGAGGGTTTTGTCAATCCGACTAGCACTAGTGAGGTATGCAAGCTCAAGAGATCCATTTATGGGTTGAGGCAAGCATCTCGGAGCTGGAACATTCATTTTGATGAGGTCGTCACTGGTTTCGGCTTCATCAAAAGCAAAGAGGACTCTTGTTTATACAAGAAGTTAAGTGGGAGCTCGATAGTGTTTTTGATCTTGTATGTGGATGACATACTACTGATTGGAAATGATATTTCGATGTTGAACTCGGTCAAGGAGTCATTGAATGGCAAGTTTTCGATGAAGGACCTTGGTGAGGCAATGTACATTTTAGGCATTAAGATCTATAGAGATTGATCAAGGAGGCTGCTCGGCTTAAGCCAGAGCACGTACATAGATAAAGTGTTGAAGCGGTTCAACATGAGTGAGGCAAAGAAAGGGTTCTTGCCACTCTCACATGGTATAAGGCTAAGCGAGACTTAGAGTCCTTCGACATCTGATGAGCGAAGCAGGATGAGTAGGATTCCATATGCCTCGGCAATCGGATCCATCATGTATGCCATGATATGTACGCGTCCCGATGTTGCTTTTGCAATAAGCCTAACAAGTAGATACCAGGCCAATCCAGGTGAGAGTCACTGGGCGGCGGTAAAGACTATTTTGAAGTACCTGAAAGGACTAAAGAGATGTTCCTAGTTTATGGAGGTGAGGAAGAGCTCGTTGTAAGGGGTTACGCCGATGCTAGTTTCCAAACCGACAGAGATGATTGTCGATCACAGTTCGGATTCATGTACGTCATGAACGGAGGAGCAGTGAGCTAGATGAGTTCCAAGCAAGATACGGTGGCCGATTTTACTACAGAAGCCGAATACATTGCGGCTTGTGAAGCTGCAAAGGAAGGTGTTTGTATTCGGAACTTTCTGGGTGATCTTGGTATTTTCCCAGCCTCGGTAAAACCGTTGGACCTTTATTGTGATAATTCTGGTGCCATCGCACAAGCCAAGGAGCCGAGGAATCACCACAAGGTCAGACACATAGATCGGAAATATCATCTGATACGAACGATCATAAAGAGTGGTGATGTAGAGTTATGCAAAATTCACACGGATGCAAATGTTGCGGATCCGTTGACTAAGCCGCTTCCCCAACCCAAGCGTGAGGGGCACGTTAGAGCTATGGGCATTCGATGTCTATTTGATTGACTCTAGTGCAAGTGGGAGACTGTTGGAGATATGCCCTAGAGGCAATCATGTATGATGATATTTCCTATGTGTTTATGAATAAAGATAGTCCTTGGACATTATCAATGATGTGTATCAGCAAGTACGTGACTTGTTTGTGGGACTATGCATTGTATGATGACTGTCCTAAAAGGTCCCTAGTCGAAAGGGTTGTGTGGACGCGCAGCCAACTAGACTAGCATATGACACGGTCGATGGCTTGGTATCACTAGCCATGGAGCATTGGATGCTAACCGGATAATATGGACTTGGAAGGATCTGGTCGGATTCGACGTAGTCGGATCCGAGTCGAGATAAAAGGTCCAAGTCGGACAGACCCAGCTATGAGACGCGGCGATATGTCATATGTGAGTCTCTAGTACAACATATGTTCTATGTCCTAAGACTTGAGCTGGCGCATGTACTCGGGATGGTGACTTTCTTTGGGCCGACCAAACACTACTCCGTAACTGGGTAGTTATAAAGGTAGATTTCGGGTTTGTCCAGAACCATGCTGGGAGACGTGGTCGAGCAAGATGGGATTTGCCCCTCCGATCAGGAGAGATATACTCTGGGCCCCTCGTGTGACCAGACCAGGATAAGCATGGCCATGCGACAAGGATTATGAGATAATCCGGTTTGTGGTCGACATCACTGGAACGAGAAAGAGGTCGTGCTAGCACAAGGATGACAGACTCGCCTTGAGCTCGACAACATATATCGTGTGGCAAAAGGAATGGAAGTATGATGTACATGTTCGCTAACCAGCTTCATAGTCTGCTTGGTGTTCGGCATGCCTTGCTAGAGGCCGCTACCAACCGTGCAGTTCAGAGTTGATCCAAACTGCGACCAAGCCAACTTGAACCTAAGGGGTCGCGCGCTTAAGGGAAGGAACCTACGAGGTCGGATCCGAGGACACTGGTCGGATGTGATCCGAACTGTATTCGGATTGTGGCCGAGTAGACTTATGGGCTTTAGGGTCCGTGCGAGGCCCAAGTGTTGAGCCTGCGACGGACGCCTATATATATAGTGGAGGTGCCGCACACTCACGCAGTTGATCGCTTTGGCGCTGTCACTAGGGTTTGCATGTGTTGCAAATAGACACCTCCACTCGCCGCCGGTTGTGTGATCGGACCTAGCAGTCCGCCGCACGATGTTCCTCCTGCACGCGCGGATACCATTAGAGGCGGTGCACTTGCGTCGTTACCGGCGAACCTGTACATGGGAACCAACCACCGGTTGTACGAGGGATATCGGACGAGGAGGAGACGATCCACGCGGGCGCGCTGCCCCAACTTTTCTTCCGCTGCATTGCACTACGCGTCTAGTGGTAACGAACTGTGATCCATCTCCCGTAACATGTTCTTGGTTGTTCTGCGCGTAGGAAATTTTAATTTGCAGTCGACGCACCCTACCGTAGATCCCAACAGGGTTGACCTGGAAGGTGCCCGCGAGATACTTACGAGGCGTGGCCGGGCATTCTTAGCCCTTGCCGCAAGTACTCGAGACGGGGCGACGGGGTCACATCTTTCGTGAGTCTTTGCTCGTGACTGCACTACCAACACACTAATGGTTCGGTCATTTGATCGGAGGGGCCTCTGGCCTGATAGCACTAACCACCATGTGAGCATTGTATGGGTGTTCTGCGTCGTATACATCAGCCGAAGCTTATTAGACGTCAGCAACTGAGCGGCGCACGCCGGGTTGGACTGGTAAGCTCCTGCCTTTTTAAGGAGGTAGCTAGGTCTGCTCACTAGCCGCCCATGCAACATGCAGGAGTTACCAGGGCGATGGCCCAAGACCCCTGGGGCATAGGTTTAGTCCGACGTGCTGACCTCTCTATTAAGCCTAGGTCGGGTTGCGGCATATCATTTGGCCGAGGCTGGGCATGACCCAGGAAAGTGTGTTCGGCCGGAGTTAATCGAGCGTGGTGGGTAAGTTGGTGCACCCCTGCAGGGAAGAAAACATCTATCGATAGCCCGTCCTACGGTAACGGACACTTGGAGTTGTATCTCGGTCGATACAACTAGAATTGGATACTTGAGATGAGAAATGGATAGTATGGCTCTGGGATTGCTTTCTCACAGGGAGTCGAGAAAGGATCTCTGGACGAGGTTGATAACACTACTACTACTTTACATTATGTTGATCTATACTCTTCTATAAGCTGCAAGATGCTTGAAGATGCTAGTCTTCGATAGGCTAGGCTTTCCCCTTCTTTTCTGGCATTCTGCAGTTTAGTCCACAAATATAGCCCATTTCCTTTGATATAGATGCATACTTAGTTTGGAACTGATGAAAGTCTTGCGAGTTCTTTGGATGAGTACTCACGGTTGCTTTGCTACCTCTTTTCCCATATACCCGATTGTTGCGACGAGATGACGGATCCCAGGAGCCAGACGACACCACTGATGACTACTACAACCCCGAGGGTGCCTACTACTACGTGATGGCCGCTGACGACCTGGAGTAGTTAGGAGGCTCCCAGGCAGGAGGCCTTGCCTTTTCGATCGTTGTTGCTTTTGTGCTAGCCTTCTTAAGGAGACTTGTTTAACTTATGTCTGTACTCAGATATTGTTGCTTCCGCTGACTCTTGTGTATTTGAGCTTATGTATTCGAGCCCTCGAGGCCCCTGGCTTGTAATATAAAGCTTGTTTTATTTTAATTTGTGTCTAAAGTTATGTTGTGATATCTTCCCGTGAGTCCTTGATCTTGATCGTACACATTTGTGTGTATGATTAGTGTATGATTGAATCGAGGGCGTCACACCATGCTAGATTGTTCCAGAGACCTTCTTTTTTAATTTCTCGGCAATGAGGTTGTGGGAGATAAGGATGTGGAGAGAGGTGCGGGTATCTTTTTGTAAAATTATCATAGTTTGCTTTCTAGCCGTCAGATATAGATCAGATGGTCTATATTACAAGATGGCAGGCACACCATCATCGCCAACTCGGTTTTTTATAAGGGTGCAGATGATAAGTTTGCTAACTACTAAAGTAAAGTGGAATTTGTCCATGTTATACAAGTAAATTAAGGTGATTGTTTATCATACGGGTAAGGTTGGATGAAGGGTGGTAGGAACAAATGCTCCGCCTAGAGCATGTGTGTGTGAGATGGAGTCTTAGTGTGTGTGTGTGTGTGTGTGTGTGTGTGTTTGTGTATGTGTGTGTGGGTGTGTGGGTGTGAAAGAGAGATATGGAGTCTTAGTGTGTGCGTGTGTGTGCGTGTGTGTGATGGAGTCTTAGTGTGTGTGGGTGTGTTTGTGTGGGGGGGGTGGGTGGGTGGGTCGTGCATGCATGCGTGTGTGTGTGTTTGTGTGTGTGTGTCGCGGGGTCCTCGATGGCGGATGTAATTTAAGTGTGCATGGGTTCATCATAGAGAGGTGATGTGTATGGCAAAGGCCACTAACGATGGGGTGCGAGAGAGAAAATGCCCATAGAGAGGGAAGAGAAGGTGTGTGCGCGTGAGAGGAGTCGACATCGAGAGAACGTGTTTGTTCGAGAGACACCGAGGAAGACTAGTATATATCGATGGTGCATGTAGGCGGGAATTAAATGAAGGAATGGTCTTATTGGTTTCAGGGTTATAGGGGAAGAGTGAGAGGGGGTAGCTAGAAGGAGATTGTTAAGTGTGAGTGTGTGTTTTACCCATCCAGGCGGAAGTTATGTGCACACAAAAAGAGAACGATTCGATGTGGCATTAGGGTTGAGGGTAATTAACTACGTATGGAGACATAGAGACCTTGAACGTGCATGTGTGAGAGGTATACATGTATACGTGGGATGTGTGTGTGTGCGCGCATGATCGAGATAAAAGAAAGAAGACATAAGTCATAAGATCAACGACATGGGAGAGACGGATCGGTATGACAATATGCATGCATGTGAGAATGCGGGGAAGAAGGCCCAACAATTGAGCATGTGTTTTTGTCTTTAAGAGATAGTGGCGTGGGCTGGAGCATGCATCTATGGCGAGCAGAGGGAGTGAGGCACAATGATTGTGCAAAAGAGATCAACCTATAAATGAAAGAAGGTTGATGGAGAAACAGATAAATAGAAAGATAAAGATGCTAGCTAGTGTGCGTTAGAGATAGGAGTCGAGTGGATCAGAAGGCTGAGTTATGTGTGTGGGTGTGAGAGAGATGAAGACAGTGTGCATGTGACTCACATACAAACAAATATCGGAGAGAAATGAGATCCCGAGAGATGGAGTTTTGTGTCTGCGAGAGAGAAAGATATTTCACAACGAGAGTGATAGCTAGAGAGACATATGAGGGAACGCAAGATATCTCTAGGGAGAGGGAGTGTATGTGAGCGACATACAAGAGAACAGTGGAGAAATATGAGACCCTGGGAGACAGAGTTTGTGTTTGTGTGTGAGAAAGAGATATTTAAGAGGAAGAGTCATAGGTTCTCATACCTAAGGAGCGAAAGACATCTCTGTATGAGGGGTGTGCGAGTGGCACACAGGGGAATAGTAGAGAGAAAGAGACCCCGGGAGACAAAGTTTTGTGTTTGTGTGAGAGAAAGAGATTCCACATGGAGAATCATAGTTAGAGGCACATAGCAGGGAGCGAGATATACTTAGAGAGAGATAGAGTGATGAAGGTCGAGGGAGAGAGTACCTTCAGTGTGTTACGAAGATAAAAGATCATTGTCGCCATACAGGTAGCACGAGAGATACCCGAGAGACGATGAATGTGTATAGGTCTAGAGAGATAGTCCTATATAAGCATGAGTGATAGTTATATGAGACGAATATCTGGATTAAATGGGATTCAAATATTTAAACTGGAGATCACGACATCGATAATATCATAATGCAAATTGGTGTATCAAACATGCATATTCATTTGAATTTGGGGACACATGTAATGCTATATAGTTTATCAATATTGGTGATCCATAGATTCTTTAATTAGAAACAATGCATGGTTTATATGCAATTAATGTCTAAACGGGATTACACTATATGTTGCGTGTGTGAAACACATTATACATGTTTGAGAAGTAAAAACCCCCGCATGAAACACACATTAATTGGAGACAGTTAGCGAGGAATGCATACATTGGATTTCAACATAAAGTGGATTCACATGTTTGAAAATCCAAATTGATGGATACAACCTTATGAATCTGAGATCATGCCATTTGTAAACCATATTTATGTATAAAGGGTGTTGTGCTTTTGAAAGTATATATAAAAAATGATGTATATAGAATTTTATATCCCGCCCGAAAAAAACAGAATACAAACAGGATTCGAATTGAGTTGGCACGGTAAACGTGCACTCTGCAAAATTTGAATGAAGCGGGGAAAGTCGCAGTAACCGCCCGAAACCAAAATCTGCGAGATGGAAATTACTACTGCCTATCTCTGCCACGCAAAGCCTATCTGCTCGATTTCTATAGGTTTCGATAGTGGTAGGTTTGTAATTTC
Organism: Triticum aestivum; assembly: GCF_018294505.1. Classification (NCBI taxonomy): domain Eukaryota; kingdom Viridiplantae; phylum Streptophyta; class Magnoliopsida; order Poales; family Poaceae; genus Triticum; species Triticum aestivum. The sequence goes on along the minus strand of NC_057800.1, from coordinate 198,549,336 downwards.
ACTCAAACGTGACATAACCGCCTCTCACCCGGATTCATACATGGTGGGCGCCAAAACACAGTGTGTCCTCGGCCGAAATTGACTCCCTCCCCGATTCATACATGGTGGGCGCCAAAAACAAACTCTTGTCGGCAAATATTCGGTGTATGCGAGATCATCATCCTATCCCCAACCGACTAATATTGTTGTGATGTAGGAAATTTGAAACGGGGGCTAAGTTTGTAAATTTCCTCGCATTTGAGACAAGTGCACCCTGAAGACATGGTTCCCCCTTCCTCTCCACCTACATTTCCCCATTCGTACTCCGTAGGCGCCAAAACACCCTCTCCACCCCAGCCTCCTCCGTCCGCCACCCCATCCACCGCTGTCCTCCTCCACCATGCCGGAGCTGATACCTCGACGCTGCCGTCCATTACAAGAGATCGAACTCTCTCATCCACGGCTTCAGACCGCGATCCTTGCATCCCGTCCTCTCGCTTCATCCCCATCGTCGTCCACCTTGTCGGCGCCGCTCCTACGACCGTCTCGTCTAGCGTGCCCCGCCGCCACCGTCTACCCTCCTAGATCTGCTTCCACGCCGCCGACAGCCATCGCTACCGCAACATTGTCAAATTATCAGCAGATGCATACACGGGGCCGCACCAGAGGCGGTACTCTTTCGTATCTGCTCAACGTATTTATTGCAGCAAGAAAATAGATCGCCACTGCTTTACTCTGATTTCTTGTCCATCACTTACTTGCTAGTTGAAAGCAAACATTGGTTGTGAAGTTGCCTTTGTCCGGTTTGCACCTTCAGATCCACCATGGCATGCTCAACACTATACTCCCAATGCTTATGGTTTTCCCCTTTTATATTCCACACTAGTTAAATCACAGTAGACTAAATTTCAAAATTGGGTCAGTCGATTTTTCAGAGCTCGCCGGAGTTCGCCAGTGCAAATGAAGAGGCTCGGGTGGGGACGGTGGTTGTGGGGGCGGGGGGCTCGTCGAACGAAGAAAACTCGACGCAGGTGGGGGCGGGGGTGGGGGTGGGGGTGGCGGAGGAACACAGACGATGGGGGCCGGTGGTCCAGCCGGCGGCCCGTGCAGTGTTCTATATGGGAAGAATCAGAGACGAGGAAGAAGAAGGGTTAGGAGATGTAGGATCTTCATCCAACTGCCTGAAATGGTCGACTGACCAAAATGACAAAAGTCACGCGGCTTGCATGCAGACATGCATTTATATTCAGTACCATCATCATACCTACTTAGCACTACTCCTGAATCCATCAAGCTAAACAACATGCTACTCATAATTCCAAACTTGTTGCTCAAGTACGAATCTGATATGATGTTGATATTACTAAAACAAATAACATTTAATTGGTCAGCTAATGTTCCTACTTTACTTTTGAAAAAGCACGTGCACCACATATAGAGAGACAGCAGGGAGTTGCTTTCTTAATGCGCTCTGGTTCATCATGTGTGGCACTGCGCGACGAACATTTTATTATCCAAAATTTGCTTGCTCTTCTTTAGCATGTTCCTCTTCCGTTCTTCTTTAATAAGTACTCTCTCTGTTCCTAAATAGAAGTATTTGTATAGATTCCACCATGGACTACATATGGAGCAAAATGAGTGAATCTACACTCTAAAATGTATCTGGATACATGTATGTGATACATAGTGGAAATCTCTACCAAGACTTATATTTTGGAACGGAGGGAGTATGATAGTAGTACATTATGTTCCTTGTAGTGAAGATAAGCATGGACATTTGCAGTGCAGAGGTCTATACGGTCGGTTGTGATGGACACTTTGAACTCTTCGGGCCTCTTTGATTCGTAGGATTTTGTAAACATGGGAATATGATTTGTAGTGGCCTGCCCACTTCAATCCTATGAGAGTAGCAAGGAAATGCGGGGAGCTGTGTCACCTTTGAGAGTTACACTGATATTAACAGTACCGCACCTTCAGTTGAAGAGAGTTGATATCCGAAGCCTTTCTAGCCGTACCGGCAATACTAGCACATATATTCCAGCAAGTTCCACTTTGCTGATTTTACTCTGATGCTTACGGTTTTCCCGTTATATCTACACTATGATCTGTGTAGCTGCTTTGTGTCGCACTAGCAGCAGTCCACTCTTGAAGCTAAACACTGTAATGACTTACAAAATTGGCACCAAGGCATTGAGTGCCATTCTGGATGCAATGAAACTCATACGCTCCCCACCTGTTGATTTTTGTTCAGAATATGATCTTAATGACTATTCTAACCTCGAGGAGTCAAAGGCAGATGGTCTATCTTGTTCACTCGTCAAGGTGCATATTCTAGTTTGGCAAGGTTTTATTGATTGCGCGTATCTTGCATATGTTGTCTTGCATTTCTTCTACTTTGTTGCACCGCCATCTGCTTAGTTTACTCATCATATATGTCAAGATGCCATGCCCATCCATTATCAATACATATTCCATCTGTCATCATACCATGTTTTTCCACTCAAATGTTGTTCTTGTGCATCAGACATCAAAAAGGAAGATGGTGCTTGCTGAACCTGAAGGAGCACCAGCAAAGTCCTTGAAAAACGTGGTTGTGCCGGAGAAATCAGACAACACCCCACTTATATTGGTTGTACAACCAGTGACACAAAAGTAGGACCGACTCCAACAGACTGTACCCATACTTCACTGGCCACACCACTAGCCCCACCACACAAAACCTGCACTCCAGCAAAAGGTATGCTGATTTCAGTTGCCATAGCACCAGGCGTACCACAGAAAAATCCCACTCCAGCAAAAAGTACAGCAAGTCCACCGGCCGACGACCTATCCCAACAGTAGAGACGGCCAAATCCTGCAGATTGGAACCCCATTCCAGTTATTCCAAGTTTAAAAGACAATGATTTCAATGTTGTTAGGGACTATGTGCATATATTCCCATCATGGGAAGATTATAGTGAAGACAAACACCATTTTCACATCTTCTTGTCCCACTTATGTGTAAGTGCTATTATTCATGGTGATTATTTTCCTGTTTTCTGCTGATTGAACACATCAATGATTTACATTCCATTGTTGTAAGTAGGCGAGGGTCAATCTGGATAGTCATGACGAGCAAAGCTTGCTTGCGCTTTTCAAGGAAGCATTGCAGCAGTATCTGTGTTACCTGAGGAAATCAAACTTTGATGGCAAGTCTATAAATGAATTTCTGGTGAAGTCTCCTGTGCTAAATTTAGAAGACACTGAATGGAAAAACCTTGTTATGCACTGGTCTCGTTCCGAGGATGAGGTACTGTCTATGATACCGCATGACAATTTGAACTTCTACTTTTCCGCATGTGCCTTACGGATCTTTTTTGCAGGAAATCTGCTCGAAAAGGAATTCCAGTTTGAAAAGAACGACATGATATCGCAAATATGATGCCCGCTGCTTTCCGCTTGTTAGTACCTGTTGTCCTGTATCACTGTACTTGCATACATACCTAGTTCATTATGTGACAGCAGTATGCATGATAGCTTGCTTATCAATTGTTCGCTCCAAATTATCTGATCTGTATGAATGGTTACATTAGTGTAGAATATATCCAATGCCAATGAAAATTTTTAGCTCTGCATTATTCTTGTAAGTACTTGCTGTCCTTTATCAGTGTACTTATATTGGTAGGTAGTTGTTCATGTACCATCACTTTGCAGCTTATTTTCCTTTGCCCTCCATTTTCTACACATAAGATCTATATATACTCTTACCATAAGGTTGCATAACACCAGTGGCACTGAAGAAGTTTAGCTCTGCATTGCTCTTGGCTGTACCTTTTGCCTGTATCGATGTACTTACATTTATAGCTACTTGGTTATGTAGCACCACTCTCCATCTTATCTTAAATATTCTCCATTTTTTCTTATATTGTCACATCTATATTTACTCTTAACAAAATGTAGAATAAAGACAATGCTTATGAAGAAGATTCTGTGGTAAACTTCTTGAATTACCCCCCCCCCCCCCGTCAGCATGGACAATGGCTTTATAGAGTCTGCCTTCACCAATAATGTAAGTTTGTCCTTCTCAAGCCTTCAAACTTTGTTGTGTATATTTGGTTAGGCATGACTGCAACAACTGTTTATTTTTTGTGTTTGCATCAAATTGCATGTTTAAAGTTTATTATGTACTTCATAAACAAAATTTTGTCCTTCTCAATTTAAGTTTTCAGTTGTACAACCAAGTTCCTTCTTCATACCATGTAAATTAAACTATACAGAGCAAGTGATCTTATTTTGCCAATCTGAAATGGGATAAATTGACAGCACACTAACCATTGATACTTATGAGTTCTTGATGTGTAATCCAGTGGTGTCGTGAAGCTGTCAACTCCTTCACAATGTCATTTCCTGCCATGTCTTGACCTGAACAATACCATATTGTCTTAATGCTATTTTAAATTGTGTCACTTTATTCGTCAGTAAGAAATGTGATGAATTGTCGGCACTGATACTTATATGTGCAAAACCTATCATTTGTCTACTTGTTGATCTTTTAGAGTGATGAGGATATAAGTGTCAAACAAGTGCAGTCTCATCAGCTTGCTTAGCTGCTTGTGCTGCAGCTCCCGAGCAGGGCTAACCTTTCTTGAACTCTATTGAAGTGATGTCGGTTTTGTATATTATTTTGTCGGTGTGTTTAATTGCACTGGTGGCGATCTTTGATGCCCAGTGTATGTAATATTTTGTCTGCTTGTGCTTTATTATCATAGTGGCGAACTTTGATGCCCAGTGGATGTAATATGTCGTAATTTCTTTATTGTATAGTCTAGTTTTTTTTTCCTTATTCACGATGCTGCAGTTATTTTACTGTATATATATCATGTCTTCATAGTAAACCGGCCAAACCGTAAAATTACGGTACATAATCGGGTCGTCATGCAAATCACTATGTATGATCCGCATCATGGGCCCCATCATCTTGGTCCATTAACAGGCCTAAATGTAAACGGGCCCACTAGTAGATTCGGGCCTTTAATTTTTTTAGAAAAGGAGGATGCACCCCCGGCCTCTGCATCTGGACGATGCATACGGCCACTTTATTAATTATTAAGCACAAAAGACCTTACAAAGTAGTACATCAGTAAGCCTGAAGCCACCATCTAGGCAACATCTATCGCTACTCCTACCCCCTTGATGCAGTGGTGCCGAATGTCCGAGCCTAATACCAAACAAACATCGCACCAGATCCTAACATCTAATGGCGGATGCCCCATCCTAGCCACATACCGGGACTGGGTCACACGCCGGTCCGGCGCACTCACCGAGGCTGCCGCCACCTTCTTCCACCGATCCATCTCCAGCAAAGGTACTGACGCACAGACCTTGCCAGGCCTGCCGTCGACGCCACCATGGCGCCAGACAGCTCAACCACCCTGCGCTCGTCCATCCAGTCGCATCCGTCATCGATATGCCAGTGCACCATGCCGCCACCACTCGTCGTCAATGATGCGGTAGATACAACGCCGCACCACCTAGCAACCTCCACACCATCGCCACTGTTGGAGCTACTCGGAGCCCACCATCCACAACATCTCTCCCTTGAACAACAGTTCCTCCCAAGACGGCGCCTCCATGGAGGATATGACGCGCAGGACGCCGCCGCCACCCAATCCAGACTGAATTTTGGACTTTCGTCCGGGAGGGGTTCAGGGATGTATAGGGGGACCTTGGCTTCACCTCCGGGAAGGGTAACGGCGTCAAGTGACATCGCCGATGCCGAGCCGAACACGCCGACCAAAGTTTCCTCCGGTCCCCATCCTATGACATGAAACCTCCGTGTACTCCGGATCCGGCAAGCCACGATCCGAAACCCGTGAAGATGAAAGAGCCATGGGGCTCAACCCACCAGAAAGGAGGATCGAGAAGAACTCCTTGTAGATCTCCAGACGCCGAATCCAATGATCCGACGTGGCTAGCGATGATCATCACCACCCCACGGCGGCCGACGGAGTCCGAAGAAAGGATCCAGATGGATCCGATCTGGATCCGACGGCACCCGCGACCACCGGTCAGGCCAACATAGCCACCACCTCACGACACGCAGGTCGCCACTGTCGCGCCGTGCACGACACCGATGGGAGACCCGCCCGCCGCGCCGCCGGACCCATGTTCGCTCGGCGTTCCTCTGGATCCCGCTGTCCCGCGCCAGACAAGATGGAGAGGATGGGGAGAAGCCCCGCCGCCGCCCAGCCAGCCAGGCTTCGCCCGGCGGTGCTATGGACGGCGGCGAGGAGGGGGAGAGGAAGAGGAGACTCGAGGGGCAGCGGCTAGGGTTTTCCCCCCGGGTCACCCGCGGGGGCGACGTGAGGGGCGGGGGCCTGCGGCGTCGCCTGTTGGTCGCCTCTATCTTCATTCGGGACTTTAATAGGCCGAGTAAACCACCGGCCCTATTTTTCCAAGAAAACTCAATGGGCCTTTAGGAGGCTGAAAAGTAGGTTGGTTCTGGAAAGTGTCGAACAGCTCATGGGCCGGCAGCAGGCCGAAATAGACCTCGGTCCTTGTTTGGCCCAATCAGATTATCGTCTGTGAGTAGGCCGGATGCAAACGGGGTCGTAGTTAGGCCCAACTATATGACAAGCTTTTAACAGGCCGAAATGTATATAGGGTCGAAATGTTAAACGGGCCTTTAACAGGCTGAAACTAATATCAGGCCGAATTACTAAATGGGCCTTTATCAAGTGGGCCCAAAAGCATAGCGTCCAGTTGACGGGCCGAATCTGATATGGGCCATAATTTAGCTCAAAGCCTCTCAAAGGATCAGAGCTGATCTGGGCCGTAATTTGGCCCAGAAAGTGGTAGGCTTTTAACGGGTCAGATCTCATATGGGCCTTTATTAGGCCCGGAACATGGCAGACTGTTAATGGACCGGATCAAATATGGGCCGGCATTTGGCCCAAAACATGGCAGCCTGTTAATGGGTCGGCCTACTAGTGTCATCAAAATCTTTTGGGCCTTCAACTGGGCCGGCCCATTATGGTCGGCGAAATCTCGTGGGCCTTTAGCTGGGCCAACCCATTATGGTCCGTAAAATCTTGTGGGCCTTTAGCTGGGCTGGCCCATTATGGTCCACAAAATCTCGTGGGCCTTTAGCAGGGCCGGCCCATTATGGACCACAAAATCTTGTGGCCCTTTAGCTGGGCCGGCCCATTATGGTCTGCAAAATCTCGTGGGCCTTTTGCTGGGCCGGCCCATTATGGACCACAAAATCTTGTGGGCCTTTAGTTAGGCCAGCCCATTTAAACTTTATGGGCCACTTTTGGGCCGGTCCACGTGCCAACATTTCATAAGCGCATCTCACCCATTGGATGAGTGACACGTGTGTCAACGGGGAGCTGACACGTGTTTCCTCCAGCCAATGATGATTTTACATGTGGAAAATCAACATTGGTCTGGGTTGTTAATGGGTTATCGGATCCAAAGCCGGACCCGATAGCTTAACAGCGTTACGTTACGGTGGATGCCACGTGACGGTCACCCTTGACGAAAGCACTTCTATGACGCGCAATTTTTCGTCATGGAAGTGGACACTTTCGTGATGACAATTTTGGTAATGTCATGGAACACTTCTACGACAGCACATGTATGACTATCTTGATTCTGTCATAAAATCATCATGGATGTACATGCATGACAGAAAACGTGACCTACTGTGACAAACACGTATCATCACGGAAGTGTATTTTTTGGTAGTGCATGGAGATGGGGAACCTCATAAAACCCTCGATGCTCATTATGTGAAAGATTATGTACTACTTTGATAATCCTGAGAAAGCCCCATTCAACTTTATAATGGGATTAACGTTGGATCAACATGAATACTTTAGGGATTATCGCTTGACTCAAAAAGGGAAACTATTATGGGATCAAATTTATATGTTGCATTGGTATGCTCGACAACTATGCTTGAGATATGATTATACTTGTTTGCTCTAGGATGAAGGCTCCACACCTTCCCTTTTCATGTGAATTTAATGATGATGAAACCTTGGCTTATTATGCTAATGGTATATATGATTATTATGATGTGGAACAAATAGAAGAATTCATTGCTTTTATGGGTGCTTATGAAATTGAATCTTTGTTTAAAGAGTTCAAAGATTTTGATGATTCAGTTTATAGACCTGAAAATTTAGCTATCCTTAAATATTGCTATGAGAATTATAAATGCAATTATGATATTGATGAATTTATTGAGAAAGTCTCCACTATCCGAGAAGAGACTAATATTTTGCAAGAGTCTATGGAAGAAGAAATTGATGAAACTGTGAGCTCATTGGATGAAAAAGATGATGAGGAGAGCGAAGAACAAAAGGAGGAAGAGCGGATTAGCTACCCGTTCTCACCTTCTAATGAGAGTAACTCTTCAACTCATACATTGTTTAATTTCCCTTCGTGCTTACCGAAGGATGATTGCTACGATGATTGTTATGATCCCGTTGATTCTTTTGAAATATCCCTTTTTGATGATGCTTGCTATGCTTGTGGACAAGATGCCAATATGAATTATGCTTATGGAGATGAACTTGTTGTAGTTCCTTATGTTAAACATGAAATTGTTGCTATCACACCCACGCATGATAGTCCTATTATCTTTTTGAATTCTCCCGACTACACTATATCGGAGAAGTTTGTCCTTATTAAGGATTATATTGGTAGGTTGCATTTCACTACTACACATGATGATTTTGATAGATATAATATGCATGTGCTTGCTGCTCCTACTTGCAATTATTATAAGAGAGGAACTACATCACCTCCTCTCCATGTTTCCAATATGATAAAATTGCAAGAAACTGTTTATACTATGGATTGGCCTTTACTATGTCTGCATGAATTGTTCTTTTATGACATGCCGATGCATAGGAAGAGAGTTAGACTTCATCATTACATGATATGTGTTGCTTTGTTCTCACTACTAAATCACAAATCATTGTTAATTAAAATTGGCTTTGATATACCTTGGGATCCGGATGGATTCATTACTTGAGCACCTTATGCCTAGCTTAATGGATTTAAAGAAAGCGCTACCAGGGAGACAACCCAGAAGTTTTAGAGAGTCATTTATTTCTGTTGAGTGCTTTTATATAGTTTAAAAACAAAAAAATAAATAGGGTAACCCAAAACTTTTCAAAAAGGAAAGTGAAAGGGAGAGAGACAAGCATTGTTGAAGTGGGGGAGCTCCTTGAACTTTGTTCATGCTCACGGAAACTTTGTGAATCTTGATTACAGAAACTTCTCAACAAAAGTAATTATCCCCTTATACAATTCCATTGTATTATAAAAATAATGTGCCAAGATTTGCCTTTAGGATGTTTACATTGCTTGTTGGTTTGTGCGGTGTAGAACAGAAAGTTTGGCTGTAGTGCGTGATTTTACATTTTTTACTGGAACATCAAACGGTTCTGAAACTTTTTGCACTGTCTTTATATACAATTTTTTTATTTTCCCAAGTTTTTAGGAATTTTTGGAGTACCATAAGTATGGTGAATGTTCAGATTACTACAGAGTGTCCTGTTTAAGACAGATTCTGTTTTTGATGCATAGTTTGCTTGTTTTGATGAAACTATCAATTTCTATCAGTGGATTAAGCCATGGAAAAGTTATATTACAGTAGATACAATGAAAAAACAAAAATATGAATTGGTTTGCAATAGTACTTAGAGTAGTGATTTGCTTTATAATACTAACGGATCTTACCGAACTTTCCGTTAAGTTTTGTGTGATTGAAGCTTTCAAGTTTTGGGAGAGATCACGATGGATGAAGGAATAAGGAGTGGCAAGAGCCTAAGCTTGGGGATGCCCGAGGCACACCGAGGAAATATTCAAGGACTCCCAAGCAACCAAGCTTGGGGATGCCCCAGAAGGCATCCCCTCTTTCTTCTAACAATCATCGGTAATTTTACTTGGAGCTATATTTTTATTCATCACATGATATGCGTAAATCTTGGAGCATCTTTTGCATTTAGTTTTCACTTTTCTTTGATGCACCATGTTGGTATGAGATAGTCCTTGGTTGATTTATAGAATGCTCTTTGCACTTCACTTATATCTTTTGAGTATAGCTTTATAGAATGCTTCATGTGCTTCACTTATATCATTTGAAGTTTGGATTGCCTGTTTCTCTTCACATAGAAAACCGCCATTTGTAGAATGCTCTTTTGCTTCACTTATATTTGTTAGAGCGTGGGCATATCTTTTATAGAAATAATTAAACTCTCTTGCTTCACTTATATCTATCTAGAGAGATGATAGGAATTGGTCATTCACATGGCTAGTCATAAAATTCTACATAAAACTTGTAGATCACTGAATATGATATGTTTGATTCCTTGCAATAGTTTTGCGATATAAAGATGGTGATATTAGAGTCATGCTAGTGGGTAGTTGTGGATTGTAGAAATAGTTGTGTTGAAGTTTGTGATTCTCGTAGCATGCACGTATGGTGAACCGTTATGTAACGAAGTTGGAGCATGAGGTATTTATTGATTGTCTTCCTTATGAGTGGCGGTCAGGGATGAGCGATGGTCTTTTCCTACCAATCTATCCCCCTAGGAGCATGCGCGTAGTACTTTTTTTGATGACTAATAGATTTTTGTAATAAGTATGTGAGTTCTTTATGACTAATATTGAGTCCATGGATTATACGCACTCTCACCCTTCCATCATTACTAGCTTCTTTGGTACCGTGCATTGCCCTTCCTCACCTCAAGAGTTGGTGCAAACTTCGTCGGTGCATCCAAACCCCATGGTACTGATGGGGAACGTAGCATAAATTCAAAATTTTCCTACGTGTCACCAAGATCTATCTATGAAGTCATCTAGCAACGAGGGAGGAGTGGATCTACATACCCTTGTAGATCGCGCGCGGAAGTGTTCAAGAGAACGGGTTTGATGGAGTCGTACTCGTCGTGATCCAAATCACCGATGATCCTAGCACCGAACGGACGGCACCTTCGCGTTCAAACACACGTACGGAGCAGCGACGTCTCCTCCTTCTTGATCCAGCAAGGGGGAAGGAGAGGTTGATGGAGATCCAGCAGCACGACGGCGTGGTGGTGGAAGTAGCGGGATTCCAACAGGGCTTCGCCAAGCGCTGCGGGAGGAGGGAGATGTGTCATGGGAGGGAGAGGGAGGCGCCAGGGCTTAGGTGCAGCTGCCCTCCCTTCCCCCACTATATACAGGGCCAAGGGAGAGGGGGGGCGCAGCCTTGGCCCTTCCTCCAAGGAAGGGTGCGGCCAGGGAGGAGTCCATCCTCCCCAAGGCACCTAGGAGGTGCCTTCCCCCTTTAGGACTCTTTCTTTCCCTTATCTCTTGGCGCATGGGCCTCTTGGGGCTGGTTCCCTTGGCCCATATAGGACAAGGCGCACACCCCTACAGCCCATGTGGCCCCCCGGGGCAGGTGGACCCCCGGACCCCTTTCGGCACTCCCGGTACAATACCGATAATGCGCGAAACTTTTCCGGCGACCAAAACAAGACTTCCCATATATAAATCTTTACCTCCGGACCATTCCAGAACTCCTCGTGACGTCCGGGATCTCATCCGGGACTCCGAACAACTTTCGGGTTACCGCATACTAATATCTCTATAACCCTAGCGTCACCGAACCTTAAGTGTGTAGACCCTACGGGTTCGGGAGACATGCAGACATGACCGAGATGACTCTCCGGTCAATAACCAACAGCGGGATCTGGATACCCATGTTGGCTCCCACATGTTCCACGATGATCTCATCGGATGAACCACGATGTCAAGGACTTAATCAATCCCGTATACAATTCCCTTTGTCTAGCGGTACGATACTTGCCCGAGATTCGATCGTCGGTATCCCGATACCTTGTTCAATCTCGTTACCGGCAAGTCTCTTTACTCGTTTCGTAACACATCATCCCGTGATCAACTCCTTGATCACATTGTGCACATTATGATGATGTCCTACCGAGTGGGCCCAGAGATACCTCTCCGTTTACACGGAGTGACAAATCCCAGTCTCGATTCGTGCCAACCCAACAGACACTTTCGGAGATACCTGTAGTGTACCTTTATAGCCACCCAGTTACGTTGTGACGTTTGGCACACCCAAAGCACTCCTACGGTATCCGGGAGTTGCACAATCTCATGGTCTAAGGAAATGATACTTGACATTAGAAAAGCTTTAGCATACGAACTACATGATCTTGTGCTAGGCTTAGGATTGGGTCTTTGTCCATCACATCATTCTCCTAATGATGTGATCCCGTTATCAATGACATCCAATGTCCATGGTCAGGAAACCGTAACCATCTATTGATCAACGAGCTAGTCAACTAGAGGCTTACTAGGGACATGGTGTTGTCTATGTATCCACACATGTATCTGAGTTTCCTATCAATACAATTCTAGCATGGATAATAAACGATTATCATGAACAAGGAAATATAATAATAACTAATTTATTATTGCCTCTAGGGCATATTTCCAACAGTCTCCCACTTGCACTAGAGTCAATAATCCAGTTCACATCGATATGTGATTAACACTCAAGGTCACATCCCCATGTGACTAACACCCAAAGAGTTTACTAGAGTCAATAATCTAGTTCACATTACCATGTGATTAACACTCGATGAGTTCTGGGTTTGAACATGTTATGCTTGTGAGAGATGTTATAGTCAACGGGTCTGAATCTTTCAGATCCGTATGTACTTCGCAAATCTCTATGTCATCTTGTAGATGCAGCTACTACGCTATATTTGGAGCCATTTCAAATAACTGTTCTACTTGGAGCTATTCTAAATTGTTGCTCCATTATACGTATCTGGTATCTCTACTCAGAGCTATCCGGATAGGTGTTAAGCTTGCATCGACGTAACTCTTTACGTCGAACTCTTTATCACCTCCATAACCGAGAAACATATCCTTATTCCTCTAAGGATAATTTAGACCGCTATCTGGTGATCTACTCCTAGATTACCTTTGTACCCTCTTGCCAGATATGTGGCAAGGCACACATCAGGTGCGGTACTCAGCATGGCATACCGTATAGAGCCTATGACAAAAGCATAGGGGACGACCTTCGTCCTTCCTCTTTCTTCTGCCGTGGTCGAGCTTTAAGTCTTAACTTCATACCTTACAACTCAGGCAAGAACTCCTTCTTTGACTGGTCCATCTTGAACACCTTCAAGATCATGTCAAGGTATGTGCTCATTTGAAAGTACCATTAAGAATTTTGATCTATCCTTATAGATCTTGATGCTCAATGTTCAAGTAGCTTAATCCAGGCTTTCCATTGAAAAATACTTTCCAAATAACCCTATATGCTTTCCAGAAATTCTACGTCATTTCTGATCAACAATATGTCAAACATATATTTATCAGAAATTCTATAGTGCTCCCACTCACTTCTTTGGAAATACAAGTTTCTCATAAACTTTGTATACACCCAAAATCTTTGATCATCTTATCAAAGCATACATTCCAACTCCGAGATGCTTACTCCAGTCCTTAGAAGGATTGCTGGAGCTTTGCATACTTATTAGCATCTTTCAGGATTGACAAAACCTTCCGGTTGTATCACATACAACCTTTCCTCAAAAAATCGTCGAGGAAACAATGTTTTGACATCCTATCTGCAAGATTTCATAAATAATGCAGTAATCGCTAATATAATTCCAACAGACTCTTAGCATCGCTACGAGTGAGAAAGTCTCATCGTAGTCAACTCCTTGAACTTGTCGGAAAACATCTTAACGACAAGTCGAGCTTTCTTAATGGTGATACTTACCATCATTGTCCGTCTTCCTTTTAAAATCCATATGTACCTAACAGCCTTACGACCATCAAGTAGTTCTCCCAAAGTCTACACTTTGTTTTCATATATGGATCCTCTCTCGGATTATATGGCCTCGAGCCATTTTGGAATCCAGGCCCACCATCGCTTCTCCATAGCTCGTAGGTTCATTGTTGTCTAGCAACATGACTTCCAAGACAGGATTACGTACCACTCTGAAGTAGTACGCATCCTTGTCATCCCACGAGGTTTGGTAGTGACTTGATCTGAAGTTTCATGATCACTATCATAAGCTTCCACTTCAATTGGTGTAGGTGCCACAGGAACAACTCCTGTGCCCTGCCACACACTAGTTGAAGAGACGGTTCAATAACCTCATCAAGTCTCCACCATCCTCCCACTCAATTCTTTCGAGAGAAACTTTTCCTCGAGAAAGGACCCGATTCTAGAAACAATCCCTTATTGCTTTCGGATCTGAGACAGGAGGTATACCCAACTGTTTTGGGTGTCCTATGAAGATGCATTTATCCGCTTTGGGTTCGAGCTTATCAGCCTGAAACTTTTTCACATAAGCGTCGCAGCCCCAAACTTCTAAGAAATGACAGCTTAGGTTTCTCTAAACCATAGTTCATATGGTGTCATCTCATCGGAATTACGTGGTGCCCTATTTAAAGTGAATGTGGTTGTCTTTAATGCCTAACCCATAAACTATCGTGGTAATTCGATAAGAGACATCATGGTATGCATCATATCCAATAGGGTGCAGTTATGATGTTCGGACACACCATCACACTATGGTGTTCCAGGCTGTATTAGTTGTGAAACAATTTCCACAATGTCTTAATTCTGTGCCAAACTCGTAATTCAGATATTCATCTCTATGATCATATCATAGATATTTTATCCTCTTGTCACGACGATCTTTCAACTTCACCCTGAAATTACTTGAACCTTTCAATAATTCAGACTCGTGATTCATCAAGTAAATATACTCAACATCTACTCAAATCATCTGTGAAGTAAGAACATAACGATATCCACTACATGCCTCAGCACTCATTGGATTGCACACATCAAAATGTATTACTTCCAACAAGTTGCTTTCTAGTTCCATTTTACTGAAAACGAGGCTTTCAGTCATCTTGCCCATGTGGTATGATTTGCATGTCTCAAGTGATTCAAAATCAAGTGAGTCCAAACGGTCCATTTGCATGGAGTTTCTTCATGCATATACACCAATAGACATGGTTCGCATGTCTCAAACCTTTCAAAACAAGTGAGCCCAAAGATCCATCAACATGGAGCTTCTTCATGCGTTTTATACCGATATGACTTACGTGGCAGTGCCACAAGTAGGTGGTACTATCATTACTATCTTTTGGCATGAACATGTGTATCACTACGATCGAGATTCAATAAACCATTCATTTCAGGTGTAAGACCATTGAAGGTATTATTCAAATAAACAGAGTAACCATTATTCTCTTTAAATGAATAACCGTATTGCGATAGACATAATCCAATCATGTCTATGCTCAACGCAAACACCAATCTCGATGGTAGAGGGAGCGTACGATATTTGATCAACCTTGGAAATACTTCCAACACATATCGTCATCTCACCTTTAGCTAGTCTCCGTTTATTCCGTAGCTTTTATTTCGAGTTACTAACACTTAGCAACCGAACCGGTATCTAATACCCTGGTGCTACTAGGAGTACTAGTAAAGTACACATTAACATAATACATCCAATATACTTCTATCGACCTTGCCAGCCTTCTTATCTACCAAGTATCTAGGGTAATTCTGCTCCAGTGGCTGTTCCCTTTATTACAGAAGCACTTAGTCTCGGGTTTGGGTTCAACCTTGGGTTTCTTCACTAGAGCAGCAGCTGATTTGCCGTTTCATGAAGCATCCCTTTTTGCCCTTGCCCTTCTTGAAACTAGTGGTTTCACCAACCATCAACAATTGATGCTCCTTCTTGATCTCTACTTTTGTGGTGTCAAACATCGCGAATATCTCAAGGATCATCATATATGTCCCTGATATATTATAGTTCATCACGAAGCTCAAGCAGCTTGGTGGTAATGACTTCGGAGAACCATCACTATTTCATCTGGAAGATCAACTCCCACTCGATTCAAGCGATTGTTGTACTCAGACAATCTGAGCACAAGTTCAACAATTGAGCTTTTCTCCCTTAGTTTGCAGGCTAAGAAAATCGTCGGAGGTCTTATACCTCTTGACGTGGGCACGAGCCTGAAATCCCAATTTCAGCCCTCGAAACATCTCATATGTTTCGCGACGTTTCAAAACGTCTTCGGTGCCTCAACTCTAAACCGTTTAACTGAACTATCACGTAGTTATCAAAATGTGTATGTCAGATGTTCGCAACATCCATAGACAACGTTCGAGGTTCAGCACACTGAGCGGTGCATTAAGGACATAAGCCTTCTATGAAGCAATGAGGACAACCTCAGTTTACGGACCTAGTCCGCATAATTACTACTATCAACTTTCAACTAAATTTTCTCTAGGAACATATCTAAACAGTAGAACTGAAGCGCGAGCTACGACATAATTTGCGAAGACCTTTTGACTATGTTCAGGATAATTAAGTTCATCTTATGAACTCCCACTCAGATAGACATCCCTCTAGTCATCTAAGTGATTACATGATCCGAGTCAACTAGGCCGTGTCCGATCATCACGTGAGACGGACTAGTCATCATCGGTGAACATCTTCATGTTGATCGTATCTACCATACGACTCATGCTCGACCTTTCGGTCTCTTGTGTTCCGAGGCCATGTCTGTACATGCTAGGCTCGTCAAGTCAACCTAAGTGTTTCGCGTGTGTAAATCTGTCTTACACCCGTTGTATGTGAACGTTAGAATCTAACACCCGATCATCACGTGGTGCTTCGAAACAACGAACTGTCGCAACGGTGCACAGTTAGGGGGAACACTTTCTTGAAATTATTATGAGGGATCATCTTATTTACTACCGTCGTTCTAAGTAAACAAGATGCATAAACATGATAAACATCACATGCAATCAAATAGTGACATGATATGGCCATCATCACTTTGCTCCTCTTGATCTCCATCTTCGGGGCTCCATGATCATCATCGTCACCGGCATGACACCATGATCTCCATCATCATGATCTCTATCATCGTGTCTTCATGAAGTTGTCTCGTCAACTATTACTTCTACTACTACAGCTAACGGTTAGCAATAAAGTAAAGTAATTACATGACGTTTATGTTGACACGCAGGTCATAAATAAATTAAGACAACTCCTATGGCTCCTGCCGGTTGTCATACTCATCGACATGCAAGTCGTGATTCCTATTACAAGAACATGATCAATCTCATACATCACATATATCATTCATCACATCCTTTTGGCCATATCACATCACATAGCATACCCTGCAAAAACAAGTTAGACGTCCTCTAATTGTTGTTTGCATGTTTTACGTGGCTGCTATGGGTTTCTAGCAAGAACGTTTCTTACCTACGCAAAAACCACAACGTGATATGCCAATTGCTATTTACCCTTCATAAGGACCCTTTTCATCGAATCCGATCCGACTAAAGTGGGAGAGACAGACACCCGCTAGCCACCTTATGCAACTAGTGCATGTCAGTCGGTGGAACCAGTCTCACGTAAGAGTACGTGTAAGGTCGGTCCGGGCCGCTTCATCCCACAATGCCACCGAATCAAGATTGGACTAGTAACGGTAAGCATATTGAACAAAATCAACGCCCACAACTACTTTGTGTTCTACTCGTGCATAGAAACTACGCATAGACCTAGCTCATGATGCCACTGTTGGGGAACGTAGCATAAATTCAAAATTTTCCTACGTGTCACCAAGATCTATCTATGGAGTCATCTAGCAACGAGGGAGGAGTGGATCTACATACCCTTGTAGATCGCGCGCGGAAGCGTTCAAGAGAACGGGGTTGATGGAGTCGTACTCGTCGTGATCCAAATCACCGATGATCCTAGCGCCGAACGGACGGCACCTCCGCGTTCAACACACGTACGGAGCAGCGACGTCTCCTCCTTCTTGATCCAGCAAGGGGGAGGAGAGGTTGATGGAGATCCAGCAGCACGACGGCGTGGTGGTGGAAGTAGCGGGATTCCAACAGGGCTTCGCCAAGCGCTGCGGGAGGAGGGAGATGTGTCATGGGAGGGAGAGGGAGGCGCCAGGGCTTAGGTGTGGCTGCCCTCCCTTCCCCCCACTATATATAGGGCCAAGGGAGAGGGGGGGGCGCAGCCTTGGCCCTTCCTCCAAGGAAGGGTGCGGCCAGGGAGGAGTCCATCCTCCCCAAGGCACCTAGGAGGTGCCTTCCCCCTTTAGGACTCTTCCTTTCCCTTATCTCTTGGCGCATGGGCCTCTTGGGGCTGGTGCCCTTGGCCCATATAGGCCAAGGCGCACACCCCTACAGCCCATGTGGCCCCCCGGGGCAGGTGGACCCCCTTGGTGGACCCCCGGACCCCTTTCGGCACTCCCGGTACAATACCGATAATGCGCGAAACTTTTCCGGCGACCAAAACAAGACTTCCCATATATAAATCTTTACCTCCGGACCATTCCGGAACTCCTCGTGACGTCCGGGATCTCATCCGGGACTCCGAACAACTTTCGGGTTACCGCATACTAATATCTCTATAACCCTAGCGTCACCGAACCTTAAGTGTGTAGACCCTACGGGTTCGGGAGACATGCAGACATGACCGAGATGACTCTCCGGTCAATAACCAACAGCGGGATCTGGATACCCATGTTGGCTCCCACATGTTCCACGATGATCTCATCGGATGAACCACGATGTCAAGGACTTAATCAATCCCGTATACAATTCCCTTTGTCTAGCGGTACGATACTTGCCCGAGATTCGATCGTCGGTATCCCGATACCTTGTTCAATCTCGTTACCGGCAAGTCTCTTTACTCGTTTCGTAACACATCATCCCGTGATCAACTCCTTGATCACATTGTGCACATTATGATGATGTCCTACCGAGTGGGCCCAGAGATACCTCTCCGTTTACACGGAGTGACAAATCCCAGTCTCGATTCGTGCCAACCCAACAGACACTTTCGGAGATACCTGTAGTGTACCTTTATAGCCACCCAGTTACGTTGTGACGTTTGGCACACCCAAAGCACTCCTACGGTATCCGGGAGTTGCACAATCTCATGGTCTAAGGAAATGATACTTGACATTAGAAAAGCTTTAGCATACGAACTACATGATCTTGTGCTAGGCTTAGGATTGGGTCTTTGTCCATCACATCATTCTCCTAATGATGTGATCCCTTATCAATGACATCCAATGTCCATGGTCAGGAAACCGTAATCATCTATTGATCAACGAGCTAGTCAACTAGAGGCTTACTAGGGACATGGTGTTGTCTATGTATCCACACATGTATCTGAGTTTCCTATCAATACAATTCTAGCATGGATAATAAACGATTATCATGAACAAGGAAATATAATAATAACTAATTTATTATTGCCTCTAGGGCATATTTCCAACAGGTACGATACGCTCTATCACTCATAAGCCTTCTTATATCTTCCTCAAAACAGCCACCATACCTACCTATTATGGCATTTCCATAGCCATTCCGAGATATATTGCCATGCAACTTCCATCATCATCATATACATGACTTGAGCATTTATTGTCATATTGCTTTGCATGATCGTAAGATAGCTAGCATGATGTTTTCATGGCCCGTCCGTTTTTTGATGTCATTGCTACGATAGATCATTGCACATCCTGGTACACCGTCGGAGGCATTCATATAGAGTCATATCTTTGTTCTAGTATCGAGTTGTAATATTGAGTTGTAAGTAAATAAAAGTGTGACGATCATCATTATTAGAACATTGTCCCATGTGAGGTTATAAAAATAAAAGTGGCCAAAGAAGGCCCCCCCAAAAAAAGAGAGGCCAAAGAAGCCTACAAAAAAGAGAAAAAATGAGAAAAAATAAAAAAATGAGAGAAAAGAGAGAAGGGACAATGTTACTATCCTTTTACCACACTTGTGCTTCAGAGTAGCACCATGTTTTTCATATAGTGAGTCTCTTGAGTTATCACTTTTATATACTAGTGGGAATTTTCATTATAGAACTTGGCTTGTATATCCCAACGATGGGATTACTCAAATGCCCTAGGTCTTCATGAGCAAGCAAGTTGGATGCTTAGTTTCAGTTTGAGCTTTCATACACTTATAGCTCTTAGTGCATCCGTTGCATGGCAATCCCTACTCCTCGCATTGACATCAATTGATGGACATCTCCATAGCCCGTTGATTAGCCGCGTCGATGTGAGACTTTCTCCCTTTTGTCTTCTCCACACAACCTCCACCATCATATTCTATTCCACCTATAGTGCTATGTCCATGGCTCACGCTCATGTATTGCGTGAAAGTTGAAAAGGTTTGAGAACGTCAAAAGTATGAAACATGTAACAGCCTGGATTTTGGCCCTTTTCTTTTTCTTTTTATTTAATTGGTTTTTGCTCTGTTTTTCTTTTTGAAGTGGTTATGTGGCCTTGTCACCTGGCAAATCATCTTCATTTCCCCTCCCAAGTGGCTCATCATGTCACACCCTGGCTAGTTCATGCATTAGAGTGCTTGCATCATGTTTAAATTTCCCAGAAAGATGAAATGGGGATGATAGAACCCCCAGCACCCCCCTGGAACAACTAGGGTTTACTAAAAACATTTTCAATGAACCTAAAATGCCCTTCTAAAAAGTCCACCCTTTTTGTTTTGGGTTAAAACCTTTGACAAAAATGGTGCACATTTTTCTAGAACATCTTAAGGTCATTGGCTTAATCCATATAGTATTTGCATTTGGGCATTTAAATGCTATAAAATATTTTAAATGCTCAAATAATTCTGGAAATAAGTGTGGGATGTTAGGAATAATCCCAACAGAGCCCACAATTATTTTCAGGATTTCTAGAAACGTTTTAGTATTTTTAATAAAGCCCAACAGTTGCAGAAAATTAGAAAACAGAAACAAATCAGAAAAGAGAGAGAGAGAAAGGCCAGAGGCCACTTACCTGGCTGGCCCGGCCCATATGCTGCCAGTAGGCAGAGGAGGGACACCACGACGCCGCCGCGCTCGCCACGCCACCTCCCTGCCTTCCTGTCGTCGCCCGTGCCAGTGCGACGCCTCGAAGCGCCTCTGCGGCACCGCCCCGACCCCGTGGACACCTCACACGTGCCCCTGCCTCTCTCCCTCGCTCTCTCCCATGATGGCCGACGCTACCGTAGCCGCACCGTCGCCATAGCCGTGCTCTCCTTCGTCTCCGTGCCACGCCACTGTGTCCAGGAGCTCCGCCGCCCTCCTCTCCGTCGAGCAGACCGAGCCCCGAGCGCTCGCTCGCCCTGGAGTTACCGCCTCGTACTCGTCTTCGCTGATCGCCGCCAGAGATCCCTTTTGCCGTCACCACTGCTCCAGCTCGTCCCCGACCTCGCGTTTAGATCGTCGCAACTGCTGTGAGCTCAGCTACATTCCCATCCTCTCCGTTCTCGCTGTCGTCCCCTGCATCGACTGCGCGAAGCTCGCCCGCACGCGTTGCCGCCCGCGTCGTCGCCGGTCATGCTCCGGTGACCATATGGTCTCGGGCTTGTGTCCAACGCACTCCCCGCATCGCGTAGGAGCCGTAGATGCTAGCGCCGCCCCGCCTAGGCCACTGCAGCAAAGAGCCCGAGCTCACCCGAGCTCCGGCGACCGCCAAGGTCGTCGCCGGCGTCGTTCCCGGCCTCCCCGAGCTCCACTTCCACCACCAAACGACGCAGCTCAGTTCCAGCTCCCCGTAGATGGTCTCGGTCGCCCGTTTGGTCGCCGGAGATGCAAACCCGAGCCCCTCCGCCGCGTCTGTCGTCGCCGGCATCAAACCGCCGGTGAGTTGACCTTGTTTGACCTGGGGTTTAACTCCCTTGGGTCAATGACAGGTTGGCCCAGAGCCCTGCTAATTTTAGCTTAGCACTAATCAACTATTAGTTAACCCAATAGGTCACTGACATGCGGGCCCAGGCCCCACTGACAGTTTAGTTAGTATTAAATTAACCCAGTTAATTAGTTGTTTCACTGACGTGTGGGTCCCACCAGCCAGGTTTGACCTCGGCTGGCGCCTTTGACTCGCTGAAGTCACAGTGACACAGTGCTGACGCAATTATTTATTTTCTGGATTTATTCTTATATAGGAAATTCCAGAAAATAGCCAAAACTTCTAAAAATCATAGAAAATCAACCATAGCTCCAAATCCAACAAATTATATATGAAAAATGATCAGAAAAATTCAATATTTCCATATGTAATGGTTTCATGCATGACAAAACACTTTAACCTTGCTGTTTATGTGAAACAAGTTAATACACTTATTATGCATAAGAACTTAAGCTTCCATTTGAATCTTTGATTCAAATGGACCCATTTCAACTTGTTTCACATTGCATTAGGTAGGACACCTCATTTTGCCATGTCATAGCATGCATCATATTGTTGCATATTGCCATGTGTTGATTATACTCTGTGGTGTCTTTCGTGGTAGGTTCTGCCTCCAAGGATATCTCCTAGTATCCAACTGAAGGGCAGTACCCTACTACCACTTCATCAGGCAAGCAGCCCCATTGATCATATCGATACAATCCCATGTTCTCGCTCCTGCTCTCACTTTCTCCATTAAGGCAACAACGTTTCAAACTGATGTGTGCTATGGTAGTTGAACCCTTATCCTCTGCATGACCTGTCATTGCTACAGTAACTAGATGAAACCCACTAGCATGTGTAGGAGTTGATTGAGCCATGTATGTGTTTCCTACCTTGCTATGCCTGCTATGCTTAGAGTTGTGTTAGGTCTGGTTCATCTGGGTGATGGGCTAGAGTGAAATGCTTATGTCGGTAATGTGAGGGATGTGTTGAACATGATTTGGTAAAGGTATCGATGAGAGGCCATGTAGGAGTACATGGTGGGTTGTTTCATTGAGGCCGTCCCTAAGAACTGAGATCTGTATGTGTGATTTAAGAATCAGCTACTACCATGCATTGGGATCCTTAATTGACCCTCTCGGCTTCTTAATCACCCTAGTACTCTGTCCAGGAGTTGCAATTAGTTTCCGGTGTTTGTAGGTTATGTGTTGGCGGCCGTGCGTAGCGCTGACCCTAGGGGTGGGCTATGATGCGGTAGATACACCGTGGCATGGTGTACCGAGTCACCCGTTTGGTGTCTCGGGAACCCTGTTCACATCGTTTGGGGCCGTATGTGGAAACCTCGGCCGGACTCCCTGCGGATGGAACCTGGATAGGCGATAAACCTGGACTAGAGACTTGAGTGTTTAGGTAGGCCGTGGCCGACACCCTCGTTGGGCTTCCGCTTGAAGGTTGCCGAGTACATGTCGTGTAAACGACGGTAAGTGGTGAGAGCCTGTATGAAGAAGTACACCACTGCAGGGTCAACATCATCTATTTGAATAGCCGTGTCCGCGGTAAAGGACTACTTGGTTGCCTGTACAGTTCATAGACAAGTTAATGGTTACTACTAAAAGACTCAAGATAAGTGTGAGTACCAAGGATGGCCCTCTCGTAGGATGACGAGGGAGGATCCCTGGTGGAGTATTGTGTTGGTGATTAGTGGACTCGTGTGCGAAAACTATTTTACTAGTGGTGTCTCGTAGGATAGCTTAGCCAAGAGTCAAAGCTGGCTTGCTGCAATAACTCCACCACCTTCTTGAGAATGAGCATGTATAGTAGGTCTGTTGTAAGACTTGCTGAGTACCTTTGTACTCATGTTTGCTTTAATTATTGTTTTTAGACGACAACATTGCCCCCTCCGATGGGTTTTATGTAGACCTCGACGTTGATGAGTAACTTGCCACCCAGGTGGTGATCCTGGCCATGGAGGGCCTTATGTAGATAGACAGGCTTTGACAAGCCTTCTTCCTTTCTAGTGTCTGTACTCAGACTATTTGCTTCCGCATGTGCTTGTATGCTTGTATGACTTGAGTGTCGGGTCATGTGACCCCTACATGTATGAACATGTTATGTATGGCTCTCTGGAGCCTTTAAATAAAGTACTTGAGTTGTAGAGTTTTGTTGTGATGCCATGTTGTATTTGCACATATCGAGCATATTGTGTGTATGATTGAAATGCTTGGTATTTGTGGGATCCGACAATCTAGTTGTTTATCCTTGGCAGCCTCTCTTATGGGGAAATGTAGTCTAGTGCTCCTCGAGACATAGTAGTCCGCTACAGCCCGGTTCACCGGAGTCCTGCTAGCCCAGCACTACTGCTCAGGACACTTGACTGGACGGCATGTGTTTCACTTCATTCCTATGTCTGTCCCTTCGGGGAAATGTCACGCGGTGACATCCGGAGTCCTGCCTAGCCTGCTACAGCCCGGGTTCCCCAGAGTCCTGTTAGCCCAGTGCTACAGCCCGGATTCACACGCTGTTGACCGACATGCTCGATGTGATTCATGTTTTCCTATCTCCATAGGTCTGTGCCGCTTTGGGTTCACGACTAGCCATGTCGGCCCAGGTTCTCTGTCATATGGATGCTAGCGACACTATCATATACGTGAGCCAAAAGGGGCAAACGGTCTCGGGCCATGGTAAGGCGACACCCGTGGGAATAACGTGCGTGAGGCCGCAAAGTGATATGAGGTGTTACCGGCTAGATCGATGTGACTTGGAATCGGGGTCCTGACACATCATCCCAAAAATCTTGCCAAGATCATGTCACTCCACTCCTTGACCAAACCCTAATTCCTTTTTCTAGGGAAAATTCATTTTTCTATTAAAGGAATAACCCTATCTGCCCTAGGTTGTGAAGCAACCTATATTTCTGTCCACCCAAAAATCTCCAAATAATTCTTATAAATTGTTTGGGTCATATCTTCATCAAATATGGCAAAAAAATTATTGGTCATATTTCTCATCATGCTCAATAAATTCATTTCCTATTCTATCCTAAATGGCACATTGTGAAGCAAGTGCTATTTATCTTTGCCCATTTGACCCCAAACTTTTTGTACATCTTATCCTATCCAAATAATTGCATGTGACAAAATTCAACTTTACTTGCCTAGCCAAACTTCCTCAGTGATTTTTCAAAGTTCCTGTCTGAGGGAAGCCTTTGTGAAGGAAGTGCTAGCTAGGGTTATCCAAATGAGTTGAAATTTTGCACACTCCTTCATGTGCTCATATAAGTATCCTCCTCCAAATTTCAGCTCCATCCCTTGATCTATGTGAGCACAACATCAAATCTTTGATTCTGTCAATATTTGCAGGTTGTGAAGCAAGTATATTTTATATTGCTTCATTTTGAATGAAAATTTACCAGAGCATTCCCCTACCCAAATTACTTCTCTCCACCAAATTTGGCACCATTTCACCTAGCCAATACTCCTCTAGAATTTTTACAAGTTTCTCTCCAGAGGAGATGCTTGTGAAGCAAGTACCACTTTGGCTTGTCCAATTGGTATGAAATTTTTACCTGACCTTTATCTGGCCAAATCACTAAGCCCTGCCAAGTTTTACCTCAAGTGGTTACTCCATGTGAGTGCATCATCCAAATCTTGATTCTGGACACATAATGTGAGTTACAAAGCAACTATGTTATTTTGTGCTCCATTATGCCTCAAAACCTCCAGGATCATTGTCATTCCTTAGTTAATTACCCAGACAAACTCTTTAGCACCAGTAAAATCCTTGTTGATCACAAGTGTTCACCCAAGTTTACTGCAGTAAACTTCAGAGGGTGATTACCATTTAACCAGGGCAGTTTTCATCGATCTACCACTGTAGTTGAGACCTACCCTGGATGAACTTACCCATAGACAACAAGTTCGAGCCCATCTTCCCCGCTACATGCCAGTGCACATGGTGACCGCGATAATGGTGTGCCTATGCACGCGCTCTGTGTGCAGTGGCCGCGTCCAGTGCATGTTTGTGCTGGACACCCTCCTCTCGTCGCCTTCGCGCGCGTGAGCGTGTCCAGCAGCTAGCCCGTGTCGTTGCCATTCCCTTGGACCCCTCTCCCCCTCCGTCCGTTTCCTCACCGACGCCCACCGACCCTCGCCACCGAACGCCCACGGGAGCACAGTGCCCCGACATGTTTTAATGGCGCTCGGCTTCTTCCTCTGCTTCTCCTTTGGCCTCCTCTTCCCCGTGAACTTTCTCCCTGTGCCTCCATCGTCGCCTACCTCCGAGCTCGCGAGCGTGGGCACGCGTTCGCGGAGACGCCAGCTCAACCTCCCTTGCCCTGCCTATATAAGGCCACCCTGTCTCCGTTTCTCCTCACCACTGGCCTCCCACGCATCCTAGAATCCTCCCCGAGCACTCCCCGGAGCTCGAGCACCTCCCTTCCCTTCCCCATGGAGGTCGTGCTTGCCTCGGCCTCGGCCTAAATTCGCTCAACGCCGAGCTCCTCCCTCCCTATCTACACCACCAGAGACCTCCATCCTCACCCCGGAGCCACCCCAGCACCTCTCCTCCTCCTCCCATGGTCGTTTGCCATGCACTCCCCGAAGGCCAAAGCTCTCCTCCACCGCGGCTCCCCGTTCCGCCTGCTCCGCTGCTCTCCGACATGGGAAGACTCATCAGGCGGGTGCGGCTCCTCGCGATGGTCACTCCAGTGGTCCGAGCTCCACCGGAGGTGGCCGGAGCTGACCGGGCGAGCGCCGGCGGTCCTCCTCTGTGCAGCGGGCACGCGTCGGGGGAGAAGAAGGAGAAGGCCAGGAGGAGAGAGACGTCGCACTGGACCCACACGTCAGCGACACAAGGCCCGGCCCCGCCCCCTCGCTAACGTGGATAAGGGGATGCAGGATTTGCCCGTGTGCGCTTTCCCCTTCTGAAAGCATACTTTGTTCTTCTTCGGGCCAAAAGTACGTTTTTCGCTCTGGAAAATGTATTTCCTGAGAAGACGCCTTCTGTTTTTTTGTCCAGGCCCAGTATGTAAAGATTTTTCTTACAGATGGGTCCCTGGCAGAAAAACCCTTATATCTTTTTACTCCCAACTCCAAATCAGGTGATTCCAAAGCCCACTTCTTCGTTTCGTCGAGCCCGTTCTGTTGGTAACATTTTAATGATGTTTTGACATTCTGAAAATGACCATTTTTTCCTTAAGCTTAATCCGCCACCTCCGAGAGAGAGCATTTTCCGGCAATTCCTTCCGCGAGCTTCTCGCACTTCTTCCCGGTGACTTCTTCCACCCCAGGCAAGCCACACCCTCCATTAGCATGATTGCAATGCAGTGACATGGTTTCTTTATTTAATCTTGTTTAAAATATAGTTCTAGTTACTTGTGATTTGTTCATGGCATAATTCGGAGTAATGCTTTGATCTTGCTATCGCCATGCTATTGATTGGAGTTCTAGGACTTACATTTTTATGAGTATGTGGATGACACGTGCCTTTGGATTCTTAGTGGCTATTATGATTATTTTCATGATGGTATCTGGTATTATTTTGAAGTATTACTTTGGATATCATGTTACCTTTGGTTTATTAGTGGCTAGTATTAGTTTCATCATGATGCTACATGATATTATGTTTTGGAGTATGATGATGGAAATGGTGCTTGCATGTGGATCATAGTTGGATAGTTAGTTCTTGATATTTGAGTAGTAGTCTTATCGTTCTTGGATTCATCATGATAGTAATGTTAGACTGTCCTCAGAGTATTTTGATATGATGATATTAAGCTTTGGAGAAATTGTTGGATAGTGCCATGACTTGGTTTATAGGTTGATAGATGATATTGGAGTATCAGTCATTACTATTATATTTTGGGGATAAATTCTGTCATTAAGTTGGTCAGGTGCCACCGAACCGGGCTTTTCCAGTGCAACCACATTTGCCTTTATGGGAAGGCCTTAATGCGGTCTATTGTCGTGCCTCTCGCCGGTGCCTCCAACTAGGGAAGGTTATGGGCGCGCACTGCGCTGATCAGGTAGGCGGACATAAGCCTTGTGTGCTCGTTGTTGTTGTTATGTGCACGGTCCCTGTGAGGGACGTTTTGGCCACGACGGTGGCCGTAAGACCTTTGGTAGGCATGGGCCACCCAGGACTGAACCCAAAAGGGGTGTTGGTCGGAGTGGCCGGGAGAGTGTCATGGCAGTAGATCGGTTTTGTCGGAAAGTCGTTGGTCCACCCGAATGAGAGTGCGAGGCCATGGGTTCCGTGGTGTGGGTAAAGTGCGCTACCTCTGCAGAGTGTGTATTTAAATCTATCGATAGCCGCGTCCTCGGTCATGGGCATGGGTTCGTACTAGGTCACACCGTTCGATCAACACTCACATGACGGAATGACTTATAGGAGATATATTTATATGTTGATATGTTGAGCGGTACAGATTGGCAGGATGTTGATGATGATGTTGGGGACCAAGTGTTGGTCATGGTAGTGATCGCCGGAAGGATCACGGTTGAGACCAAGTGTTGGTCATGGTAGTGATCGCCGGAAGGATCACGGTTGAGACCAAGTGTTGGTCGTGGTAGTGATCACCGGAATGATCACCGTTTAGTTTGGATCACGAGGTGATCGAGATGGTATATTGATTGGTCGGTTAGCCAAGAGAGAAATGGTTATGGAGATCTGAGATGGTGATTTATCGGTTTTGTATCAGTCTCATACCATGTTTAGTAGTTGTTTCATCATAATAGTTGTTAATTTAATTAACCTGTTAAATGCTATGTTATTATCTTGCCTTGATGTTTATGATTGTTGTGAGCTTGCAAGTACATTCAATGTACTGACCTGGCGTGTCATGCCAGATTGCAGGTGATGCCATGATTGCTTGATTTCTTGTCGATGGTTGCCGTGCGTGCGAGCTAGATCGTGTCCCAGCCAGAGTCCCTGCGGAGTGGAGTTCACCACCTTCATCGTTGTTCCGCTGCTACGAGTTGTTTTGCTGCTAGCATAGAGCAAGTGTAGTATCGCAGGCGTAGTGTCCCCGTGCTGATGTGCTTCTTTATAACATCAAACCCTTGTATTATTATTCTTGTAATAAGAGCTAATTTGTTCTATGTCAAGCAGTGCCGTATTCCAGAGACTTCTCCTCGATCTCTGGGCTGGAATACGGGGCGTTCCGGTTTCTCTGAGTCGGGGTGCCACAAAACAATTACTTGGCTTGTCATCGGGGTTGTGCATGATTTGAATATTTTGTGTGGTGAAGATGGAGCATAACCAGACCATCTGATTTTGTAGGGATAACTTTCTTTGGCCATGTTATTTTGAAAATACATGTTTTCTTTATTAGTATGCTTGAAGTATTATTGTCTTAATATCAAATGATAAACTATTGCTTTGAATCACTCGTGTCTTAATATTCATGCCATGATTAGATTGCATGATCAAGATTATGCTAGGTAGCATTCAACATCAAAAATTATCTTTTTTATCATTTACCTACTCGAGGACGAGCAGGAATTAAGCTTGGGGATGTTGATACATCTTCGTCGTATCTATAATTTTTTATTGTTCCATGCCAATATTATACAACTTTCATAACTTTTGGCAACTTTTTATACTATTTTTGGGACTAACATATTGATCCATTGCCCAGTGCCAGATCCTGTTTGTTGCATGTTTTTTGTTTCATAGAAAATCCACATCAAACGGAGTCCAAATGGGATAAAAACTGACGGAGATTTTTTTGGAATATACGTGATTTTTGGGAAGAAGAATCAATGCGAGACAATACTCGAGGGGGCCACGAGGCAGGGGGCGCATCCCAGGGGGTCAGGCACGCCTTGGGCCCTCGTGGCCAACCGTAAGGCGGTTGGTGCCCTTCTTTCGCCGCAAGAAAGCCAATATCCGGATAAAAATCATGTCCAAAATTCAGCCCAATCGGAGTTACGGATCTCCGGGAATTTAAGAAACGGTGAAAGGGCAGAATCAGGAAACGCAGAAACAGAGAGAGACAGAGAGAGACGGAGAGACAGATCCAATCTCGGAGGGGCTCTCGCCCCTCTGCCGCCATGGAGGCCATGGACCAGAGGGGAAACCCTTCTCCCATCTAGGGAGAAGGTCAAGGAAGAAGAAGAAGAAGAAGGGGGCTCTCTCCCCCTCTCTCCCGGTGGCGCCGGAACGCCGTCGGGGCCATCATCGTGTGACAGCGATCTACACCAACACCTCTGTCATCTTCACCAACATCTTCATCACCTTCCCCCATCTGTCTACAGCGGTCCACTCTCCCGCAACACTCTGTACCCTGTACTTGAACATGGTGCTTTATGCTTCATATTATTATCCAATGATGTGTTGCCATCCTATGATGTCTGAGTAGATTTTCGTTGTCCTATCGGTAATTGGTGAATTGCTATGATTGGTTTAGTTTGCTTGTGGTTATGTTGATGTCCTTTGGTGCCCATCATATGAGCGCGCGCGTGGATCACACCATAGGGTTAGTTGTATGTTGATAGGACTATGTATTGGAGGGCAAGAGTGACAGAAGCTCCAACCTAGCATACAAATTGATGCATACGGGATTGAAGGGGGACCAATATATCTTAATGCTATGGTTGGGTTTTACCTTAATGAACGTTAGTAGTTGTGGATACTTGCTAATAGTTCCAATCATAAGTGCATAGAATTCCAAGTTAGGTATGAGATGCTAGCAGGGGCCTCTCCCACATAAAACTTTCTATCGGTCTAGTAAAGTAGTCAATTGCTTAGGGACAATTTCGCAACTCCTACCACCACTTTTCCGCACTCGCTATACTAACTTTATTGCTTCTTTATCTAAACAGCCCCTAGATTTTATTTACGTGCTCTTTATTATCTTGCAAACCTATCAAAAACACCTACAAAGTACTTCTAGTTTCATACTTGTTTTAGGTAAAGCGAACGTTAAGCGTGCGTAGAGTTATATCGGTGGTCGATAGAACTTGAGGGAATATTTGTTCTACCTTTAGCTCCTCGTTGGGTTTGACACTCTTACTTATCGAAAGAGGCTACAATTGATCCTCTATACTTGTGGGTTATCACCCACCTAGCCCATCTACCTACCCCCTCTGCTCCGGACCGTCCGATGGCGATCGAACGGCTCCGAAATGGAGCAAAACCCCCTAACCTAGCCACCTTGCTATAAATAGATGCCCCTTGCCATTTTGGCCTCCTACCTACCCCCTCCTCGTTTTCCGCAGCCAGCCGCCGCCCTCCTCCTCCATTTCCACGCTCGGCCAACCTTCCCGCCGCCACTTGGCGCACTGCTAATGGCTAGCCGCCGCACCGACCAACCGGGCGCCCCCACGTCGCCTCCCAGCGCGCCTCCACCTCCCACCTCCCTGTGCGGCCCGCCAGGACCAGATCAGGCCCTAGGAAGCCCATCTAGGCCCGAGCTCACCGCCGCTCCCGTAGGAGCTCCTCCCGTCCCCGAGCAACCCACACCCCCGCCGCTGTACATCGCCTCCGCCCACCACTGGCGAGTGGAGCTGCCGGAGACGCACGCCTGCGCTGGAGCCAGCAGGCCAGTGCCGCCCTCGCCTTCCTATCTCTTCCTCTCTCTATCTCTCCCTCACTAACCGCCCCATCGGCCTCTTCCTTCGCAGGGAGCCACCGCTGCCCATGTAGCACCGCCCGTCGCCGGTGATCCCCGCCGACACCGAGAACGAGATACCCAGGGCCGGATCCGCCCGTTTCCGGTCACCCCGCCGTACTCGAGCACTCTCGCCGGAGCTCCACCGCCGCAAGCCATGCTGCCGGCCCTCTGATCATGCCGGCGCGAGACGAAGATGACGTCCACGCCGCCCCATTGCCCTGGTGGGCCACACTCGGCCTCCAAGGCCCAGCAACCGGCCCACTTCCCCTCCAGGCCCAGCTCGCGCCAGCCCAGTGGCCACCCTGGTGAGCTGCCCCCAGCACCTCTTCCACTGTTGGGCTAGCAGATTCGGCCCATGTCTTATTTTTTCTCCAGTTCTGCATTTAGCTATTATTCCAGGGATTTCCTGTTTTATAGAAAAGTCCCTCTAGATCATGCATTTAATAACTTCACAACCATGCATCATAATTAAACAAACTTAATATGTAAAATGCTTAGAATTTCATCTAGTTTCATAATATGCAACTTCCATCCATGTTTAAAATGTTTAATTGTGTTGTTCGATTAATTTGCTTAAATGCCATGTTGAAATGATTTATTTCATAACTAATTAACCGTAGCTCCATTTAAATAAATTTTATATGTAAATGGGGTAGAAAAATGCCTAGTTTAACTTGGTGCACTTATCTTGCATGTTTAACAACTCTAAAATATGGTTTAGGGCAGAATAGTACCATCTCTAAAATTTGCATGTGGGGGTTTACCAGAATCGTTGTTTGATGTTTCCGGCCTCATTTAAAATTGCCTAAAATGTGTAGTTTACTTATGCTTCACCTCTTACCATGTTTAACAACATTTAATATTGTTGGGTACATAACCGAGAGATAACTAAATAAGTCATGTGGTGTTTCGTCAATATGCAACTCGTTGCATATTGAGCTTCGCTTAACTTGTGGTGTTGTTTGTGCACTTTGCCATGACATGCCTATTTAAACCGGACATGCATCATACTTGATTGTGCATCATGCCATGTTTATGCTTGTTGGTTTACCATGTTGTTTGCTCCTTTCCGGTGTTGCTTCTTCTTGTTAGTTCCAGTAACATCGCGTTTCTGAGGATCTGTTCGACTCCGTCCATTTGTCTTCTTCATGGACTCGTTCTTCTTCCTTGCGGGATTTCAGGCAAGATGACCATACCCTCGATATCACTTCTATCTTTGCTTTGCTAGTTGTTTGTTCTACTGCTATGTCACGCTACCTACCACTTGTTATATCATGCCTCCCATATTGCCATGTCAAGCCTCTAACCCACCTTCCTAGCAAACCGTTGTTTGGCTATGTTACCGCTTTTGCTCAGCCCCTCTTGTAGTGTTGCTAGTTGCAGGTATCTTGCAGGTTGTTCCATGTTGGAACATGGATATGTTTGGGATATCATATTATCTATTATTTAATTTAATGCATCTATATACTTGGTAAAGGGTGGAAGGCTCAGCCTTATGCCTGGTGTTTTGTTCCACTCTTGCCGCCCTAGTTTCCGTCATACCAGTGTTATGTTCCTTGATTTTGTGTTCCTTATGCGGTTGGGGTTATGGGACCCCCTTGACAGTTCGCTTTGAATAAAACTCCTCCAACAAGGCCCAACCTTGGTTTTACCATTTGCCTCACCACCACCTATATTTTTCCCTTGGGAGTCGCGCTCCCGAGGGTCATCTTTATTTTAACCCCCCGGGCCAGTGCTTCTCTAAGTGTTTGTCCGAACCGGGCAATCTGCGGGGCCACCTCGGGGAAACTCGAGGGCTGGTTTTACTCGTAGCTTGACCTATCCGGTGTGCCCTAATAACGAGATATGTGCAACTCCTATCGGGATTTGTCAGCACATTCGGGCGGCTTTGCTGGTCTTGTTTTACCATTGTCAAAATGTCTTGTAACCGAGATTCCGAGACTGATCGGGTCTTTCCGGGAGAAGGAATATCCTTTGTTGACCGTGAGAGCTTGTGATGGGCTAAGTTGGGACACCCCTGCCGGGTATAAACTTTCGAGAGCCGTGCCCGCGGTTATGTGGCAGATGGGAATTTGTTAATATCCGGTTGTAGTGAACTTGGCAGTTGAGTTAATTAAAATGAATCAACCGTGTGTGTAGCCGTGATGGTCTCTTTTCGGCGGAGCCCGGGAAGTGAACACGGTTTTGGGTTATGTTTGAACGTAAGTAGTTTCAGGATCACTTCTTGATCACTTATTGCTTTTAGACTGTCGCGCAGCTTCTCATCTTAATCTTACTTGCGTATGTTGGCCACCATATTTTCTTAGCGCTTGCTGTAGCTCCTCCTCATTACCACATCCTACTCATAAGCTTAAATAGTCTTGATCTCGCGGTGTGAGATTGCTGAGTCCTCGTGGCTCACGGATACTTCCAAAACAGTTGCATGTGCCGATGATACCAGTGCAGGTGATGCAACCGAGCTCAAGTGGGAGCTCAATGAAGATCTTGATCGTTGTTTTGTGTCTTTTCCGGTTGATCACTAGTGGGGCCCAGTTGGGACGATCGGGGATCTAGCATTTGGGGTTGTCTTCTTTTATTTTGGTTCCATAGTTGGACCTTGGTTGTACTCTAGATGATGTATGTTTAGCTTGTTATTTGTGCGAAGTGGCGATTGTAAGCCAACTCTTTATCCCTTTCTTATTCAGTACATGGGATTGTGCGAAGATTACCCCTATTGCGACAAAACCACCATGCGGTTATGCCTCTAAGTCGTGCCTCGACACGTGGGAGATATAGCCGCATCATGGGCGTTACACGGTGTTGGTGATGTGATCCGCGCAGGGCTTCGCCTAAGCACCACGACTATATAATCTGAGGTGTAATCTGTTGAGGGGGGCACCACACACTGTTAAGAGAAACTTGTGTGTTCTAGGTGCCTCCTCTCCCCACATATATATAGGTTGGAGGGTGGGAAGCAGCCTTAGGGCGCCCCCAAGTAGGCCGAATCGTACTTGGGGTGCAAGCCCAATTCGGCCCCCTTCCTTATTTCAGCATATGGGAAGGAAAGAGAAGGGGAGAGAGAAGGAAAGGGTGGAGGCCGAACCCTCCTTCTTCCTTTCTTCTTCCCCTTCCTTTCCTCCTACTCCTATTCGGCCTAGGAGGGGCGCACCAGCCCACCAGGGGCTGGTCTGTCCCTCACTTGGCCCAATAGGACCATAACTTTGCCAGGGGGTGCCCGGAACCCCTTCCGGTGACCCGATATCACCCGGAACACTTCGGTGTCCAAATATTATCGTCCTATATATGAATCTTTACCTCTCGACCATTTCGAGACTCCTCGTCATGTCCGTGATCTCATCCGGGACTCCGAACAAACTTCGGTCACCAAAAACACATAACTCACAATACAAATCATCATCGAACGTTAAGCGTGCGGACCCTACGTGTAATGCCCCGAGACCATTGCACCAGGTGTCCTCCAGTTATTCGTTGTCGTTTACATGTCATTAACTTGTGTGTTGCATCTTGTCATGTCATCATGTGCATTGCATCATCATGTTTTCAAAACTTGCATTAGCCCGGGTCTCCCAGTTCCTTCATTGTCCATTCTGAGCCCAGACACACTTGCACGCGCCCGCGGCATGTTCGAAATAGTATTTTATAAGTGTCCGGAAAATGTTCTCGGAATGGGTTGAAAGTTGGCATGCGGTGTTTTTATGTTGTAGGTAGGCCGTCTGCCATGTTTCATCGCATTCGGAGTCCGTTTGACGCCCCAACTGATAACTATAGCGGCAATAACTTCGGACGTTTTCAGTCTCCGGAAACTGTTGCCGGGCTTTCCCTCTCTTTCCTCTCTAGACCGTCTACACAGCCCACTACCTACCACCAGGCAACCTAAGCTCTCTCGTCAGCCCGCGGCCCTCCTCACGCGCGCGTCTGAAAGC
Source organism: Triticum aestivum (assembly GCF_018294505.1). Taxonomy (NCBI): domain Eukaryota; kingdom Viridiplantae; phylum Streptophyta; class Magnoliopsida; order Poales; family Poaceae; genus Triticum; species Triticum aestivum. Next base: position 198,514,038 of record NC_057800.1, on the reverse strand, counting down.
TGTCCCGGACCCGACCCGGGCAGTCGTCACCGTTGGATTCGGATCATCCCCAAACATCCCTAAAACATCTGCGATTATTTGTTTGGCCTTCCCTAGCATTTTATCTCAACCGTCTGATTTCGATCGGATGGTCCAACTCCCCTCTTTTCCATATATATAGTCCACCCCTAGTCTAATTTCAGACCAAACCCTAAAACCTAGGAGACTTGTCCCATCCACCCCAAGCCGCCGCCACTCCTCCTGTCTCTTCCTCCTCGGGCTCATCCCCGATCCAAAAAAATCCCCTCCTCGCTTTCACCACCACACCAACCCGAGCCAGCCACCTCTCCTTCCACTTAGCCTCTCCATCGGGATCCATCCCGCATCCTCCCCTGCCCATTGGAGCCGCCAACAACCTCATCCTCCATGGGGATCCACCCCGATTATCTTCTCACAAACCACATGCGCTCGAGCCTCCCCTCAAGCTCCTTCTCCTCAATTTCAGCCGACGCCCCAGGTACTCGATCCGGATGGGATCGAGGCAGTCGTCGCCTTGCCTCCACTCCGGCAGCTCACACCATTGGAACCCGAGCCACCTTCCCGCCAACCTGCGCCTCCTGCGTCCTCGTCGTCCTTCGGCCCTGCAGCCGCCTTCGTCCACGACCACAGGAGCAAGAGCTCCTACAGCCGCGAGCATCCGAGGCCCCGTACGTCATGGCCACCCTCGTCTTCAGGTCGCGTCGCCCGCGCCCGGATTCGGCGCTCTCAGCATGCCCACGCACGGATTCCCCATCCCCGACCTTCTCCTACTCGTTTTCCCTGCTGCCATCCCTCTCGTCTCTCTCTCTACAGGGACCCGCCATGGCCGCCCTTGGTGCTTCATGTCGTGCCGCCCTCCTTTCATGCCTCCTCTGCTTCTCCTTCACCGGAACCGTGCCAACCTGCCGCTCGCCGGAGTCCCTCCGCCTCGTCCTGCTTGCCCGCGTCAGTCGCCGCGCCTACATCGTCGAAGCCCATCGCGCCCAGCTGCCAGTGTTTGAACCTTGCAGCTACCTCTGCTCTTTCAGTTACGAGTAGCAGCTCGCTCACCTCGTCCCAGAGCACCTCCACTCGTCTACGGCTTCGCCGGAGCAGCGTCGCTGCAATCATGCCAGGGCCCTCGCGGCCTCCCCTTATTTTTCCTTCCTTCCTCTGTTTTTCTTCCCCTCACGCATTTCTCCCCCTCTCTCTGAACCTTTGTAGGAGAGGAGCCATGGCGCATCGACAGGAGCAGCGCCCGCTCGGCCTGTCTGCGTTAACCCACCTGCGCCCGCTCCATCCCTGCTGTTCCGCCGGAGTTCCCTGCCTTGGACCCCGCTGCCGCCTTCCCGTTCAGCGCCGCCGCTGCTCTACTTCCGACGAGCAGATGGCCGCGCCCGCTTCAGTACCTCCCCACTGTCCAGATTGAGCGAGAAGAGCTCGCCCGGCCCAGCCGCGTGCGTTGACCGCGTCCAACGGATCGATCTGCCAGCGCCTCACCTCGATCTGGAGTGGCCCAGCGTCACGCCCATCGGCCTCCAGATCCGCCGAACTGGGCCTGGCCCATTGGTGAGGTCACACCCGAGCGCCTTTTTTTCCTCCTGTAGGGCCAAGTCTCAGATGCGGCCCGATTCATGTTTTTTCCGTGCACGAATTTAGATATTATTCCAGAGACTGTAGTTTTTCAGAAAAGACCCTCATGTTCATACATTTAATAACTCACAAACGGTGCATCTTTTTAAAATAAATTATATATGAAAAATGCTTAGAATTGTGTCTAGATTCATAATTTGCAACTTTCATCCATGTTAAAAATGTTTAAAATGATGTTTGCTTATAATTTACCTAATGCCATGTTAAAATGCTTTAATTCATAACTAAATAACCATAGCTCCAAACCTAACAAACTTTATATGTAAATGGGGTAGAAAAATGCCGAGTTTAACATGGTGGCATCACTTTGCATGTTTAACAACTCTAAAATTATGTTTAGGGCAGAACAGTACCAAAATCTAAAATATGCACATGATGAGTTTCTAGACTTGTTGTTTGTTGTTCCGGACTCATTTAAACTTGCCTAGATAGGTAGATTTTTTTTGCTTCGCCTCTTGCCATGCTAACCAACATTTAATATTGTTGAGTACATAAACGAGCTCCACTTAATTTGTAGTGTTGTTTGTTGCACATTTCCATGCCATGCCATTAAACCGGACATGCATCATACTTGGTTGTGCATCATACCATGTTTATGTGATGGTTGTTTACTATGTTGTTTGCTTCTTTCCGGGTTGCTTCTCTCATTAGCTTCGGTTCCATTCCAGAGTTGTGAGGATCTGTTCGACTATGTCCATTTGTCTTCTTCATGGACTCGTTCTTCTTCCTTGCGGGATCTCAGGAAAGATGACCATACCCTCGAAATCACTTCTATCTTTGCTTGCTGGTTGCTCGCTCTTTTGCTATGCTGTGATACCTACCACTTGCTATATCATGCCTCCCATATTGCCATGTCAAACCTCTAACCCACCTTGTCCTAGCAAACCGTTGTTTGGCTATGTTACCGCTTTGCTCAGCCTCTCTTATAGCATTGTTAGTTGCAGGTGAAGATTGGAGTTTGTTCCATGTCGGAACATGGATATTGTTGGGATATCACAATATCTCTTATTTAATTAATGCACCTATATACTTGGTAAAGGGTGGAAGGCTCGGCCTTATGCCTGGTGTTTTGTTCCACTCTTGTCGTCCTAGTTTCCGTCATACCGGTGTTATGTTCCTTGATTTTGCGTTCCTTGCGTGGTTGGGTTATAATGGGAACCCCTTGACAGTTCGCCTTGAATAAAACTCCTGCAGCAAGGCCCAACCTTGGTTTACCATTTGCCACCTAGCCTTTTCCCTTGGGTTCTGCAGACTCAAGGGTCATCTTTATTTAAACCCCCGGGTCAGTGCTCCTCTGAGTGTTGGTCCAAACTAGAGCACCGTGCAGGGCCATCCCTTGGCAACTTGGGTTACGTCGGCTCCTGTACGCTTAGCTTATCCAGTGTGCCCTGAGAACGAGATATGTGCAGCTCCTATCGGGATTTGTCGGCACAGCGGGTGGTCTTGCTGGTCTTGTTTTACCATTGTCGAGATGTCTTTGAAGGAAATATGCCCAAGAGGTAATAATAAAGTTATTATTTATTTCCTTATATCATGATAAATGTTTATTATTCATGCTAGAATTGTATTAACCGGAAACATAATACATGTGTGAATACATAGACAAACAGTATGTCACTAGTATGCCTCTACTTGACTAGCTCGTTGAATCAAAGATGGTTAAGTTTCCTAGCCATAGACATGGGGATCACATCATTAGAGAATGATGTGATTGACTTGACCCATTCCGTTAGCATAGCACTTGATCGTTTAGTTTGTTGCTATTGCTTTCTTCATGACTTATACATGTTCCTATGACTATGAGATTATGCAACTCCCGTTTACCGGAGGAACACTTTGTGTGCTACCAAACGTCACAACGTAACTGGGTGATTATAAAGGTACTCTACAGGTGTCTCCGAAGGTACTTGTTGGGTTGGCGTATTTCGAGATTAGGATTTGTCACTTCGATTGTCGGAGAGGTATCTCTGGGCCCACTCGGTAATGCACATCACTATAAGCCTTGCAAGCATTGCAACTAATGAGTTAGTTGCGGGATGATGTGTTACGGAACGAGTAAAGAGACTTGCTGGTAACGAGATTAAACTAGGTATTGAGATACCAACGATCGAATCTCGGGCAAGTAACATACCGATGGCAAAGGGAACAACGTATGTTGTTATGCGGTTTGACCGATAAAGATCTTCGTAGAATATGTGGGAGCCAATATGAGCATCCAGGTTCCGCTATTGGTTATTGACCGGAGACGTGTCTCGGTCATGTCTACATAGTTCTCGAACTCGTAGGGTCCGCGCGCTCAAGGTTTCGATGACAGTTATATTATGAGTTTATGAGTTTTGATGTACTGAAGGAGTTCGGAGTCCCGGATGAGATCGGGGACATGACGAGGAGTCTCGAAATGGTCGAGACGTAAAGATCGATATATTGGACGACTATATTCGGACATCGGAAAGGTTCCGAGTGATTCGGGTATTTTTGGAGTACTAGAGAGTTACGGGAATTCGCCGGGGAGTATATGGGCCTTATTGGGCCATACGGGAATAGAGGAGAGAGGCCAAAAGGAAGGAGGCGCGCGCCCCCTCTGGTCCGAATTGGACAAGGGGTGCAGCCCACTTTTCCTTGTTCCTCTCCCCCTCTTTCCTTCTCTCCTACTCCAACAAGGGAAGGAGGAGTCCTACTCCCGTTGGTAGTAGGACTCCTTGGCGCGCCCTCCTCCTAGGCCGGCCGCCTCCCTTCCTTGCTCCTTTATATACGGGAGCAGGGGGGCACCCCACAGACACAATAGTTGATCATTGATCTCTTAGCCGTGTGCGGTGCCCCCCTCCATCATAGTCCTCGATAATATTGTAGTGGTGCTTAGGCGAAGCCCTGCGATAGTAGAACATCAAGATCGTCACCACGCCATCGTGCTGACGGAACTCTTCCCCGACATTCTGCTGTATTGGGGTCCGAGGATCGTCATCGAGCTGAACATGTGCTAGAACTCGAAGGTGCCGTAGTTTCGGTGCTTGATTGGTCAGGCCGTGAAGACGTATGACTACATCAACCGTGTTGTGCTAACGCTTCCGCTTTCGGTCTACGAGGGTACGTGGACAACACTCTCCCCTCTTGTTGCTATGCATCACCATGATCTTGCGTGTGCGTAGGAAAAGTTTTGAAATTACTACGTTCCCCAACAGTGGCATCCGAGCCTAGGTTTTATGCGTTGATGTTGTGCACGAGTAGAACACAAGTGAGTTGTGGGCGATATAAGTCATACTGCTTACCAGCATGTCATACTTTGGTTCGGCGGTATTGTTGGATGAAGCGGCCCGGACCAACATTACGCGTACGCTTACGCGAGACTGGTTCTACCGACGTGCTTTGCACATAGGTGGCTGGCGGGTGTCAGTTTCTCCAACTTTAGTTGAACCAAGTGTGGCTACGCCCGGTCCTTGCAAAGGTTAAAACATCACCAACTTGACAATCTATCGTTGTGGTTTTAATGCGTAGGTAAGAACGGTTCTTGCTTAAGCCCGTAGCAGCCACGTAAAACTTGCAACAATAAAGTAGAGGACGTCTAACTTGTTTTTGCAGGGCATGTTGTGATGTGATATGGTCAAGACATGATGCTAAATTTTATTGTATGAGATGATCATGTTTTGTAACCGAGTTATCGGCAACTGGCAGGAGCCATATGGTTGTCGCTTTATTGTATGCAATGCAATTGCGCTGTAATGCTTTACTTTATCACTAAGCGGTAGCGATAGTCGTCGAAGTATAGGATTGGCGAGATGACAACGATGCTACGATGGTGATCAAGGTGTCGCGCCGGTGATGATGGTGATCATGACGGTGCTTCGGAGATGGAGATCACAAGCACAAGATGATGATGGCCATATCATATCACTTATATTGATTGCATGTGATGTTTATCTTTTATGCATCTTATCTTGCTTTGATTAACGGTAGCATTATAAGATGATCACTCACTAAATTTCAAGATAAAAGTGTTCTCCCTGAGTATGCACCGTTGCCAAAGTTCGTCATGCCCAGACACCACGTGATGATCGGGTGTGATAAGCTCTACGTCCATCTACAACGGGTGCAAGCCAGTTTTTGCACACGCAGAATACTCAGGTTAAACTTGACGAGCCTAGCATATGCAGATATGGCCTCGGAACACTGAGACCGAAAGGTCGAGCGTGAATCATATAGTAGATATGATCAACATATTGATGTTCACCATTGAAACTAATCCATCTCACGTGATGATCGGACATGGTTTAGTTGATTTGGATCACGTGATCACTTAGAAGATTAGAGGGATGTCTTTCTAAGTGGGAGTTCTTAAGTAATATGATTAATTGAACTTTAATTTATCATGAACTTAGTCCTGGTAGTATTAGCATATCTATGTTGTAGATCAATAGCTCGTGATGTTGCTCCCAGTTTATTGTGTTCCTAGAGAAAAATTATGTTGAAAAATGTTAGTAGCAATGATGTGGATTGGATCCGTGATCTGAGGATTATCCTCATTGCTGCACAGAAGAATTATGTCCTTAATGCACCGCTAGGTGACAGACCTATTGCAGGAGCAGATGCAGACGTTATGAACGTTTGGCTAGCTCAATATGATGACTACTTGATAGTTTAGTGCACCATGCTTAAACGGCTTAGAATCGGGACTTCAAAGACGTTTTGAACGTCATGGACCATATGAGATGTTCCAGGAGTTGAAGTTAATATTTCAAGCAAATACCCGAGTTGAGCGATATGAAGTCTCCAACAAGTTCTATAGCTAAAAGATGGAGGAGAATAGCTCAAGCAGTGAGCATGTGCTCAGATTGTCTGGGTACTACAATCGCTTGAATCAAGTGGGAGTTAATCTTCCAGATAAGATAGTGATTGATAGAATTCTCTAGTCACCATCACCAAGTTAGTAGAACTTCATGATGAACTATGATATGCAAGGGATAACGGAAATGATTGCCAAGCTTTTCATGATGATGAAATCGACGAAGGTAGAAATCAAGAAAAGTATCAAGTGTTGATGGTTGACAAGACCACTAGTTTCAAGAAAAGGGCAAAGGGAAGAAGGGGAACTTCAAGAAGAACGGCAAGCAAGTTGCTGCTCAAGTGAAGAAGCCCAAGTCTTTTCCTAAGCCTGAGACTAAGTGTTTTTCCTGCAAAGGGACTGGTCACTGGAAGCGGAACTGCCCCAAGTATTTGGCGGATAAGAAGGATGGCAAAGTGAACAAAGGTATATTTGATATACAGATTATTGATGTGTATTTTACTAGTGTTCGTAGCAACCCCTCGGTATTTGATACTGGTTTAGTTGCTAAGAATAGTAACTCGAAACGGGAGTTGCAGAATGAACAAAGACTAGTTAAGGGTGAAGTGACGATGTGTGTTGGAAGTGGTTCCAAGATTGATATGATCATCATCACACACTCCCTATACTTTCGGGATTAGTGTTGAACCTAAATAAGTGTTATTTGGTGTTTGCGTTGAGCATGAATATGATTTGATCATGTTTATTGCAATACGGTTATTCATTTAAGTAAGAGAATAAATTGTTGTTCTGTTTACATGAATAAAACCTTATATGATTACACACCCAATGAAAATGGTTCGTTGGATATCGATCGTAGTGATACACATATTCATAATATTGAAACCAAAAGATGCAAAGTTAATAATGATAGTGCAACTTATTTGTGGCATTGTCGTTTAGGTCATATTGGTGTAAAGCGCATGAAGAAACTCCATGCTGATGGACTTTTGGAATCACTTGATGCTTGCGAACCATGCCTCATGGGCAAGATGACTAAGACTCTGTTCTCCAGAACAATGGAGCGAGCAACTAACTTATTGGAAATTATACATACTGATGTATGCGGTCCGATGAGTGTTAAGGCTCACGGCAAGTATCGTTATTTTCTGACCTTCACAGATGATTTGAGCAGATATGGGTATATCTACTTAATGAAACACAAGTCTGAAACATTTGAAAAGTTAAAAGAATTTCAAAGTGAAGTGGAGAATCATCGTAACAAAAATAGAAGTTTCTACGATATGATCGCAGAAGAAAAATATTTGAGTTGCGAGTTTGGCCTTCAGTTAAAACAACGTGAAATAGTTTCACTACTCACGCCACCTGGAACACCATGGTGTAATGGTGTATCCGAACGTCGTAATCATACTTTATTAGATATGATGCGATCTATGATGTCTCTTACCGATTTACCACTATCGTTTTGGGGTTATGCATTAGAGACAGCTGCATTCATGTTAAATAGGGCACCACCTAAATCCGTTGAGACGACATAGTATGAACTATGGTTTGGCAAGAAACCAAAGTTGTCGTTTCTTAAAGTTTGAGGTTGCAATGCTTATGTGAAAAAGTTTCAACCTGATAAGCTCAAACCCAAATCGGAGAAGTGCGTCTTCATAGGATACCCAAAATAAAATGTTGGGTACACCTTCTATCACAGATCCGAAGGCAAGATATTCATTGCTGAGAATGGATCCTTTCTAGAGAAGGAGTTTCTCTCGAAAGAAGTGAGTGGGAGGAAAGTAGAACTTGATGAGGTAATTGTACCTGCTCCCTTATTGGAAAGTAGTTCATCACAGAAATCTGTTCCTGAGACTACTACACCAATTAGTGAGGAAGCTAATGATGATGATCATGTAACTTCAGATCAAGTTACTACCGAACCTTGTAGGTAAACCAGAGTGAGATCCGCACCAGAGTGGTACATTAATCCTGTTTTGGAGGTCATGTTAGTTGACCATGACGAGCCTACGAACTATGAGGAAGCGATGATGAGCCCAGATTCCGCGAAATGGCTTGAGGCCATGAAATCTGAGATAAGATCCATGTATGAGAACAAAGTATGGACTTTGATTGACTTGCCCATTGATCGGCGAGCCATTGAGATTAAATGGATCTTCAAGAGGAAGATGGACGCTGATAGTAGTGTTACTATCTACAAAGCTAGAATTGTCGCAAAAAGGTTTTCGACAAGTTCAAGGTGTTGACTACGATGAGAGTTTCTCACTCGTATCTATACTTAAGTCTGTCTGAATCATGTTAGCAATTGCCGCATTTTATGAAATCTGGCAAATGGATAAACAAAACTGCATTCCTTAATGGAATTATTAAAGAAGAGTTGTATATGATGCAACCAGAAGGTTTTGTCAACCCTAAAGGTGCTAACAAAATATGCAAGCTCTAGCGATCCATCTATGGACTGGTGCAAGCATCTCGGAGTTGCAATATACACTTTGATAAGTTGATCAAAGCATATAGTTTTATACAGACTTGCGATGAAGCCTGTATTTACAAGAAAGTGAGTGGGAGCACTACAACATTTCCGATAAGTATATGTGAATGACATATTGTTGATCCGAAATAATGTCGAACTATTCTGCAAAGCATAAAGGAGTGTTTGAAAGGAGTTTTTCAAAGAAAGACCTCGGTGAAGCTGCTTACATATTGAGCATCAAGATCTATAGAGATAGATCAAGACGCTTGATAAGTTTTTTCAATGAGTACATACCTTGACAAGATTTTGAAAGTTCAAAATGGAACAGTCAAAGAAGGAGTTCTTGCCTGTGTTACAAGGTGTGAAGTTGAGTAAGACTCAAAACCCGACCACGGCAGAAGATAGAGAGAGAATGAAAGTCATTCCCTATGCCTCATCCATAGGTTCTATAAAGTATGCCATGCGGTGTACCAGACCTATTGTATACTCTACCATGAGTTTGACAAGAAAGTACAATTGTGATCTAGGAGTAGATCACTGGACATTGGTCAAAATTATCCTTAGTAGAATAAGGATATGTTTCTCGATTATGGAGGTGACAAAAGATTCGTCGTAAAGGGTTACGTCGATGCAAGTTTTGACACTGATCCAGATGACTCAAAGTCTCAATCTGGATAAATATTAAAAGTGGGAGCAATTAGCTAGAGTAGCTCCGTGCAGAGCATTGTTGACATAGAAATTTGCAAAATACTTACGGATCTGAATGTGGCAGACCCGTTGACTAAACTTCTCTCACAAACAAAACATGATCACACCTTAGTACTCTTTGGGTATTAATCACATAGCGATGTGAACTAGATTATTGACTCTAGTAAACCCTTTGGGTGTTGGTCACCTGACGATGTGAACTATGGGTGTTAATCACATGGTGATGTGAACTATTGATGTTAAATCACATGGCGATGTGAACTAGATTATTGACTCTAGTGCAAGTGGGAGACTGAAGGAAATATGCCCTAGAGGCAATAATAAAGTTATTATTTATTTCCTTATATCTTGATAAATGTTTATTATTCATGCTAGAATTGTATTACCGGAAACATAATACATGTGTGAATACATAGACAAACAGTATGTCACTAGTATGTCTCTACTTGACTAGCTCGTTGAATCAAAGATGGTTAAGTTTCCTAGCCATAGACATGGGGATCACATCATTAGAGAATGATGTGATTGACTTGACCCATTCTGTTAGCATAGCACTTGATCGTTTAGTTTGTTGCTATTGCTTTCTTCATGACTTATACATGTTCCTATGACTATGAGATTATGCAACTCCCGTTTATCGGAGGAACACTTTGCGTGCTACCAAACATCACAACGTAACTGGGTGATTATAAAGGTACTCTACAGGTGTCTCCGAAGGTACTTGTTGGGTTGGCGTATTTCGAGATTAGGATTTGTCACTCCGATTGTCGGAGAGGTATCTCTGGGCCCACTCGGTAATGCACATCACTATAAGCCTTGCAAGCATTGCAACTAATGAGTTAGTTGCGGGATGATGTGTTACGGAACGAGTAAAGAGACTTGCCAGTAACGAGATTGAACTAGGTATTGAGATACCAACGATCGAATCTCGGGCAAGTAACATACCAATGGCAAAGGGAACAACGTATGTTGTTATGCGGTTTGAGCGATAAAGATCTTCGTAGAATATGTGGGAGCCAATATGAGCATCCAGGTTCCGCTATTGGTTATTGACCGGAGACGTGTCTCGGTCATGTCTACATAGTTCTCGAACCCGTAGGGTCCACACGCTTAAGGTTTCGATGACAGTTATATTATGAGTTTATGAGTTTTGATGTACCGAAGGAGTTCGGAGTCCCGGATGAGATCGGGGACATGACGAGGAGTCTCGAAATGGTCAAGACGTAAAGATCGATATATTGGACGACTATATTCAGACATCGGAAAGGTTTCGAGTGATTCGGGTATTTTTCGGAGTACCGGAGAGTTACGGGGATTCGCCGGGGAGTATATGTGCCTTATTGGGCCATACGGGAATAGAGGAGAGAGGCCAAAAGGAAGGAGGCGCGCGCCCCCCTCTGGTCCGAATTGGACAAGGGGTGCAGCCCACTTTTTCTTGTTCCTCTCCCCCTCTTTCCTTCTCTCCTACTCCAACAAGGGAAGGAGTCCTACTCCCGATGGGAGTAGGACTCCTTGGCGCGCCCTCCTCCTAGGCCGGCCGCCTCCCTCCCTTGCTCCTTTATATACGGGAGCAGGGGGCACCCCATAGACACAACAGTTGATCATTGATCTCTTAGCCGTGTGCGGTGCCCCCCTCCACCATAGTCCTCGATAATATTGTAGTGGTGCTTAGGCGAAGCCCTGCGATAGTAGAACATCAAGATCGTCACCATGCCGTCATGCTGACGGAACTCTTCCCCGACATTCTACTGGATTGGAGTCCGGGGATCGTCATTGAGCTGAACATGTGCTAGAACTCGGAGGTGCCGTAGTTTTGGTGCTTGATCGGTCGGGCCATGAAGACGTACAACTACATCAACCGTGTTGTGCTAATGCTTCCGCTTTCGGTCTACGGGGGTACGTGGACAACACTCTCCCCTCTCGTTGCTATGCATCACCATGATCTTGCGTGTGCGTAGGAAAAGTTTTGAAATTACTACATTCCCCAACAGTCTTGTAACCGGGATTCCGGGCCTTATCGGGTCTTCCTGGGAGAAGGAATATCCTTCGTTGACCGTGAGAGCTTGTGATGGGCTAAGTTGGGACACCCCTGCAGGGTTTCGAACTTTCGAAAGCCGTGCCCGCGGTTATGGGCAGATGGGAATTTGTTAATATCCGGTTCTAGAAAACTTGACAGTTAACTTAATTAAAATGCATCAACCGCGTGTGTAGCCGTGATGGTCTCTTTCCGGTGGAGTCCGGGAAGTGAACACAGTTCTTGTGTTATGATTGAGCGTAAGTAGTTTCAGGATCACTTCTTGATCACTTCTAGTTCACGACCGTGCTTTTCTTCTCTTCTCGCTCTCTTTTGCGTAAGTTAGCCACCATATATGCTAGTGCTTGCTGCAGCTCCATCTCACTACCTTTTTCCTACCCATGAGCTTAAATAGTCTTGATCACGAGGGTGTGAGATTGCTGAGTCCCCGTGACTCACAGATTACTTCCAAAACCAGTTGCAGGTGCCAATGATACCAGTGCAGGTGACGCAGCCGAGCTCGAGGAGGAGCTCGATGAAGTTAGTGTTCGTTGTGTTGTTTCGTTTCCTTTGATCAGTAGTGGAGCCCAGTTGGGGCGATCGGGGATCTATGCAATTGGGGCTGTCTTTCTTATTTTGGTTCCGTAGTCGTACCTTGATTGTATTCTAGATGATCTAATGCTATATTCATGTATTGTGTGAAGTGGCGATTGTAAGCCAACTCTGTACCTCTTTCTTATTCAGTACATGGGATGTGTAAAGATTACCCCTCTTGCGACATGCCTACAATGCGGTTATGCCTTTAAGTCGTGCTCCGACACGTGGGAGATAGCCGCATCGTGAGTGTGACAAGTTGGTAATCAGAGACTTCCCCGACTTAGGAGCCCCCTGCTTGATCGAATCGTTGGCGTTGTTGAGTCTAGAAAAATGTTTTGAGTCTTATAGGTTTATATATATATATATATATATACCGGAGAGTAGGATTCTTTTTACTACTCAGTCCCTTCGTCGCTCTGGTGAGGCCTCCTGACGTAGAGTTTTGACTCTTCTCTTCTCAAATTTCACTAAAATATTTTTTTAGGATCACGCGGGTATCTTGGAATCGTTCCGATGTTTTTGTGATGAGAACATTGTTCTTGGTGCCTCCTGACATTTAGGGGTTGTGGCAGTGTCCCGGGGAGTTGAGCTCCAAGGTTTTGTCATCACAATTTTATCGTTGCAGTTCTAGAATACCTGAGTTTCGCCGACATCGAAAATCTCTTTTATGCAGTTGTTGGTGAGATAACCTCGACATCATCCAGTACTGGGGCGGGAGTTCGAGAGTATTGCCATAACTCGTATAACGGATGCTTTTCGAAGGTTGAGGTAAATGATTTCCGAAGGTGTCTTAGTTATGTGTTGAAGGATGGATACAACTGGATGTAGGATTTGTTAGTTTTGGGTGAGATTATTATGCTTCCCCTGTATCCCAACACCTGATTGCATAACCGGAGAGTTTCGGGAGTTTATAAGTGGGAATTCAAGTAGCTCCTAGGATATCTTTCCGACAGATGTATGATATGAAATTGGGGTTCGACGTCTAGTGGTCCGCCTATCCACGGTTGGTTTTACAGTGGTCTCGCTGTGTCTTAAAGAGTCCTTGGCTATGCTGACTCGGGGACGCTTCATATGTCATGTGCACTGCCTTGTACATGATGGTGATGTACGATCGAGCCCGTGTGGGCCCCACCACGAAAACTTCGGACGAAATCTCTATCATATGTTTGTTCTGGCTTATTTTGCAAGCCAATCCTTTGTTTTGTTTTGAGTTGTGGTATTCGAGTTGCTTCGAAGTCAAGTGTTGATTCCATACCTTTCCGAAGCGGTGTTCTCATACTCCTATGTGAATACCAATCCTTCATGATAATCAAGATTGTCATGTCAATCCTTTTCAACCGGCGTGTTTCTCTTCAAGTGGATCCGTTCATTTCAACATCCGCTAGATCAATTCTAAGTCTTCTCAACGGTGTTTGTTTCATCCGTCTCCAAGTTGCCTTTGTTTTCCCGCCCTCCCACCCTTTTCCTTCAAGGAATCAGATTACTTAATCAACTATCCATCTTATTGATGGGAAGCCTCTTCATTCTTTTCCGTCAATGTTCTTATCTGGTGATTCTCAGGAAGATACTAACGGAGCCTCAAGTTCATCATTATTCGCTCTTTTTCTTCTCCGGTGGATTCAAGTCAAGCTCTATTGATCATATTATTTCCTTGTTTCAATGCTTTCCCATGCCGTTGCACCTCTTAATCTTTCACTTCACGCTATTCAATTATTCTGGAGTGCTCAAGATATCTCGAAGATTCGTGTTTCCACTCTGTTTTCAATTCAAACTATTTCGAGGTTGTTACCTCATTCAAGCCATTTAATTCAACCTGTGCAATCTCCTTTTCAAGTAATCATTCAACGGTGTTTCTTTTGAGTGGGCCCTAACCCACATGTCTTTTCCCAGGATCTTACCTGACTCTTCTATTTAACCGGTGTTACTCTCAAATTCTTTTCCAAGTTTGACGTAAGAATGAATTATCATCAGTCAAATGTCTTTCTCCAAGATCTTCAAATTCTTTTCATCGTTAGTTCAACCTTTCTAATATTCATCTCAGAGTACCTCGGCAATTCATGGTGGTGTTTCTCGTCATCATTCTCGAATTTTGAAGACCGAAGAAGAGTTTTACTCTAAATCTTATCCGTTCTCTCAAAGATTCGTGATTCTAGCTTGTTGCCATCCTCTCATAATTGTTTTCGATTGTGAGAATTCTTTTCACCCATGCGGAGCAATTCAGGAGTCTTTTCAGTTTGATTCTCCAGAGCCCATCATCTCAGAAGTATTCATTCTCAACTTTCAGCTCTCTTTCTCTAAATCTTACCAGTGCATCGCTCAAGTATTCTCTAATTAGTTCGTGATCTCTTCGTTATCTTGTATCAAATCCCCTCAAGTATCTTCTTTCGGTTTCCAATTCTTACCTGTGAATTGTGCCTTTGCTATTTTCATTTTCAATTCTTCCAGTGGTTCGTTCAAGAATTCTCTTCCGTTGGTATTGTATCAATTCATTAATTTCTTTCAAAACCCTTCCGGTGGTTCGTCGAAGACCTTCTCAAGTTTGCGCTATATCGCTCTTAATCCTTTCTACGAGAATAAGTAGTATGCCAAATCCGTTGCTCGCCATCAATATAAATTGGTGAAGGATACACATAACATAATTCTTATTCTTGTTTCATCCAAGTGATTAATTCCTTATTCCGGAGGTTCATCAAAATTCTCGTTTTCAATGGTTCACCTTTCTTTTCCTGAGTTCCAAGCTTTTCTCGATTATATCATCGTGAAGCTCCTTCTAATCATTACAAGGCTTCACCTTGTGTTTTCAACTTCTCTTTCCTTTCATTGGGTCATCATTTTGTTACCGGAGTTCTTCATGGAGGTTCTACATGGTAGTTCGTCAAGGATTCTTTGCATTTTTTATTGCTCTTCAATATTTCTCTTGAAGTTAAGATCCGCCAAGCTATACTCTAAAATAAACATGGTGCTCAATACATGTTTTGTCTTGAGCAGGTTAAGCTCTCTTCATCTTGCATTTCGAAGTGCAATTCTTTCTATCTCATCTTTTGAGGTGGTGTTATGTCATTCGTGACAATTTGAGTTCATGTTTCATGATTCAAAAGTTGTCAGGAATGAGATATTTAAACCCATCACTTTCTTCCTTAGAGTTATCTTGGTATAGTTTTCACCTAAAGTCTTCCATTGGGAATGTTGCTCTTTGTGTTTTATCCTTATCACCTCGGTGGAAGAAGATTTCAATCTTTTTTCTAGCTCCCAATCATATCTTTTCCGTGAGTGGCAAGTTGTCACCTCATAATTTTGAGATGTCTTCTATAAGTCCATATCAAGCTTATCCTTTTGCTATTGATAATCCAACAACTCCATTCTAGCATTTGTTGTAAGCGCGCTATCTCAAGATCTTGTTTCCCTCTGTTCATTCCATTCCACTCTTTTATTTCATTCCGAAGGCTTTGTATTGTTGCTATATTCACCCATCATCTCGTTTTGTCAAATGTCATGTTTTTTCGTGCTTGTCCATTTAACCGGAGTATCGCGCCCTCTTTGCAAGTTCTCCCATCTTATCAAGTTTTGCCTCACTTTTCAACCGGAGTGCTGTCTGAAATCTTTTTACCCATTGTGCCATTCTTTCAATAGTTCCGGAGTTAGTGTGTTGTTGATCTCATCAAGTATCCTCATCTTGTCAAGATCATGTTCGATTCCTTCCATTTACAGTCAGAGTGCTGTCCAAATTATATCATTCTTATTCCTTCTCTATCTTGTTAACCGGAGTGTTGTTGCAATTGATCCTTATCGTTCCTTGTACTTCCCGTTTTCTACCAGAGTGCTTGCATGTACTTCTTGTTCATTGCAACCCTTTTCTCATGTCTTTCAACCTACAGGGTTCTCGTGATGTTCCTTGTTCCTCTTTCCTAACGGAGTGTTTTCCACTCCGTTCATCTTCATTGTATTATTTTCTCTCAATTTGTTCAACCTCTCAAGGTTCTTTGGTTTCACTCGTTTGTCAAAGAAGCAACTTAGTTTTACCGTCTCTTCCTCTTCCGTTTTTCCCTCCGGTGCCATTCTAGATCTCGGGACGAGATCCTCTCGTAGTGGTGGAGTGTTGTAACGCCCCGAGACCATTGCGCCAAGTGTCCTCCAGTTATTCGCTGTCGTTGCCATGTCATTCGCTTGTGTGTTGCATCTTGTCATGTCATCATGTGCATTGCATCATCATGTTTTCAAAACTTGCATTAGCCCGGGTCTCCCAGTTCCTTCCGTTGTCCGTTCTGAGCCCAGACACACTTGCACGCGCCCGCGGCATGTCCGAAATGGTATTTTATAAGTGGCCGGAAAATGTTCTCGGAATGGGTTGAAAGTTGGCATGCGGTGTTTTTATGTTGTAGTAGGCCGTCTGCCAAGTTTCATTGCATTCGGAGTCCGTTTGACGCCCCAACGGATAACTATAGCAGCAATATAGTCGGACGTTTTCGGTCTCCGGAAACTGTTGCCGGGCTTTCCCTCTCTTTCCTCTCTAGACCGTCTACACAGCCCACTACCTACCGCCAGGCAACCTAAGCTCTCTCGTCAGCCCGCGGCCCTCCTCACTCGCGCGTCTGAAAGCTGTCCCGGACCCGACCCGGGCAGCCGTCACCGTTGGATTTGGATCATCCCCAAACATCCCTAAAACATCTGCGATTATTTGTTTGGCCTTCCCTAGCATTTTATCTCAGCCGTCTGATTTTGATCAGATGGTCCAACTCCCCTCTTTTCCATATATATAGTCCACCCCTAGTCTAATTTCAGACCAAACCCTAAAACCTACGGCACTTGTCCCATCCACCCCAAGCCGCCGCCACTCCTCCTGTCTCTTCCTCCTCGGGCTCATCCTTGATCCAAAAAAATCCCCTCCTCGCTTTCACCACCACACCAACCCGAGCCAGCCACCTCTCCTTCCACTTAGCCTCTCCATCGGGATCCATCCCGCATCCTCCCCTGCCCATTGGAGCCGCCAACAACCTCATCCTCCATGGGGATCCACCCCCATTATCTTCTCACAAACCACATGCGCTTGAGCCTCCCCTCAACCTCCTTCTCCTCAATTTCAGCCGACGCCCTAGGTACTCGATCCGGATGGGATCGAGGCAGTCATCGCCTTGCCTCCACTCCGGCAGCTCACACCATTGGAGCCCGAGCCACCTTCCCGCCACCCTGCGCCTCCTGCATCCTCGTCGTCCTTCGGCCCCGCAGCCGCCTTCATCCACGACCACAGGAGCAAGAGCTCCTGCAGCAACGAGCATCCGAGGCCCCGTACGCCATGGCTACCCTCGTCTTCAGGTCGCATCGCCCGCGCCCGAATTCGGCGCTCTCAGCATGCCCACGCACGGATTCCCCATCCCCGACCTTCTCCTACTCGTTTTCCCTGCTGTCTCTCATCCCTCTCGTCTCTCTCTCTATAGGGACCCGCCATGGCCGCCCTTGGTGCTTCGCGTCGCGCCGCCCTCCTTTCATGCCTCCTCTGCTTCTCCTTCGCCGAAACCGTGCCAACCTGCCGCTCGCCGGAGTCCCCCCGCCTTGTCCTGCTTGCCTGCATCAGTCGCCGCGCCTACATCGCCGAAGCCCATCACGCCCAGTTGCCGGTGTTTGAACCTTGCAGCTGCCTCTGCTCTTTCAGTTACGAGCAGCAGCTCGCTCGCCTCGGCCCAGAGCACCTCCACTCGTCTACGGCTTCGCCGGAGCAGCGCCGCTGCAATCATGCCAGGGCCCTCGCCGCCTCCCCTTATTTCTCCTTCCTTCCTCTGTTTTCTTCCCCTCACGCATTTCTCCCCCTCTCTCTGAACCGTCGTAGGACAAGAGCCATGGCGCGCCGACAGGAGCAGTGCCCGCTTGGCCCGTCTGTGTTAACCCACCTGCGCCCGCTCCATCCCTGCTGTTCCGCCGGAGTTCCCTGTCTCGCCGGACCCCGCTGCCGCCTTCCCGTTCAGCGCCACTGCTGCTCTGCTTCCGACGAGCAGATGGCCGCTCCCGCTTCAGTACCTCCCCGCTGTCCAGATCGAGCGAGAAGAGCTCGCCCGGTCCAGCCGCGTGCGTTGACCGCGTCCAACGTATCGATCTGCCTCGCCTTGATCTGGAGTGGCCCAGCGTCACGCCGTTGGACTCCAGATCCGCCGAACTGGGTCTGGCCCATGGGTGAGGTCACACCCGAGCCCCTTTTTCTCCTCTTGTTGGGCCAAGTCTCAGATGCGGCCCGATTCATGTTTTTTTTTCATGGACAAATTTAGATATTATTCCAGAGACTGCAGTTTTTCAGAAAAGACCCTCATGTTCATACATTTAATAACTCACAAACGGTGCATCTTTTTAAAATAAATTATATATTTAAAAATGCTTAGAATTGTGTCTAGATTCATATTTTGCAACTTTCATCCATGTTAAAAATGTTTAAAATGATGTTTGCTTATAATTTACCTAATGCCATGTTAAAATGCTTTAATTCATAACCAAATAACCGTAGCTCCAAACCTAACAAACTTTATATGTAAATGGGGTGAAAAAATGCCTAGTTTAACATGGTGGCATCACTTTGCATGTTTAACAACTCTAAAATTATGTTTAGGGCAGAACAGTACCAAAACCTGAAATATGCACATGAGGAGTTTCCGGACTTGTTGTTTGTTTTTCCGGCCTCATTTAAACTTGCCTAGATAGGTAGTTTTATTTTGCTTCACCTCTTGCCATGCTAACCAACATTTAATATTGTTGAGTACATAAACGAGATCGAACTAAATAAGTCATGTGGTGTTTCGTCAATATGCAACTCGTTGCATATTGAGCTCCACTTAATTTTAGTGTTGTTTGTTGCACTTTGCCATGCCATGCCATTAAATCGGACATGCATCATACTTGGTTGTGCATCATGCCATGTTTATGTGATGGTTGTTTACTATGTTGTTTGCTTCTTTCCGGGTTGCTTCTCTCATTAGCTTCGGTTTCGTTCCGGAGTTGTGAGGATCTGTTCGACTACGTCCGTTTGTCTTCTTCATGGACTCGTTCTTCTTCCTTGCGGGATCTCACGCAAGATGACCATACCATTGAAATCACTTCTATCTTTGCTTGCTAGTTGCTCGCTCTTTTTCTATGCTGCGATACCTACCACTTGCTATATCATGCCTCCCATATTGCCATGTCAAACCTCTAACCCACCTTGTCCTAGCAAACCGTTGTTTGGCTATGTTACCGCTTTGCTCAGCCCCTCTTATAGCGTTGTTAGTTGCAGGTGAAGATTGGAGTTTGTTCCATGTCGGAACATGGATATTGTTGGGATATCACAATATCTCTTATTTAGTTCATGCACCTATATACTTGGTAAAGGGTGGAAGGCTCGGCCTTATGCCTGGTGTTTTGTTCCACTCTTGTCGTCCTAGTTTCCGTCATACCGGTGTTATGTTCCTTGATTTTGCGTTCCTTACGCAGTTGGGTTATAATGGGAACCCCTTGACAGTTCGCCTTGAATAAAACTCCTCCAGCAAGGCCCAACCTTGGTTTTACCATTTGCCACCTAGCCTTTTTCCCTTGGGTTCTGCAGACTCTGAGTGTTGGTCCAAACTAGAGCACCGTGCAGGGCCATCCCTTGGCAACTTGGGTTACGTCGGCTCCTGTACGCTTAGCTTATCCGGTGTGCCCTGAGAACGAGATATGTGCAGCTCCTATCGGGATTTGTCAGCACAGCGGGTGGTCTTGCTAGTCTTGTTTTACCATTGTCGAGATGTCTTGTAACCGGGATTCCGAGCCTGGCCGGGTCTTCCTGGGAGAAGGAATATCCTTCGTTGACCATGAGAGCTTGTGATGGGCTAAGTTGGGACACCCCTGCAGGGTTTCGAACTTTCGAAAGCCGTGCCCGCGGTTATGGGCAGATGGGAATTTGTTAATATCCGGTTGTAGAAAACTTGACACTTAACATAATTAAAATGCATCAACCGTGTGTGTAGCCGTGATGGTCTCTTCCCGGCGGAGTCCGGGAAGTGAACACGATTCTTGTGTTATGCTTGAACATAAGTAGTTTCAGGATCACTTCTTGATCACTTCTAGTTCACGACCGTGCTTTGCTTCTCTTCTCGCTCTCTTTTGCGTAAGTTAGCCACCATATATGCTAGTGCTTGCTGCAGCTCCATCTCACTACCTTTTTCCTACCCATGAGCTTAAATAGTCTTGATCGTGAGGGTGTGAGATTGTTGAGTCCCCGTGACTCACAAATTACTTCCAAAACCAGTTGCAGGTGCCGATGATACCAGTGCAGGTGACGCAGCCGAGCTCGAGGAGCAGCTCGATGAAGTTAGTGTTTGTTGTGTTGTTTCATTTCCTTTTGATCAGTAGTGGAGCCCAGTCGGGGCGATCGGGGATCTATGCAATTGGGGCTGTCTTTCTTATTTTGGTTCCATAGTCGGACCTTGATTGTATTCTGGATGATGTAATGCTATATTCATGTATTGTGTGAAGTGGCGATTGTAAGCCAACTCGGTACCTCTTTCTTATTCAGTACATGGGATGTGTAAAGATTACCCCTCTTGCAACATGCCTACAATGCGGTTATGCCTCTAAGTCATGCTCCGACACGTGGGAGATATAGCCGCATCGTGGGTGTGACACTACGGGTTCGAGAACTATGTAGACATGACCGAGACACATCTCCGGTCAATAAATAATAGTGGAACCTGGATGCTCATATTGGTTCCTACATATTCTATGAAGATCTTTATCGGTCAAACCGCATAACAACATACGTTGTTCCCTTTGTCATCGGTATGTTACTTGCCCGAGATTCGATCGTCGGTATCCTCATACCTAGTTCGATCTCGTTACCGGCAAGTCTC
The DNA here is from genome assembly GCF_018294505.1 of Triticum aestivum. Taxonomy (NCBI): domain Eukaryota; kingdom Viridiplantae; phylum Streptophyta; class Magnoliopsida; order Poales; family Poaceae; genus Triticum; species Triticum aestivum. The sequence continues at coordinate 198,492,973 of NC_057800.1, read as the reverse complement.
TTTACTCGTTCCGTAATGCATCATCCCGCAACTAACTCATTAATCACATTGCTTGCAAGGCTTATAGTGATGTGCATTACCGAGAGGGCCCAAAGATACCTCTCCGATACACGGAGTGACAAATCCTAATCTCGATCTATGCCAACTCAACAAACACCTTCGAAGACACCTGTAGAGCATCTTTATAATCACCCAGTTACAATGTGATGTTTGACAGCACACAAGGTGTTCCTTCGGTATTCGGGAGTTGCATAATCTCATAGTCAGAGGAATATGTATAAGTCATGAAGAAAGCAATAGCAATAAAACTTAACGATCATTATGCTAAGCTAACAGATGGGTCTTGTCCATCACATCATTCTCCTAATGATGTGATCCTGTTCATCAAATGACAACACATGTCTATGATCAGAAAACTTAACCATCTTTGATTAACGAGCTAGTCAAGTAGAGGCATACTAGGGACACTTTGTTTCTCTATGTATTCACACATGTACTAAGTTTCCGGTTAATACAATTCTAGCATGAATAATAAACATTTATCATGATATAAGGAAATATAAGTAACAACTTTATTATTGCCTCTAGGGCATATTTTCTTCAGTGTGCCTGTCTAGCGCATACACGTTGATCTATCTAACTGTTTCAGTTTGTTGTGGCTAATCGCAAACAGTTCATCCGTGTGAAGTGTATGCCATCAATCGCAGACACTTTGATCTGGCTAACCTGTTTCTGTTTTGTTGCCTAATCGCAAACAGTTAATCCTTCTGAAGCGTATGCCCTCAATCGCACACACCTTTATCTAGATGCCCGTTTCTATTGTTCCTCCTCATCACAAACAGTTCATCCGAGTGAACCGTATGTTGTATATCGCACACGCCTTCATCTGGTTGCCCGTTTCTTTTGTTCTGCCTCATCGCAAACAGTTCGTTGAACTGAACCGTATGCCCTGCATCACACACGCAACTAAAATCTGAACCGTGTTTGATGCATCCTCCATCGCAAACGTTTTGCACCTTTTTTGACGGTTCCTTTACACCACTGTTTGCGATTATTGCATCACACACAGTTTCATCGAAGGGTCTCTGATCATAGTGTCGCATTAGCAGCATCCTACAATAGTGCCAGTTGTAGGAGGTGACGGTTTTGGCTTTAGACATTTTCTGACTACAAAAGAGAATATTGTCGGGTAAAGGATTGTGCTGCTAAACCGGCCAGTGATTAAAAGAAAGTGCATTATACAAAGCCAATTCATAGGCGGAAGGAAGATCCAGCATGGATAAAACGAATGACAATGCCGGGTTATACAGATTATGAATATATGCCGACGGCTTAAAATGGGACTAATATGGCGGGTTATGGTTTATCATTTAAGCCGCCCGAACAGTTGCCATATCTCAGATATACAAGTGAGGATTTGCTAAGTAATGGGTAAATATATTTCACAGATTGGAGCTATGATTTTGGATCTACAATAGTTCAGAAAATAAAACAAAATTCTAAACCTAAGGTGGGACAGCATAAGTGTTCATATGCTCTGGTGAGATATGTTACAGAGGGGATGTTTTTTGTTATTGAAATGAATGCTGAAACTACTACCGCGTATCTTTGATGATTGAATTCAGATCTAACTATGCAATCTAAAGAAGCCAGAGGAAGAACGGCAACGAACTCCGATGAACTAAGCAAACCCTAGCGTAGATTTGATACAAGTCGAAATACGTACCTGGGGATGCTGATGAACTGTGGAGGAGCACCGCCGTGTTTTGTCCAAGCTCAGGTTGATGCAGCCGATGGGGGCGGCGGAGCTCCGGGGGCGCCGATCGTCGCGAGGAAGGAGAAGAAGAGGCAGAGGCAAGGGTAAAAGTGAAATCAGGGGGCCCTGTCCCTATTTATAAGGAGATAGATAAATGGCATGCACATGAATCGAGGAGGCCAAGAAAGGTTATGTGGCTACACGGACGCCTCGATTTTTGGGAGGTCCATTAAAGATAAAAGATCTACTGAGATGTTCTGGGTCTCGTGCGAAGTTAATGCGAGATAACGTCATGGCGGGTTAACACAATTCTGAGATGTGATGTCATGGCGGGTTATAATGAATTGGTAAAGACGATGGAAGATTCTATTAAGTCAAATACTAAAGATTGACGTGAACAAGTTCAAATCAACCTAGGGCCTAATGTTGGGGATATAACTACTGGATATGACCTGCCCAGGAGGGGCCGGGTCATGCCACTGACGGCTTAAGATGAAGAGGCCTAAGAACATATGAAGATGGCGGTTCATAGAGCAAGCTTATTGAAGGCCCAAGACCCGGGGACGATTTGAGGCTCACGGGAGTGAGCCACCATACGTTTAACTTGTATTGTAAGGCAAGCTTAGTTAGATACCGAGCGAGACACATTTTGTATGAGCCGACCGGGACTCTGTAAGCCGCCGGGCATCAACCTGCATATAAAGGGGTGACTCGGCGGCGGGTTAACTCAAGAAACAACTCATCGAGAACTAGGTCAAGTGTATTCGCTCCCTGGTAATCGAAACCCAAGCAATACAACCTAAAGTAGAAGTAGACTTTTACCTCGTTGAGCGGGGCCGAACCTGGGTAAACTCTTTGTGTCCTTTGTCCCGTTTAACCCCTTCAAGCTAACCTAGCTGCGATGGCTCCACACCTAAGTCATTTCGCTAGGGCATTTGCCGTGTTAAGTCCACGACAACACCTGTGCCTCTCGCGGAAGCAAAACCGCGACTCTCGCGAAAGGAAAAAAAAGAAAACATGTTTTTTTCCATTTCCGAGAGGCACGACCGTGACTCTCGTGAAAGAAAAACCGTGCCTCTCGTGAAAGCAAAACTGTGACTCTCGCGAAAGAAAAAAAAAGAAAACACATTTTTTGCTTATTTTTTGAATTTTTTTATCGAAAAGCTAAGGAAGACCGGTGGAAAACCAAAACGTCGAAAAAACCCCATAAAAACTGTTTAAAAAGCCGAAAACGCATGCGAAAAACAATAAAAAAACAAAATCCGGAGAGAGCGTCCAAAACGCGACACGTGCCGAATGGCTAAGAGCATGTCTAGTAGAACCCTCAAACCCTCAAACCCTCACTAGCGTTTTAAGGGTCCAAAAATGGTCTTTTTGTGCACTTTTACGGGTTGAAAAACAAGGGCAAATATTAGAACCCTCAAACCCAACCCTTATAACGGAATATTCCCCATGAACGACGTTTGTCATTGCGGGCATACCGTCGAGCACCTCGTGCACGACGGGCGGAGGGCGGCGCGGGGGCGGAGGGCGGAGGGTGGGGCGGGCGCGGGCGGAGGGCAGTGGCCGGGGGTGGGAGGCGGAGGCGGAGGGCGTGGGGGCGGGAGGCGGAGGGCGCGGGGGCGGGAGGCGGAGGGTGCGGGACGGGCACGGGCCGGAGGATGGTGGCGGCGGGTCGAGGCGGAGGGCGCGGAGCGGGCACGGGCCGGAGAGCGGTGGCGGCGGGTCGAGGCGGAGGGCGCGGAGGCGGAGGGGCGCGGGAGGAGGAGAGGCCGGGGGCGGGAGGCGGAGGCGGCGGGCGGGTGCGGGGGAGTAGAAGCCGGCGGGGCGGATGGCGACGGCCGGAGGCGGGGCGAGCGCGGCCGCGGCCGCGGCCGGGAGGAGGTGGAGGAGAGGCCGGCGGCTGGGGGGCGGGGCGAGCGCGGGCGCGCGGGAGGTCGACGGGGCGGCCGGCGGTGGCGGGGGCGACTAGCAGCGGTGGACGCGAGATTTTTCCCTCCCGTGCGAGGATAACCGCCAAATGAGGGTTGGGATAGGTTTTGTTTCCCAATCCTTACTTTTCAAGGTTGGGAGAGGGTTTGAGGGTTGGATCCTTAAAAAATTGAGGGTTTGAGGGTTAAGGGGTTCTAATCTACGCAATTTTTTGCTCATAAATTATAAAAAAGCAGTTATTTATAAGGATTTGGGGCTTTGAGGGCTCTGCTAGAGATGCTCTGAGAGCGCCCAGAGCGTTCGTTAACTAGTTGCTGTCTATAAATGGCGTTGAAGACGCTGAATAGGATTTGGGCCGCCAGGGTGCGTGTGTGGGCAAACCTATAGGCCCAGCCCAGCGCACGTATCAACCATCTCGACCTGGCCCAAGTAACAAGTTTAGGGCTTCGCTCGTAGAAGTTACGCAACACTTATAGCCCTATATTCCTCGGCCCGTCCGGTGAGATCGAGGGACTACCGACAGAGGAAGAAGAAACACGCCGCCGTCGACCCCCATCCCCTCCCCCTCCCCCTCCCCCGCCTCCGCCGCCGCCATAATCGAGCAGCCATGTTCGGCTCCACCAATCCGTTCGGGCAGTCGTCCGCCAGCGCTTTTGGGCAGACCTCCAGCAACCCCTTCGGGGCCCAATCGGGGTTCGGCCAGACCAGCACCACCACCAACAATCCCTTCGGCAGCCCGACCACCGCTTTCGGGGCGCAGACCGGGACCACCTCGCCTTTCGGCGCCACATCTTCCACCGCCGGCGCGTTTGGCCAGCCATCCGCTCCGGCGTTCGGGGCTACATCCACCCCGGCGTTTGGGGCCGCGCCAACCGGCGGATTTGGCCAGCCATCCACGCCGGCGTTCGGCACCCCGTCGTCCTCTCCATTCGGGAGCTCCACACCAGCCTTTGGTGCGTCGCCAGCCCCCGCGTTTGGCGCGGGCGCCACATCCTCCGGCTTTGGCAGCGGTTCGTGCTCTGCGCGCAATCTCGGCATTTATCTTCTACCACTATGAACACATTTTATTATTCATTATATTTTGTTAATTACTGGATCTTTACTTGCCATGCACATGCGCAGCTTTTCATTGCTAACCTTGCGGAAATCTATCTCAGTTATACCTCGTTTCTTGAAAGGTTAGAACAAAGCTATGCTGAAGCAACCTTTTAGGTTTTGTTATCTGGCTGATTCGCAAAAAAGAAAAAGGTTTTCTTATCTGGCACTGAAGCTTGATGCTTACTTTGGAATTTTTCTGTCCAACTATCGAAAATCATAAATATGGCTGGTAGTTCCAAAGGTAGCAAATCCCCCTATCTCTCGTTATTCCTCCTAATGCTCCTTTGTAATTAAGGGGCTGTTTGGACGGTGGCTGGGAGTTGCCCCACCAAAAAAATCGACGTTGACTAGTAGGATGGGCTCCTGCTTGGATGGAGGCCAAATCTTCTCAGCGACTCCAATATTTTGGCTAGCAGTTTTGATTTCATGCCCGCTTGTTGGCAAAATGAAGGCGGATGATTCCCTCTCCAAAATATTGGTGCGCTTTGATTTGGTAGGGCGACGCGGGCCGAATCAGAAAAGCCGTTAAGCCACGTCATTTTAAAATGGTAACCAGACGAGGGACGACGTTGTAATGCTGCAGGGCAAGCTTCCCTTCCTATGCAGTCCTGAATCGTGAAGGCAAAGCAATTATAAGCCATTTGTATCAAGTGCCATGCCTAACGGCCCACTTGTGCACACGTCTGCAACTCTGCATGCACATCTCTCTGTTCTGAAACTGGCTCCTAACGCCTATTCGTAATTAACCATGTCATTTTAAAACGGTAATTAGAAGCAGATCGGCGTTAGCGTTATACTCCCTCCGTTCCTAAATACTCCTTAGAGATTCCAAAAAGGGATTCCAATAAGGGACTACATACGGAGCAAAATGAGTGAATCTACACTCTAAAATATGTCTATATACATCTGTATGTAGTCCATAGTGTAATCTCTAAAAAGACTTGTATTTAGGAACGGAGGGAGTACTATGGTGCAAGCAGCCAAGCACCCCTTTCTATAGTCCTGACTCATGAAGGCAAACCAATTATAAGCCATTCATATAAACCATCCCTAACTGCCCGATTGTGGACACATTTGCATGCACATTTAATACATATTAAAACCTCTAGATTTAATCTACTTGCTTAAAAAGGAAGTCAAACCATTTTGTACCGAGAGATGGTCCATACGGAAGTACACAACAATCCTTCTAAACATCACAACCGTTCTTATATTTATAAAGATCTAATTAATGTAATGCTTCGAGTAGATACTTTTCAGCTTAAAAGGATTGAAGTTCATATATAACTATAGTATTGAAAAACTGCAGTATTTTAGTCTATAGGTACCAGATACCATAGTTTTGACATATCAAAGTATTTTGTAGTATTGGGAATACTGTGACAGTGTGTGGCTGGTGCATGTTTACAACGATGTAAATTAGCAAGCTAGCCGGTTCATAGCAGTTGCAAACATGCACGATATTTGCTGGCCAGTGGTTGCAAACTGAACAGCCATGCATAAACAGACCCGGCCGCATGCTATGCATCAGCGGCGGCGGCAGCAGAGCAGCGCGGCTTGGAAGCGGACGGCGTCGCTCTGGCCTGGCTGCGGCTTGTCCGACAGCGGCGAGCATGAGCTGTCAGGAGCAACACATGCGCGGCGAGCAAGGCCGCGACATGGCAGCGCGACACACGTACGGTGTGGCTATGATCGCACGCAACGGCGTGCACAGGCTCATCCAGCAGTCTGTTGGGAGTTAGCGTTGCAGCCAGCAGCATGTGCGACCATGGCATGAGGTGGCCAGGGGGCTGACCTGATGCACAGCGCCTACGTGGAGAGGAGGACCGCAAGTAGGGTAGGAAGGACACCATTTTTCTTGGCTTGTGCCATGGCCGACGATCTTCAGGGCGGCGGCGACAGCTTGGGAGCGAGGAAGGCGATAACGAACAGTCTCGTTTTCTTTGCGTGCTATGTTTTTGAAATAGAAGTCAAGGGTTCTTTTTTTAATGCAGAGAAAATACCACAGTTTTGACAATACGACAGTTTGTTGGGGTTGCCAAACAGCTCACAGTAATTAAAGCCATGGTATTTAATAAACTGTAGTATTCTCATAATACTTGGAAAAAACTGAGCTATCAAACGGGGCCTAACTGTATAGTTTCGTGAATGATGTGAATAAAGAGAGTATAATTTCATGAAAGCATCATCTACAGAAAGATAGATTTGTTTGATTTGAAGGACTACACCAAATCTAATAACTTTTATTTTTGTTGATAGCAAGGGCAAGCATCATAAGCAAAAAAACTGTAGCAGTTAACGTGCATGCAGGTATAGGTGCATGAGCTAAAGCGGGAACAAAGTTGTTCGAAAAATGGAGTTCCCTAATTCTCTAAAACACATACATTTCCATAAGCATATTTGTATGAACCACATTACAAGATTGCCTTTCACACAGTTTGCCAGTATTAAATACATGCATTTGGAACACTATACATGTCTATATGATGTCTTCTGTATTATACTTCATACTTTCATAGGTAGTATTAACACGAAAATGCATAGGAGCTCTCGGCTGCTACGCCCCCTATATTAAAAAATAACTTAGTAATTCAAAAAAAGTCAAAAAATCTGGAACTTTTTATGGAATCAAACATGACCAAGTATTGCATTCATATAAAAAGATTAAACAGGGAATGACCTTTATTGTATCCAGGGTTAAAGATTTCCCAAAAAATGCTAGATATAAGTACTATTCATGCTATATAGTCGTCATAAATTTGTCTTTTTTGCCCTGAAGTCAACGAGAATCATTCCTTGGCCAAAATTTTTATACGAGTACAATACCTAGTCATATTTGGTTCAAAAATATATCTAGGATTTTTTAAACTTTTTTTTGAATTATTAAATTATTTTTGAATATAGGGGGGTGGAGCACCCGAGTGCTCCTAATCCGCTTCCATATTAACATCGATACATTACACGCAGCGACCACGTGCACGACACTAGTTCTTTTTAGGGGTTCGTAAACGACACTAGTTGTGAGTATTTTATTCAAACATGCTTATATGAGATACAGCAGAAGTCATTTGGTAATTATATTTGTTTTGGCAGCATGTATTCATATTTTCATGTAATGTTTAAGTTTAATGTCACATTTCACATTTGTTCCACTAAAACAGTTTTTGTTCTTATAATTTTATCTTTAGACCTACAATTTTTTGGCGTGTGATGTAATGCCCTCTACTCTGCAAATTTTGCAGGATCTTTGTTTGGACAAAAGCCAAGTTTTGGTGGTTTTGGATCATCTCCTAGCCAGTCTAGTCCTTTCGGTAGCACATTTCAGCAAACACAGCCAACATTTGGCAACAGCACTTTCGGCGCCACAACTACACCGGCCTTTGGCACCACGACAACGCCATCCTTTGGTGCCACGACCACCCCAGCGTTTGGCTCAACATCAACATCCCTATTTGGGGCTTCCAGCACACCAGCATTTGGCTCCACACCCTTCGGTTCAACCACGACTCCTGGTTTTGGATCCTCAGGAACCACAACATTTGGTGCGAGCAGTGCTCCAGCTTTTGGAGCTTCAAGCACGCCAGCAAATGCTTTTAGTTTTGGTTCTTCCCCATCCTTTGGACAAACAGCATCTGCAGCCGGAAGCACTCCGTTCGGAACAACTCCTTCGCCTTTTGGGGCACAAACTTCTCCATTTGGCTCGCAGACAGCAGCACCAGCATTTGGGCAAGCTTCATTTGGAAATCAATCTGGAGGAACCAGAGTACAGCCTTATGTGCAGACACCAGATCCTGACAGTGCTACAAGTGGTACTCAGCCTGCTGCAAAACTTAATTCCATATCAGCCATGCCTGCATACAAAGAGAAGAGTCATGAAGAGTTGAGGTGGGAGGATTACCAGCGTGGAGACAAAGGTGGACCAAACTCTTCTGTAACTCCAGTGGCGAACAGCTTTCCAACTCCGTCGCCAAGTTTTCAAACAAATCCGCCGGCAAATCCATTTGCTAAGCCCTCTACAGGTGGTTTTGGTGCCACTCCGAACCCATTTTCGTCGCCCACAGTTACCCCATTTGGACAAACAAGCAGCTCGGCATTTTCAGCAAATACCTCACCATCTCTATTTGCGAATACTACTCCTTCATTATTCAGCACGCCATCGACAACCCCAAATCTTTTCAATAATAGCTTATCCATTAGTAATAATACTCAATCAGCTGGGCTGTTTCAGTCTTCCCCTGCAATAGCGCCATTTAGCCAGTCGTTTAGCCAGCAATCAAGCACCCCAGCTTTCTCCACTGGTATATTCAACACACCGAACCCTGGAATGACCGGAGGGCTGTTTGGCAACACATCTTCACCTTTTCTAACAGTAAGCATCCTATTCCTGTGCAATTATCATATTTGGGCTTGTACTTATCATATTATTATTCCTGTCATGTAATCCTCAACATTGTTTTCGCGCGAATAACATGTTGATTCTCACTCCTTGTATTTTTAGTCAACATTTCAACAATCTGCTCCTGTTCAGCAGACTCCAAGCTTATTCTCATTCCAACCTCAAACCCAACCAGGTTAGTGTTTCTGTCTCCTTACCATTTAGAGTCTGCTTGGCTTGGTGCCAAAAGTTGTCAGCTAATATTCAGGCAAGCCAAAAAAAAGGGTATCTTGCCTGCCTATCAGAACTTGGAAATTTTTTGACAAGTTCTGGAGTTAACAAATATTGGCTAGTCAATTTTTGACTGCCAACTGAGCATGCTCTCAGTGCTTATGTTTCATTAATGATTTTGTTTTTAACTTTTTTTCTGCGTATGCATGCCTGCATGGATACTGAAGCTTCTACAGGTGGATTCACTGGTTTTTCCAACACGATGAATCTGGCTCCATTTGGACAGCAGTATGACTCTTTCCATTTACTTCGTCAGAAGTACATTTATTCTTTACTTCTTTTTTCTTTAGTGATTTGAATGAACTACTGGTAAGGTGATGGTAAATGATAATGCTGATATTAATCTGGAGATTGGTCGTGTAGTTTGTAGATAGAAGAATCTACTCGATGGTTCTTTCAGCTTTTATCTGATAACTTTGAAGTTTGAACTATTGTGTGTTTGTTTGTCTCTACAGTGGAAACACGTTGTTTTGACTTGGTTCATAAATTTAACCTCATAAACGAGTATTAGGCAACATCTGTTATTGCTTCATCCCCACTTAGAATATACTTTTTGAACTTAAGCAAATAGTTTTTCTTTGGACTTGTAAATTTTAATGACCTGTTGCATATTTGATGCAGAACCACCAGCCAGTCCAATATGGTTATGCAGCCGACTCTTGTTTCAAATCCCTTCGGGACACTTCCAGCAATGCCTCAGATGTCCATTGGGAATGGTGGATCCGCACCCTCTATCCAGTATGGCATATCAAGTTTGCCGGTTAGTTTTTACTATCTTTTAGTATTTGCAATAGTTTCTGTAGATTGAAGGGCAGTAGAGATGGGCACGATGGGTACTTAATAGCAGTTTGTATTTCTGAGGTTAAAGCATTTTGCTGCCCTGCAGGTTGCTGAGAAGCCTCTTCCAAGCAGAACAGTATCCATGGTGGTTCCTAGGCATTTGTCGCAGAGAAGGATAAAACTGCTGCCACGAAAATATAATCAGACATCTGATGGAAAGGTTCCGTTTTTTGCCGATGATGAAGAATCTCCTGCAACACCAAAAGCGGATGCCTTTTTTATCCCTAGAGAGAACCCGAGGAGTCTGATAATCCGTCCAACTGACCAGTGGCGTTCACGTAGTGCTGCTGACAGGCAATCAGTACTGAGAGATTCAACTGATCTTGACAAACATAACGATGCTTTGGTTGGGAAGGAGCGCGGCAAGGCTGTTGTGTCACCGGCTCGGTCTGGTTCAGTGGAAAATGGCACCTACCGTGATGACCACCACCAGGCATTACCTGAGGCGCATGCGAATGGTTCTTCTGTTAAGAAGCTCATACCTAAGCTATCCCAGGCAGATTACTTCACGGAGCCTAGTTTAGAGGAGCTTGCCGCCAAAGAACGTGCTGAACCAGGCTACTGCAGTCGGGTGAGAGACTTTGTTGTTGGACGTCAAGGCTATGGCAGCATCAAATTCTTGGGAGAAACTGATGTAAGGGGCCTTGATCTGGAATCGATTGTGGAATTCAATAACCGTGAGGTGATTGTGTACAAGGACGATAACGAAAAGCCCCCGGTTGGTGAGGGCCTGAACAAAGCTGCCGTGGTGACTCTTTTGAACATCAAGTGTGTTAACAGGAAGACAGGCGAGACGTACACGGAGGGTCCAAGGGTAGACAAGTACAAGGAGATGCTGGTGAAAAAGGCTGAGGAGCAGGGCGTGGAGTTCATCTCGTTTGACGCTGCAAAGGGTGAGTGGAAGTTCAAGGTGAAGCACTTCAGCTCCTATGGTTTTGCTGAAGCTGAAGTAGGCCTGGTCGATTCCCTGTAGCTCGGTCGATGGAAGTTGTAACTGGTCTGGGTAACTGATTTGGGAGGACGCTTGTCGTGACGTTTTTTTTTTTCTTCTGAATTATATGACTTTCTTTCGTTTCTATGTTTTGTATACAAATCTTGTTTGCGTAATGCACAACGTTGCACTAGTTTAGCGTGTGTGTGGATTGGATATCGATTTGCTGGTCGTTTCTTGTCGGCTGTAGGTTTATGGACGCTTTTGAAAGTCTGTCAAAATCGTGTTGTGATCTGTACCAAAAAGAAGAGCAAACTAAAACAGATCTAAGAGCAAGTTCTAAAATAACTACAAAGAAGATTATAGAAGCCTTAGCTACTGGTTATATTTGCGTCTGCGTCATATCTATAACTTTTGATTGTTTCATGCCATTATGTCAATATTATTTTTGAGAGTAACATATTGATCCATTGCCAGTTTCTGTTTTTTTTACATATTTTTGTATTTTGCAAAAATGTCATATCAAATGCAAAAATATCATATCAAACGAAGTCCAAATGCGATAAAACTTTACGGAGATTTTTTTTAAAATATACAGGAATTTTTAGCACATGAATCAACGCAAACAAAGGCCCACGGCCTCCACAAGACAAAAAGGCGCACCAGGGCATGACAAGATGTCTTCTGAACACCTCGTAAGTTGGTTGGAGCTCTTCTTCGGCCGCAAGAAAGTTTATGTCGTGGGGTGATCGTGTTAAAATTTCAGCCCAATCAGAGTTACGGATCTTCGGATATTTAAGAAACGGGTTTCATCTAGAAACAGAGATAGAGAGAGATCTCCAATCTTGAAGGGGCTCCTGCCCTCCGGGAGCCATGGCGGCCATGGGACAGAGGGGAAACCCTGCTCCCATCTAGGGGGGAGGCCAAGGAAGAAAGAGGGGGTTCTCTCCCCCTCTCTCCCGGGGGCGCCGGAGCGCCGTCGAGGGAACCATCATGACGGCGATCTACACCAACAACTTCGTCGCCGTCATCACGAACTCTCTCCCTCTCCTTACAGCGGTGTAACCTCACTTTTCCCATTGTAATTTCTACTTGAACATGGTGCTTTATACTATATATTATTATCTAATAATGTGTAGCCATCCTATAATATTTGAGTAGATACCTTTTGTCCTACGGTTATTTATGGTATGGCGTGATTGGTACGAGTTGTATGTTGATATGGTGTTGTCCTATGGTGCCTTCCGTGCCGCTCGCAAGCGTGTGGGATTACTGTTGTAGGGTGTTGCAATATGTTCTTGATTCGCTTATAATGGGTTGCGGGGGTGACTGCAGCCTAAATCCGAGTAAGAGAATTGTTGCGTGTGAGATTAAAGGGGACTTTACACGTAATACTATGGTTGAGTTTTACCTTAATGAACTTTAGTAGTTGCCATACTTGCTAGAGGTCCAATTGTAAGTGCATATGATCCAAGTATGAAAAGTGTGTTAGCTTACGCATCTCCCTCATTGCATATGAGAAGTATCTATCATGTTATATTCAATTGCCTATGGATAATCTTTCTCATCGTTCTATAAAAACTCTCAACTAAACTAATTAACTTTTATTATCTCGCAAAGTACTTCTAGTTTTATTCTTGAAAATTAGTTTTATACTTGTTTAGGTAAAGCAAATGTTGGTGTGCGTAAGGGTTGTATCGGTGGTTAATAGAAATTGAGAGAATATTAATTCTACCTTTAACTCTTCGTTGTGTTCGACAGTCTTACTTATCGAAAAAGACTACAAACGATCCCTATACATATGAGATATCAAGACTTTTTTCTGACGCTGTTGCCGGGGAGCAATATTATGGAGTGAATATTCTTGTGTGCGCTTGTTGGCTTTATCTCTAAGTTTTATTTCCTATTTTAAGTTGTTTTATATCTTTAGTTATGGATATGGAATACGAACACCAAAAAAATTAGTTGTACTTGCTACTTATAGAGATGGGGAACCTACTAAAATCCTCCATGTTGGTTATGTGGAAAATATTAAATACTACTTTGATAATTCAGATAAATCCCCATTACAAAACAGTATAACTGAGCCACCTAAGAGGCTTCACAACGCTTTGGCTTCGCTGGCCGTCCGATCGGACTCATCAATGCTTTAGATCGCTCGCTCCTCCAACGCATGTCGTGGCCTTTTCAATTTGCAGTCCCGAGCGTTCCAGCGGTTCCAACGTGGACAGGCTGTTGCAGCGCAAATCTACCTCGAGGCCTTCTCAGAAATCGGGCCGAGATGACTTCAAGGCCCACACACGATCTCTCTCTCCCCCTCTCTCTCTCGCGCCTTCCTCCCCTTCTAAACCCTAATCCCAACTCTGGCAATAGCGGCAGAGGCTAGAAGCACCAAGATGACCGACGAGAACAACTACGTTGACAAGAACGACTCTAGAAATGGCGTGTGACGGGCTTGGTGACGGTGGAGAGAAGTGTCGACAGCTACGCCAAAAATCCGACCTTCACGACGACTGACTTTTGCTCCCCTTATACCATGGGGCTTCCTCGCTCACTGTCCCTGTCACAGTGAGGCGATTGCATTAGCGATGGTGGGCGTGAGAATACAATCCACAATCATGGAGTCTACATCTGAAAGGTCACCATGATGGCAAATCACGCTGTCCATGTACACATTCCTCGACTTCTTGACTTCTCTTGATTTCTTACCAATTCCTAAACTATGCCTCTTGATATTTCTACCAATTTGTAAAACATGTTGGCAATGCCAAGAAGAATTGTGAGTGAATGTCTACAAGGACGTTCGAGCGAGTGAGAGATGCGTCACAGTGGCAGTGGTGAAGGACATAGATCTTGTTAGCTTGAGCTCCTTGGCCGACAACATCAGGTTAAGGTACCACCAATGGGCGCCACTCCACTACATTAACATCCCGACTGCCTCTACAACGACTCTAACAGTAGCAAGTCATGCTCCATTGTTCTGCCTTTTTTTTGCGAATCACACTGTTCTACTAAACCAAGTTAAGGAAAATGGTCCTTCACCTTCCACATTTGCATCATCTATATCTTGGTTCGGTTCAGCGGACTACAGAAGGCCGAGGAGGACAACAAGGGTTGCATGTCGTTGTCTCCATCGACAAATACATGTCCCAACTCCTCACCTAAGGTTCATGCCACCTACTTGTTCATGAGAACATGCTGCTCAATTAAATCTCCAAAGTCCATAACTTTCACGATTAACTATTGCCTAATTATCTGCCATACCGATGATGACTTTGCTTTTGTATACTACAGATAACCTCGTGCCAACACTCATGTTCCCCTCACACGTCATGCAAAGAGGCCCACAAGGTATTATAACACTACACAACTAACTTAATACCAAAATCCAATTGTTTCATGTGCAACTTCTGCGAAATGCGATGAGTTTTGCTACCAAATGTCATTGCTTGCAGTGTCCTTTTTTGTGGTGTAATCGGGATTACTAATGTTTGACAGATCTGCAACCCCGAGAATTTTGAGAACTGCAGAGGCTGGGGGTTTAACCTCCTTTTGAATTATTATTTGTGAGAAGAAACCTTATTGGAGTGGACAATACTGATTTACAGACGCTTGTGGATTATATTGTTAGATGTTACAATACGCATGATGGATCATCATTGTGTGGATGTTGGCATTTGAAGGTGATGCATTATTGCATCCGGCGGTAACTGGTATATGCCATGAATTAGCTTTTCGACTTAGTAATTTTACTCACAAATTACTACTTTATATTATTGTTAATTCATGTTACACCATATGCATGATGCAATGCCATCGTACATTGGCATAGAAGTAGGAATACATTGTGGCTCCAACAGTTTCTATGTATTGATCGAGTTATCTCGTTTTTGCTCCCCATGGTGGAAGGAGTTGGATCTTTCCGTTCCTAAAACTGCATATATTATTCATTTTCCATACTTGTACGGTGCTAATCTCGATGATTTCTATAATTCTTATCTTAATATGGACGACCGCGGTAACGCGTGCCTTTATGTTCTAGTTCAGCTTGATAATGGGAGACACATTGGATCACCGGGAATACTTAGGGATTGTCGCTTGTCTCAAAAAGGGAAACACTTATGGGATTAAATTAAAATTTGGGTCAGCATGCTTGGAAATTATGCTTAAGATATGATTATACTTATTGCTCAATGATGGAGGCTCCACACCTTTCCTTTCAATGTGAATTTAATGAAAATGAAACCTTGGCTTCTTATGCCAATGGTGTATATGATTACTATGATGTGGAACAAATAGACGAATTTGTTACTTTTAAGCATGCTTATGAAATTGAATCTTTGTTTGAAAAGTATAAAAACTGTGATGATGCTCTTTACAGATCTGAAAATTATGTCATACTTAAATATTGCCATGAAAATTATAAATACAATGTTGATATTAATGAATTTATTGAGAAAGTCTTCGCTGTCCAAGAAGAGACTAATATTTTGCAGGAATCTATGAAAGAAAAAAGTGCTAAAATTGTGAGCTCATTAGATGAAAAAAATGAGGAGAAAAGCAAAGAATAAAAGGAGGAAGTGCGGACTAGCTACCCATGCCCATCTTCTAACGAGAGTAACTCTTTATCTCATACATCATTTAATTTCCCTTCGTGCTCATTGAAGGATGATTGCTATGATCCCTTAGATTTGTTTGAAATACCCCTTTTTGATGAACTTGATGCTTGCTATGCTTATGGCCGAGATGCCAATATGAATGATGCTTATGAAGATGAACTTGCTATAATTCCTTACGTTAAGAATGAAATTGTTGTTATTGCACCCACACATGATAATCCTATTATATTTTTGAATTCTCCTAACTACACACTTTACGCCACGCCGACTCTCCGTCATGGAATTAGACCAGAGGGAAAAGTTTGCACTTATTAAGGATTATATTGATGGGTTGCATTTTACCATTAGACATGATGATTTTGATGGACATGATATGCATGTGCTTGCTGCTCCTACTTGCAATTATTATGAGAAAGGAACCACATCTCCACTTCTTTATGTTTCTAATGCGATAAAATTGCAAGAAACTGTTTATGCCATGTATCAGCCTTTATTATGTGTGCATGAATTGTTCTTTATGACATGCCAATGCATAGGAAGAGAGTTAGAATCTGTTGTTCTATGACATATGTTGCTTTGTGCTCACTACTAAATTATAAATCATTGTTAATTAAAATTGGCTTTGATATACCTTGGGATCCTAGTGGATCGATTACTTGAGCACATTATGCCTAACTTAATGGCTTTAAAGAAAGCGCTGTCTGGGAGACAACATGGAAGTTTTAGAGAGTCATTTTATTTTGTTTTGTGCTTTTTAAAAGTTTAAAAACAAAAAATAATAGATGTGAACCTGAAAAAATTCAAAAATAAAAGTGAAAGTGAGACAGATGAGCAATGTGGAAGTGGGGGCTAGCCTTGAACTTTGTTCATGCCCATGAAAACTTTGTGAACCTCACTCATAGAAACTCTTCAAGAAAAATAATTATCCCCTTGTAAAAATCCATTGTATTATAAAAATGATGTGCCAAGATTTACCTTTAGGGTGTTTAAATTTCCTGTTTGGTATGTGCTGTGCAAAAATAGAAACTTTGATTGTAGTGTTTGAATTTGCATTTTTTACTAGAACGTCAAAATTTCTGAAACTTTTACACAATACTGATTTGCAAATTGTTTATTACTTCCAATATTTTTCAGAATTTTTGGAGTTACATAAGTATATGTACGATCTCATCTTTATAGACTGTCTTGTTTTCACAGATTACTGTAGTAATTTTTTTTATCTTCTTATGTTTGCAATTTTGCCAAGCTGTATTGATGTGGGAACATTAGAATTGTGTTAGCATACAGTAGGTAAGTTTAGATTATAATTATACAATATTGTTACAGCAATACATGATTAGATTTGATGTTATATGTACTAACCCCTCTAATAAAAGTTTAGTTAAGTTTCGTGTGGATAAAGTGTTCGAAGATCGAGGAAGTATCAATATGAGAAGAATAAAGAGAGGCAAGAGTTCAAGCTTGGGGATGCCCAAGGAACCCCAACTAAATATTCAAGGAGACTCAAGAGTCTAAGCTTGGGGATGCCCCAGAAAGCATGCCATCTTTTTCCTCAACAATTATCGGTATGTCTCGGTTTTTGTTTTCTTCACATGATATGTGTAAATTCTTGGAGCGTCGTGTGCTTTTTATTTTTCTTCTAGTAATACACCATGATGGTATGATATAGTCCTTGGTTGATTTGTAGAATACTCTTTGCACTTCACTTATATCTTTTGAATGTGGCTTTATAGAATGCTTCATGTGCTTGACTTATATCTTTTGAAGTTTGGATGCTCGTTTCTCTACACTTGGAACACCATTATTTGTAGAATGCTCTTTCACTTCACTTATATTTGTTAGAGCTTGGCCTAGGTTTTTGTAGAAATAAATTAAACTCTCATGCTTCACTTATATCTATTTAGAGAGTTAACAAGAGTTGATCATTCACATGGTCAGTCATAAAGACCTCCATAAAACTTGTAGATCACTGAATATGATAAGTTTGATTCTTTGCAATAGTTTTGCGATATTGAGATGGTAATATGGGGGCATGCTAGTAAAAGAATTAAAGTTGAGTACTAATAATGTTGTTAAGGAAAGTGGGTCCTCACGCATGTAAAGTGGTGGCCGCTGACATTAGAAGTGAGGTCGGAGCATAATTTATCATTGATTGAGTCTTTGTATTGTCCGGATCAGGGGTGCATGATGGTTAGATCCTCCCAACCTCCCCCTAGGGGCATGCGAGTAGTACTTTGATTTGAGGGCTTCTAAACTCTCACAATAAGTATATGGGTTCTTTATGACAAATGTGAGTTTGTGGACTTAAGCACTCCCACATATCCATATTTTGCTAGCTTCTTTGGTATTCTGCATTGCCTGTTCTCACCTGGAGAGTTGGTGCAAACTTCGTCGGTGCATCCAAATCCCGTGATATGATACACTCTATCACACATAAGGCTAATTATATCCTTCCTCAAAACAGCCAACATACCTACCTATTATGGCATTTCCATAGCCATTCCTAGATATATTGCCATGCAACTTCCACCATTACTATCATATGACTTGAGCATTTATTGTCATATTGCTTTGCATGATCATAAGATAGCTACCATCCTATTTTCATGGCCCTTTGTTGATATCTTTGCTACGCTAGATCATTGCACATCCTAGTACACTACCAGAGGCATTCATATAGAGTCATATTTTTCATTTTATCGGGTTGTAAGTAAATTAAAGTGTGATGCATTCTAGAGTGTTGTCCCTACCTGCGAGGATATTCAAAAAAAATAAAAAGGCCAAAAAGAGCCCACCAAAAAATAAAAAATAAAAATGAGAGAAAAAGGAAATAATAAAATGAGAGAAAGAGAGAGAGAGAGAGAGAGAGAGAGAGAGAGAGAGGGCACACTACTATCCTTTTTCCACACTTGTGCTTCAAAGTAGCACCATGTTCTTCATATAGAGCGTCTCCATGATTTGTCTCTTCCATATAGTAGTGGGAATTTTCACATTATAGAACTTGGCTTGTATATTCCGATGACAGGCTTCCTCAAATGTGTGGGGTCTTCATGAGAAAGCAAGTTGGATGCACCCCTACTTAGTTTCAGTAGCGAGATTTCATACACTTATAGCTCTAGTGTATCCATTGCATGGCAATCCCTACTCCTCACATTGATATCGATTGTAAGGCCTCTCCATTGCCTAATGACCCGCCTGGTTGATGCGTGACTTCCTCCACTTTTATCTTCCCTTATATACCTCTACCATCATTCTCTTTGCCACCCGTATTGCTAAGTCCATGGCTCACGCTCCTGTATTGAGTGAAGTTGAGAAAGCTCAAGCGAGAGAAAGTACGATGCAATTGCTTGGTTTGGCACCGGGTTCTCTTGATTTGATATTTCTATGCAAGGAAAACTGAGTGTATCATACTTATCATAACTAAGTGTATAGAGGTTCCTTTCTTTAGCTTCATTATTATGGAAGGCAATGACGAATTACATGCATGTTTTGTATTATTGTTGCAATATCAAATTGATAGACTATTGACTTGAATCACTCGTAGCTTAATATTCATGCCATGATTAGATTATTTGATCAATATTATGTTAGGTAGCATTCCACAAAAAACTATCTTGTTTTATAATTTACCTCCTCGAGGACGAGCAGGAATTGAGCTTGGGGATGCTGATATGTCTCTGTCGTATCTATAATTTTTTATTGTTCCATGCCATTATTTTTACAACTTTCACATAATTTTGGCAAAAAATTATATTATTTTTGGGAGTAACATATTGATCTAGTGCTGAAAGTGCAACTAATCCCCGGGTGGTTTTGGTAATTCATAACAACATATAGCTCATTGAACTAATATCCATTCAAGTTAAATATATTAGAAAGTTCAATGATTGGCATGGCATGGACTAGAGATGTGGACCCATCAAAATGCTAAGGACAAAGATTGGCAAAAGCTCAAGACTCTTCATTTTCATTTTAGTGATCCAAGATCACATTGAGTCCATAGGAAAGCCAATACTATTAAAAGGGGATGAGGTGTTGCTTAATGGTCTACTTGCTCAAAGTGCTTAGTGATATTGCTCCAAAACCCTCAATCACTTTCTCATTTCCACATATGTCCAAAACCCAAACTCAAATTCGACCCCATTGATTTGGTTTATCCGGTGCCACCGAGTTAAGTTGACATAGCCAATGCCAGAAACCCTAGACAATTCGGTCTCATCGATACGGATCTCGGTCTCACCGAGATGGCCTTGCAAACTCTCTGTTGCTTGTTGTAATTATTTCGGTCTCACCAAAATGTGCAATCGATCCCACCGAGTTTGCTTGAACAACTCTCTATTTTGATCTTTGCTGAAATCGGTCTCACCAAGTTCATGCAATTGGTCTCACCGAGATGAGGTTTTGCCCTAGCCCTAGCACACCGGTCTCACCGAGTTGATCATGTCGGTCCCACCAAGATTCCCAACGTTCACATTTTGAACTAAATCGGTCTCACCGAGTTATTCTATTCGGTCTGACCGAGTTGGGTCAAATGTGTGTAATGGTTGGATTTTGTGTGGCAGCTATATATACCCCTCCACCCCATCTCCATTTGTGAGAGAGCCATCAGAACGTGCCTACACTTCCACTACTCATTTTCTGAGAGAGAACCACCTACTCATGTGTTGAGACCAAGACATTCCAATCCAACCACAAGAATCTTGATCTCTAGCCTACCCCAAGTTGCTTTCCACTCAAATAATCTTTCCACCATAGCCAAATCTGTGAGAGAGAGTTGAGTGTTAGGGAGACTATCATTTGGAGCACAAGAGCAAGGAGTTCATCATCAACACACCATCTATTACCTTTTGGAGATTGGTGTCTCCTAGATTGGTCAGGTGTCACTTGGGAGCCTCCGACAAGATTGTGGATTTGAACCAAGGAGTTTGTAAGGGCAAGGAGATCGCCTACTTCATGAAGATCTACCCGAGTGAGGCAAGTCCTTCACGGGAAATGGCCATGGTGGGATAGACAAGGTTGCTTCTTCGTAGGCCCTTCATGGGTGGAGCCCTCCATGGACTCGTGCAACTGTTACCCTTCGTGGGTTGAAGTCTCCATCATGGACGTATGATAGCATCACCCATCGAAACCACGCCAAAAATCTCCGTGTCTACATTGCGTTGCCTTCTCCAAACCCTTCCCTTTACCTTCATATGCAATGTTTTACTTTCCACTGCTACACTCTTAGAATTGCATGTGTAGGTTGATTGCTTGACTTGTGCTAAGTTGCTAAAATCTGCTAAGACTTAAAATTGGGAAAAGGCTAGATTTTTATTTGGTCAAGTAGTCTAATCACCCCCTCTAGACCTACTGTCGATCCTACAAGTGGTATCAGAGCTTTGATCTCCATTTGCCTTGATTTCCATAGCTTTGGTGATCATAGCCTTGGTTTCACAACCTAGGAGAGTATGGCGTCTAGCGAGGGAAATTACCACCATAGAGATCCTTACTTTGATGGTACTAATTTTGCTAGTTGGAAGCATAAGATGAAAATGCATATTCTTGGTCATAACCCCGCTAGTTGGAAGAAGAAGAAGAAGAAGAAGAGAGGAGGAGGAAGAGGCTGTTGCACCTCCACCAAAGACTCAAAAGCTCATGGGGGATGCTATAAGGACTGGGGCTGCTCCACCTAAGCCCAAGTTAGCCCCCAAGCCTCCAACTCAAGCTCAAGCTCCAAAACCTTCTGCACCCAAGAGATCCACCAGGAACATATCTGCTGTTGAGAGGAACAAGGCCCCAGTGCCTGAAGTTCAAGAAGAAGAAGAGTCACAAGTGCTCAGAAAGCTGAAGCCAAAGATTCCAGATCATAGTGATGATCATCTAGTGGCTGAAAACATGAAGGAAAGGAAAGATGCTGGTCTGAGATTATGGAGACAGACTGATCCTTATGCCACTAGGAGAAGGATAACTGTAGATTATCGTTTCCACACCAAGGAACAATAGGACTTCTATGAGACAGTCTTGTTAGACAAGAAGCCCATTGTCAATGACATGAGGTGGGTTGCACTGGACATATATTGATGACAATGAGGACTACTTCCCAGGTGTGCATGAGAGCTTCAGGATGAATGAAGTGGACAATTTTATTGGTCAGAAGTTGACCAAGTGGAATGATAAAATGATAACGCAATTCTACTCAACTGCTCATTTCTATCCGGATGGAAGGATTGTCTGGATGACAGAGGGAACCAAATATCAGTCTACAATCTCTGAGTGGGCCAAGTTGATCAATGCCCCCGCTACTTCTTGAGTTTGTGTTGGTTTTTTCCTTGAAGAGGAAAGGGTGATGTAGCAAAGTAGAGATAAGTATTTCCCTCAGTTTGAGAACCAATGTATCAATCCAGTAGGAGAAAACGCACAAATCACCGAATACCTGCACAAACAATCAAACAGCTTTCACCCAACGCGATAAAGGGGTTGTCAATCCCTTCACGGTTACTTGCGAAAGTGAGGTCTAATAGAGATAGATGAAAGTAACAAACGATAAAGTAAATATTTTTGGTATTTTTGGTTTATAGATGGGAAAGTAAAAGATTGCAAAATAGTAGATCGGAAACTTATATGATGGAAAATAGACCCGGGGGCCATAGGTTTCACTAGAGGCTTCTCTCATGATAGCAAATAGTATGATCCGTGATAAAATTACTCCGAGCCATTGATAGAAAAGCGCAAAGTTATGACGATATCTAAGGCAATGATTATGAAATATAGGCATCATGTTCGTGTCAAGTAGACCGAAACGATTCTGCATCTACTACTATTACTCCACACATCGACCGCTATCCAACATGCATCTAGAGTATTAAGTTCATAAAGAACGGAGTAACGCATTAAGTAAGATGACATGATGTAGAGGAATTAACTCAAGCAATATGATGAAAATCCCATCTTTTTATCCTCGATGGCAACAATACAATACGTGCCTTGCTGCCCCTAATGTCACTGGGAAAGGACATCGCAAGATTGAACCCAAAGCTAAGCACTTCTCCCATTGCAAGAAAAACCAATCTAGTTGGCCAAACCAAACCGATAGTTCGAAGAGAATTACAAAGATATCAAATCATGCATAAAAGAATTCAGAGAAGATTCAAATAATATTCATAGATAAGCTGATCATAAATCCACAATTCAACGGATCTCGGCAAACACAACGCAAAAAAGTATTACATTGAATAGATCTCCAAGAACATCAAGGAGAACATGGTATTGAGAATCAAAGAGAGAGAAGAAGCCATCTAGCTACTAGATATGGACCCGTAGGTCTGTGGTAAACTGCTCACGCTTCATCGGAAGGGCAATAGGGTTGATGTAGAAGCCCTCCGTGATCGAATCCCCCTCCGGCAGGGTGCCGAAAAAGGTCCCTAGATGGGATCTCACGGGTACAGAAGGTTGCGGCGGTGGAAAAGTGTTTTTGTGGACTCCGCTGGTGGTTTAGGAATATATGTGAATATATAGGTGAAAGAATTAGGTCGGGAGGGTCACGGGGGGCCCACAAGACAGGGGGCGCGCCCTACCACCCTGGGCGCGCCCTCCACCCTTGTGGCCGCCTCGTGGCTCCTCCGACTTCATCTCCAAGTCTCCTGGGTGGCTTCTGGTCCAACAAAAATCATCACGAAGGTTTTATTCTGTTTGGACTCCGTTTGGTATTCCTTTTCTGCGAAACTCAAAAACAAGGAAAAAACAGAAATTGGCAATGGGCTCTAGGTTAATAAGTTAGTCCCAAACATAATATAAAATAGCATATTAATGCATATATACATCCAAAACAGGTAATATAATAGCATGGAACAATAAAAAATTATAGATACGTTGGAGAGGTATCAAGCATCCCCAAGCTTAATTCCTGCTTGTCCTCGAGTAGGTAAATGATAAAAATAGAATTTTTGATGTGGAATGCTACCTAACATATTTATCCATGTAATTTCTCTTTATTGTGGCATGAATGTTCAGATCCATAAGATTCAAAACAAAAGTTTAATATTGACATAAAACAATAATACTTCAAGCATACTAACAAGGCAATTATGTCTTCTCAAAATAACATGGCCAAAGAAAGCTTATCCCTACAAAATCATATAGTCTGGCTATGCTCCATCTTCATCAAACAGAATATTAAAATCATGCACAACCCCGATGACAAGCCAAGCAATTGTTTCATACTTTTGATGTTCTCAAACCTTTTCAACTTTCACGCAATACATGAGCGTGAGCCATGGACATAGCACTATAGGTGGAATAGAATATGGTGGTTGTGGAGAAGACAAAAAGAAGGAGATAGTCTCACATCAACTAGCCGTATCAACGCGCTATGGAGATGCCCATCAATAGATATCAATGTGAGTGAGTAGGGATTGCCATGCGACAGATGCACTAGAGCTATAAGTTTATGAAAGCTCAAAAAGAAACTAAGTGGGTGTGCATCCAACTTGCTTGCTCATGAAGACCTACGGCAATTTGAGGAAGCCCATCGTTGGAATATACAAGCCAAGTTCTATAATGAAAAATTCCCACTAGTATATGAAAGTGACAACATAGGAGACTCTCTATCATGGAGATCATGGTGCTAATTTGAAGCACAAGTGTGGAAAAAGGATAGTAACATAGCCCCTTCTCTCTTTTTCTCTCATTTTTTCTTTTCCTTTTTTTGGGCCTTCTTGTTTTTTGGCCTTTCTCTTTTTTATATTTCCTCACATGGGACAATGCTCTAATAATGAAGATAATCACCCTTTTATTTACTTACAACTCAAGAATTACAACTCGATACTTAGAACAAAATATGACTCTATATGAATGCCTCCGGCGGTGTACCGGGATGTGCAATGAATCAAGAGTGACATGTATGAAAGAATTATGAATGGTGGCTTTGCCACAAATACGATGTCAACTACATGATCATGCAAAGCAATATGACAATGATGATGCGTGTCATAATAAACGGAACGGTGGAAAGTTGCATGGAAATATATCTCAGAATGGCTATTGAAATGCCATAATAGATATGTATGGTGGCTATTCTGAGGAAGGTATATGGTGGGTGTATGGTACCGGCGAAAGTTGCGCGGTACTTGAGAGGCTAGGAATGGTGGAAGGGTGAGAGTGTGTATAATACATGGACTCAACATTAGTCAGAAAGAACTCACATACTTATTGCAAAAATCTATTAGTTATTGAAATGTAGTACTACACGCATGCTCCTAGGGGGATAGATTGGTAGGAAAAGACCATCGCTCGTCCTCGACTGCCACTCACAAGGAAGACAATAAAAAAATACCTCATGCTCCAACTTCGTTACATAACGGTTCACCATACGTGCATGCTACGGGAATCACAAACCTTAACACAAGTATTTATCAAATTCACAACTACTCACTAGCATGACTCTAATATCACCATCTTTATATCTCAAAACAATCATAAGGAATCAAACTTCTCACAGTATTCAATGCACTTTATATGAAAGTTTTTATTATATCCCTCTTGGATGCCTATCATATTAGGACTAAATTTATAACCAAAGCAAATTACCATGCTGTTTAAAGACTCTCAAAATAATATAAGTGAAGCATGAGAGTTCATTAATTTCTATAAAATAAATCCACTGTCGTGCTCTAAAAAGATATAAGTGAAGCACTAGAGCAAAATTGCCTATCTCAAAAGATATAAGTGAAGCACATAGTGTATTCTAATAAATCATGATTCATGTGTGTCCCTCTCAAAAGGTGTGTACAACAAGGATGATTATGGCAAACTAAAAAGCAAAGACTCAAATCATACAAGACACTCCAAGAAAAACACATATCATGTGGTGAATAAAAATATAGCCTCAAGTAAAGTTACCGATAGA
The DNA here is from genome assembly GCF_018294505.1 of Triticum aestivum. Taxonomy (NCBI): domain Eukaryota; kingdom Viridiplantae; phylum Streptophyta; class Magnoliopsida; order Poales; family Poaceae; genus Triticum; species Triticum aestivum. The sequence goes on along the minus strand of NC_057800.1, from coordinate 198,467,248 downwards.
CGAAGACGAAAGAGGGGATGCCTTCCGGGGCATCCCCAAGCTTAGGCTCTTGGTTGTCCTTGAATATTACCTTAGGGTGCCTTGGGCATCCCCAAGCTTAGGCTCTTGCCACTCCTTATTCCATAGTCCATCAAATCCTTACCCAAAACTTGAAAACTTCACAACACAAAACTCAACAGAAAATCTCATAAACTCAGTTACTATAAGAAAATAAATCACCACTTTTGGTACTGTTGTCAACTCATTCTTTATTTATATTGGTGTAATATCTACTGTATTCCAACTTTTTCATGGTTCATACCCCCCGATACTACCCATAGATTCATCAAAATAAGCAAACAACACATAGAAAACAGAATCTGTCAAAAAGAGAAGAGTGTGTAGTAATCTGGATAGTTCGAATACTTCTGTAACTCCAAAAATGCTGAAATATTAGGACAACTGAGGAAATTTGTATCAATCTTTTGTAAAAAAATCAGAATTTTATCACGCTTTTATGATTTTTAAAAATTCTGGGACTGGGCACAAAAGTTGCTATTTATCAACTATCACCGTAAGCCATCCCAAAGGTCTTACTTGGCACAAACACTAATTAAAACACAAAACCACATCTAACTAGAGGCTAGATGAATTATTTATTGCAAAACAGAACCAAAAAGCAAAGAACAAAAATAAAATTGGGTTGCCTCCCAATAAGCACTATTGTTTAACGCCCTTAGCTAGGCATAAAAACACGAATAGATCTAGGTATTTTCATCTTCGGTATGCAATTCCTTTCTCATTAAATCCTCCAAAACTCGTCTTAACAAATCCATCCTTTCCTTTATTTCCCTTCTAGTAGATGAACTCAAATCATGAAAAGGACTTTGATTAGTTATTTTGACATTCATAAACCCGTAATCAAGATCATCACCATAGATGTCATCATAAACAATACGTATCTCGTTTCTAACGGGTTCCTCATCATCTTATTCAACCAATCCCTATTAAATCCTACATAAATTCCCCTAGTAATCCAATCAAATACCTTGAAGGTCTCGAGGTACAAAGCTTGCGAGATTTCTGAATAGGGAACTCTCCTCCTAAGATTTTCGCTATAAGATTGATAATCCCTAGATTCCAAACTATGCATAGTTTCTTTATCGTGGAGGATATCTTCAATTGGAGGATGTTCAACATCTTTTTTATAGAAAGCAAAAATATCCCTAGCTTCTTTTTAGCCAAAGGATGATTAATATTTGGAAGCTCATAAAACACTTTTTGTAAGGCAGGATGGATGTGAACAAATTTTCTTTCTAGTTTCTCAACGAGCATAACAATGGCATCCGCATAACAGTTTGTATCGAGAAGAATAGATCTTTTATTAATAGGCATAGATCCCGTACAATCAAAGAATTCTTGAATAACACTTTTCCCAATAATATTACCGTCCCCCACACGAAAAGTTTTTGCTTTGCAATTAGGTGGAGTTTCAGCTTCATGATCCAAAGAACAAGATTCAAGTTTTTCCTCAAGATTTTCAACGATAACTTCCCCTGATTCAGACATGGTGGCAACAAACCAATCTAGCAAACGAACAAACAAAAGGCAAATGACGAAGACGAACGGAAGACGGGCGAAGAAAAGGCAAATCTTTTCAAAAATCGTTTTAGAAGTGGGGAAGAGGAAAACGAGAGGCGAATGGCGAATAATGTAATGCAAGAGATGAGAGTTTATCATGGGTACTTGGTATGTCTTGACTTGGCATAGATCTCCCCGGCAACAGTGCCAGAAATTCTTCCTGCTACTTCTTCAGCTTGCGTCAGTTTTTTCCTTGAAGAGGAAAGGGTGATGCAGCAAAGTAGAGATAAGTATTTCCCTCAGTTTGAGAATGAAGGTATCAATCCAGTAGGAGACAACGCACAAATCACCGAATACTTTCACAAACAATCAAACAACTTGCACCCAACGCGATAAAGGGGTTTTCAATCCCTTCACGGTTACTTGCGAAAGTGAGATGTGATAGAGATAGATGAAAGTAACAAACGATAAAGTAAACATTTTTGGTATTTTTGGTTTATAGATCGGAAAGTAAAAGATTGCAAAATAGTAGACTGGAAACTTATATGATGGAAAATAGACCCGGGGCCATAGGTTTCACTAGAGGCTTCTCTCATGATAGCAAATAGTACGGTGGGTGAACAAATTACTGCCGAGCAATTGATAGAAAAGCGCAAAGTTATGATGATATCTAAGGCAATGATTATGAAATATAGGCATCACGTCCGTGTCAAGTAGACCGAAATGATTCTGCATCTACTACTATTAGTCCACACATCAACCGCTATCCAGCATGCATCTAGAGTATTAAGTTCATAAAGAACGAAGTAACTGATACATCTCCAACATATCTATAATTTTTGATTTTTCCATGCTATTATATTATCTATCTTGGATGTTTTATATGCATTTATATGCTATTTTATATGATTTTTGGGACTAACCTATTAACCTAGAGCCTAGTGCCAGTTTCTGCTTTTTCCTTGTTTTTGAGTTTCACAGAAAAGGAATATCAAACGGTGTCCAAATGAGCTGAAAATTTACGGTGATTTTTAATGGACCAGAAGAATCCCCCGAAGCAAAAGAGTTGGGCCAGAAAAGCCACGAGGCCTCCACAAGGGTGGAGAGCGCGACCTACCCCTGGGCGCGCCCTCTGTCCTTGTGGGCTCCTCGTGGATCCCCCTGACGTGAAACTGATGCCAAAAATTCCTATAAATACAGGAACCCCTGAAAAGAAACCTAGATCGGGAGTTCTGCCGCTGCAAGCCTCTTTAGCCACCAAAAACCAATCGGGGCCCTGTTCCGGCACCCTGCCGGAGGGAGAAATCATCACCGGTGGCCATCTTCATCATCCCGACGTTCTCCATGGCGAGGAGGGAATAGTTCACCCTCGGGGCTGAGGGTGTGTACCAATAGCTAAGTGTTTGATCTCTCTCTCTCTCTCTCTCTCTCGTGTTCTTGATTTGGCCGTCTGATTACTACAAGCTTTGCTATTGATTTGGATCATAACGATTTTCCCCTTACCTGAGAATATGCCCTAGAGCTAATTAAGTATTATTTTATTCTTATATCATGATGATGTTTATTTTCATGCTGAATTGTATAACCGGAATTGATACATTGTGATCATAACAAAACAAGTGTCACGACAGAAAATAGAAGGAATGAGAAGTTATTCCTATGCCTTATATAGGTTCTTAAAGTTCATCTGTGTACCAGACCTATTGTTTACTTGCATGATTTCAGGGAGTCAATATGCTCTAGGAGTAGATCATGACGTGTCAAATTATTAGAGGACTAAGAAATATTTTGTTATGGAGGTGAAAAAGATCATCATAAGGTTACGTGATGCACTTGACACCAATCTGGATGACTCTGAGTCTCGATCAGGATACATATTGAAAGTAGGAGCAATTAGCTAGAGTAGCTCCATGCAGAGCATTGTAGACATAGAAATTGGAAATACATACTGATCTGAATATGGCAGACCCATAGACTAAAACTTCTTTCACAAGCAAAACATGATCACACCTTATTACTCTTGGGTGTTAATCACATGGCGATGTGAACTAGATTATTGACTCTAGTAAAACCCTTTGAGTATTGGACACATGGCGATGTGAACTAGATTATTGACTCTAGTGCAAGTGGGAGACTGAAGGAAATATGCCCTAGAGGCAATAATAAAGTTATTATTTTATTTCCTTATATCATGATAAATGTTTATTATTCATGCTAGAATTGCATTAACCGGAAACTTGATACTTGTGTGAATACATAGACAAAACAAAGTGTCCCTAGTATGCCTCTACTAGACTAGCTCGTTAATCAAAGATGGTTAAGTTTCCTGACCATAGACATGTGTTATCATTTGATGAACGGGATCAGCTCAACAAAGAATGATGTGATGGACAAGACCCATCGGTTAGCTTAGCATAATGATCGTTTAGTTTTATTGCTATTGCTTTCTTCATGACTTATACATGTTCCTCTAACTATGAGATTGTGCAACTCCCGAATACCGGAGGAACCCCTTGTGTGCTATCAAATGTCACAACGTAACTGGGTGATTATAAAGATGCTCTACAAGTGTCTCCAATGGTGTTTGTTGAGTTGGCATAGATCAAGATTAGGATTTGTCACTCCGAGTATCAAAGAGGTATCTCCGGGCCCTCTCGGTAATGCACATCACTATAAGCCTTGCAAAGAATGCGACTAATGAGTTAGTTACGGGATGATGCATTACGGAACGAGTAACGAGACTTTCTGGTAACGAGATTGAACTAGGTATGATGATACTGACGATCGAATCTCGGGCAAGTAACATACCGATGACAAAGGGAACAACGTATGTTGTTATGCGGTTTGACCGATAAAGATCTTCGTAGAATATGTAGGAGCCAATATGAGCATCCAGGTTCCGCTATTGGTTATTGACCGGAGATGTGTCTTGGTCATGTCTACATAGTTCTCGAACCCGTAGGGTCCGCACACTTAACGTTAGATGATGATTTGTATTATGAGTTATGTAATTTGATGACTAAAGATTGTTCAGAGTCCCGGATGAGATCACGGACATGACGAGGAGTCTCAAAATGGCCGAGAGGTACAGATTCATATATTGGAAGGCTATATTCTGACATCGGAAAGGTTCCGAGTGATTCGGGTATTTTTCGGAGTACTGGGGAGTTACGGGAATTCACCGGGAGAAGTAATGTGCCTTATTGGGCCATACGGGAAAAGAGGAGGCAGGCCAAGGGGTGGTGGCGCCCCCCCATGGGTCCGAATTGGACTAGTGGAAGGGGGCAGCGCCCCCGTTGCCCTTTCCTACTCCCTCTTTCCCTCTTTCTTTCTCTCCTACCCCGAGAAGGAAAGGGATTCCTACTAGGACTTGGAAGTCCTAGTAGGACTCCATGCTCTTGGTGTGCCCCTAGCGGGCCGACTTCTCTCCCACCCTCCTTTATATACGTGGGCAGGGGGCACCCCAAAGGCACTCCAAGATTTGTCTTAGCCGTGTGATGTGCCCCCCTCCATAGTTACACACCTCGGTCATATCGTCGTAGTGCTTAGGCGAAGCCCTGCGCCGGTAACATCATCATCTCCGTCACCACGCTGTCGTGCTGACGAAACTCTCCCTCGTCCTCAACTGGATCAAGAGCTCGAGGGATGTCATCATGCTGAACGTGTGTTGAACACGGAGGTGCCGTACGTTCGGTACTTGGATCGGTTGGATTGTGAAGACATTTGACTACATCAATCGCGTTACTAAACACTTCCACTTTCGGTCTACGAGGGTACGTGGACACACTCTCCCCGCTCGTTGCTATGCTTCTCCTAGATAGTTCTTGCGTGATCGTAGGATTTTTTTGAAATACTACGTTCCCCAACAGTGGCATCTGAGCCAGGTCTATGCGTAGATGTTATATGCATGAGTAGAACACAAAGAGTTGTGGGCGATAATAGTCATACTGCTTACCACCAACGTCTTACTTTGATTTGGCAGTATTGTTGGATGAAGTGGCCCAGACTGACATTACATGACCGCGTTCATGAGACTGGTTCTACCGACGTGCTTCGCACACAGGTGGCTAGCAGGTGTCAGTTTCTCCAACTTTAGTTGAATCGAGTTTGACTACGTCCGGTCCTTGTTGAAGGTTAAAACATCACACTTGATGAAAAATCATTGTGGTTTTGATGCGTAGGTAAGAACGATTCTTGCTAGAAGCCCGTAGCAGCCACGTAAAACTTGCAACAACAAAGTAGAGGACGTCTAACTTGTTTTTGCAGGGCATGTTGTGATGTGATATGGTCAAGACGTGAGGAGATATAAAATTGTTGTATGAGATGATCATGTTTTGTAACCATTATCGGCAACTGGTAGGAGCCTTATGGTTGTCGCTTTATTGTATGAAATGCAATCACCATGTAATTACTTTACTTTATCACTAAGCGGTAGCGATAGTCCTAGAAGCAATAGTTGGCGAGACGACAACGATGCTACGATGGAGATCAAGGTGTCGCGCCAGTGACGATGGTGATCATGATGGTGCTTCGAAGATGGAGAACACAAGCACAAGATGATGGTGGCCATATCATATCACTTATATTGATTGCATGTGATGTTTATATTTTATGCATCTTATTTTTCTTAGTTTGGAGGTAGCCTTATAAGATGATCTCTCACTAAATTTCAAGGTATAAGTGTTCTCCCTGAGTATGCACCGTTGCTACAGTTCGTCGTGCCGAGACACCATGTGATGATCGGGTGTGATAAGCTCGACGTTCACATACAACGGGTGCAAGCCAGTTTTGCACGTGCGGAATAATCGGGTTAAACTTGACGAGCGTAGCATTTGCAAATATGGCCTCGTAACACTGAGACCGAAAGTCGAACGTGAATCATATAGTAGATATGATCAACATAGTGATGTTCACCATTGAAAACTACTCCATCTCACTTGATGACCAGACATGGTTTAGTTGATTTGGATCATGTGATCATTTAGATGACTAGAGGGATGTCTATCTAAGTGGGAGTTCTTAAGTAATATGATTAATTGAACTTTAATTTATCATGAACTTAGTTCTGATAGTATTTGCATATCTATGTTGTAGATCAATAGCTGCGATGTAGGTCCCCGTTTATTTTTGATATGTTCCTAGAGAAAAACAAGTTGAAAGATGATAGTAGCAATGATGCGGACTAGGTCCGTGATCTGAGGATTATCCTCATTGCTGCACAGAAGAATTATTTCCTTGATGCACTGCTAGGTGACAGGCCTATTGCAGGAGCAGATACAGACGTTCTTAACGTTTGGCAAAGCTTGGTATGATGACTACTTGATAGTTTAGTGCACCATGCCTTATAGCTAAAAACCGGGACTTCAAAAACGTTTTGAACGCCATGGAGCATATAAGATGTTCCAAGAGTTGAAAATGGTATTTCAGACTCATGCCCGTGTTAAGAGGTATGAGACCTCTGACAAAGTACTTTGCCTACAAGATGGAGGAGAATAGCTCAGCTAGTGAGCATATGCGTAGAATGTCTGGGTACTACAATCACTTGAATCAAGTGGGAGTTAATCTTCCAGATAAGATAGTGATTGACAGAGTTCACTAGTCACTATCACCAAGTTACTGGAACTTCGTGATGAACTATAATATGTAAGGGGTAACGAAAACAATTCCCGAGCTCTTTGCGATGTTGAAATCGGCGAAGGTAGAAATCAAGAAAAGCATCAAGTGTTGATGGTTGACAAGACCACTAGTTTCAAGTAAAAGGGCAAGGGAAAGAAAGGGAACTTCAAGAAGAATGGCAAGCAAGTTGCCACTCCCATGAAGAAGCCCAAAGCTAGACCCAAGCCTGAAACTAAGTGCTTCTACTGTAAAGGAAATGGTCACTAGAAGCGGAACTGCCCCAAATACTTGGCGGATAAGAAGGATGTCAAAGTGAACAAAAGTATATATGATATACATGTTATTGATGTGTACTTTACTAGTGTTCATAGTAGCCCCTGGGTATTTGATACCGGTTCAGTTGCTATGATTAGTAACTCGAAACAGGAGTTACAAAATGAACAGAGACTAATTGAGGGCGAGGTGACGATGTGTGTTGGAAATGATTCAAAGGTTGATAAGATCACCATCGCATACTCACTCTACCTTCAGGATTAGTATTGGAACTAAATAAATGTTATTTGGTGTTTGCATTGAGCATGGATATGATTGGATCATGTTTATTGCAATACGGTTATTCATTTAAGTCAAAGAATAATTGTTGTTCTATTTACATGAATAAAACCTTCTATGGTCATACACCAAAGGTGAATGGTTTATTGAATCTCGATCGTAAGTGATACACATATTCGTAATGTTGATGCCAAAATATGAAAAGTTAATAATGATAGTGCAACTTATTTGTGGCACTACCGTTTAGGTCACATTGGTGTAAAGCGCATGAAGAAACTCCATGCTGCTGGGATTTTGGAATCACTTGATTATGAATCACTTGATGCTTGCAAACCATGCCTCATGGGCAAGATGACTAAAACTCCATTCTCCGGAACAATGGAGCGAGACAATGACTTATTGGAAATGATTTATACCGATGTATGCGGTCCAATGAGTGTTGAGGCTCGCGACGGGTATCGTTATGTTCTGACCTTCACAGATGATTTGAGCAGATATGGGTATATCTACTTAATGAAACACAAGTCTAAAACATTTGAAAAGTTCAAAGAATTTCAGAGAGAAGTGGAGAATCATCGTAACAAGAAAATAAAGTTTCTACGATCTGACCGCGGAGGCGAATATTTGAGTTACGAGTTTGTCCTTCATCTAAAACAATGTGGAATAAGTTTCATCACAACTCACGCCACTTGGAACACCATAGCGTAATGGTGTGTCCGAACGTTGTAACCGTACTTTATTGGATATGGTGCGATTTATGATGTTTCTTACTGATTTACCACTATCGTTTTGGGGTTATGCATTAGAGACAACTGCATTCACATTAAATAGGGCACCATCTAAATCCGTTGAGATGACACCATATGAACCGTGGTTTGGCAAGAAACCTAAGCTGTCGTTTCTTAAAGTTTGGGGTTGTGATGCTTACGTGAAAAGAGTTTCAAACTGATAAGCTCGAACCCAAATCGTAGGAGTGCATCTTCATAGGATACCCAAAAATAAATTGTTGGGTACACCTTCTATCATAGATCCGAAGGAAAGATATTCGTTGCTAAGAATGGATCCTTTCTAGAGAAGGAGTTTCTCTCGAAAGAAGTGAGTGGGAGGAAAGTAGAACTTGATGAGGTAATAGTACTTGCTCCTGGATTGGAAAGTAGTTCTTCACAGAAATCAGTTCTTGTGATTCCTACACCAATTAGTGAGGAAGCTAATGATGATGATCATGAAACTTCAGATCAAATTACTACCGAACCTCGTAGGTCAAACAGAGTAAGGTCCGCACTAGCATGGTACGGTAATCCTGTTCTGGAAGTCATGTTACTTGACCACGACGAACCTACAAACTATGAGGAAGCGATGATTAGCCCAGATTCCGTGAAATGGCTTGAGGCCATCAAATCTGAGATGGGATCCATGTATGAGAACAAACTGTGGACTTTGATTGACTTGCCCGATGATCAACAAGCCACAGCGAATAAATGGATCTTCAAGAAGAAGACTGACGCTCACGGTAATGTTACCTTCTACAAAGCTCGACTTGTTGTGAAAGGTTTTCGACAAGTTCAAAGAGTTGACTATGATGAGACCTTCTCACCTGTAGCGATTCTTAAGTCTATCCGAATCATGTTAGCAATTACCGCATTTTTTGATTATGAAATTTGGCAAATGGATGTCTAAACTGCATTCCTCAATGGATATCTTAAAGAAGAGTTGTATATGATGCAACCAGAAGGTTTTGTCGATCCTAAAGGTGCTAACAAAGTGTGCAAGCTCCAGCGATCCATTTATGGACTGGTGCAAGCCTCTTGGAGTTGGAATATACGCTTTGATAGTGTGATCAAAGCATATGGTTTTATACAGACTTGCAGTGAAGCCTGTATTTACAAGAAAGTGAGTGGGAGTAGTACAACTTTTCTAATAAGTATATGTGATTGACATATTGTTGATCAGAAATGATGTAGAATTTTTCAGAAAGCATAAAGGAGTGTTTGAAAGGAGTTTTTCAAAGAAAGACCTCGGTGAAGCTGCTTACATATTGAGCGTCAAGATCTGTAGAGATAGATCAAGACGCTTGATAAGTTTTTTCAATGAGTACATACCTTGACAAGATTTTGAAGTAGTACAAAATGGAACAGTCAAAGAAGGAGTTCTTGCTTGTGTTGCAAGGTGTGAAGTTGAGTAAACACTCAAAACCCGACCACGACAGAAAATAGAAAGAGAATGAGAAGTCATTCCCTATGCCTTAGTCATAGGTTCTATAAAGTGTGCTATGCTGTGTACCAGACCTATTGTATACCTTAGCATGATTTTGGCAAGGGAGTACAATAGTGATCTAGGAGTAGATCACTGGACAGCTGTCAAAATTATCCTTAGAGGACTAAGGAAATATTTCTTGGTTATGGAGGTGATAAAAGAGTTCGTCATAAAGAGTTACGTTGATGCAAGCTTTGACACCAATCTGGATGACTCTGAGTCTCGATCAGGATACATATTGAAAGTAGGAGCAATTAGCTAGAGTAGCTCCATGCAGAGCATTGTAGACATAGAAATTGGAAATACATACTGATCTGAATATGGCAGACCCATAGACTAAAACTTCTTTCACAAGCAAAACATGATCACACCTTATTACTCTTGGGTGTTAATCACATGGCGATGTGAACTAGATTATTGACTCTAGTAAAACCCTTTGAGTATTGGACACATGGCGATGTGAACTATGGGTAAAGATGTAAACTATTAGTGTTAAATCACATGGCGCTGTGAACTAGATTATTGACTCTAGTGCAAGTGGGAGACTGAAGGAAATATGCCCTAGAGGCAATAATAAAGTTATTATTTTATTTCCTTATATCATGATAAATGTTTATTATTCATGCTAGAATTGCATTAACCGGAAACTTGATACTTGTGTGAATACATAGACAAAACAAAGTGTCCCTAGTATGCCTCTACTAGACTAGCTCGTTAATCAAAGATGGTTAAGTTTCCTGACCATAGACATGTGTTATCATTTGATGAACGGGATCAGCTCAACAGAGAATGATGTGATGGACAAGACCCATCGGTTAGCTTAGCATAATGATCGTTTAGTTTTATTGCTATTGCTTTCTTCATGACTTATACATGTTCCTCTAACTATGAGATTGTGCAACTCCCGAATGCCGGAGGAACACCTTGTGTGCTATCAAACGTCACAACGTAACTGGGTGATTATAAAGATTCTCTACAGGTGTCTCCAATGGTGTTTGTTGAGTTGGCATAGATCGAGATTAGGATTTGTCACTCAGAGTATCGGAGAGGTATATCTGGGCCCTCTCGGTAATGCACATCACTATAAGCCTTGCAAGCAATGTGACTAATGAGTTAGTTATGGGGTGATGCATTACGGAACGAGTAAAGAGACTTGCCGGTAATGAGATTGAACTAGGTATGATGATACTGACGATCGAATCTCGGGCAAGTAACATACAAATGACAAAGGGAACAACGTATGTTGTTATGCGGTTTGACCAATAAAGATCTTCGTAGAATATGTAGGAGCCAATATGAGCATCCAGGTTCCGCTATTGGTTATTGACCGGAGATGTTTCTCGATCATGTCTACATAGTTCTCGAACCCGTAGGGTCCGCACGCTTAACGTTCGATGACGATTTGTATTATGAGTTATGTGATTTGATAACCTAAGATTGTTCGGAGTCACGGATGAGATCACGGACATGACGAGGGGTCTCGAAATGGTCAAGAGGTAAAGATTCATATATTGGAAGGCTATATTCGGACATCGGAAAGGTTCCGAGTGATTCTGGTATTTTTCGGAGTACCGGGGAGTTACGGGAATTCACTGGGAGAAGTAATGGGCCTTATTGGGCCATACGGGAAAAGAGGAGGCAGGCCAAGGGGAGGTGCCCCCCATGTGTCCGAATTGGACTAGGGGAAGGGGCGGCGCTCCCCTTGCCCTTTCCTACTCCCTCTTTCCTTCTCTTCTACTCCGAAAAGGAAAGGGATTCCTACTAGGACTTGGACGTCCTATTAGGACTCCATACTCTTGGCGCGCCCCTAGGGTGCCGGCCTCTCTCCCTCCCTCCTTAATATACGTGGGCAGGGGGCACCCCAAAGGCACTCCAAGATTTGTCTTAGCCGTGTGCGGTGCTGGGGAACATAGTAATTTCAAAAAAAATACCTAACATCATGCAAGATCTATCTCTGTTCGCATATCAACGAGCGGGAGAGTGTGTCCACATACCCTCGTAGACCGAAAGCGGAAGCGTTTAGTAACACAGTTGATGTAGTCGAACGTCTTCGCGATCCAACTGATCAAGTACCGAACGCACGGCACCTCCGCGATCTGCACACGTTCAGCTCAGTGACGTCCCTCGAACTTCTAGATCCAGCTGAAGTCGAGGGAGAGTTTCGTCAGCACGACTGCATGTTGACGGTGATGATGAAGTTACCGACGCAGGGCTTCGCCTAAGCTCTACAACAATATGACCGAGGTGGAAATATGTGGAGGGGGGCACCGCACACGGCTAAGATCAACTTTGATGTGTTCTAGGGTGCCCCCCTCCCCACGTATATAAAGGAGGGAGGGGGAGGCCGGTCTGCCCTCATAGGCGCGTCAAGGGGGGAGGAATCCTCCTCCTAGTAGGAGTAGGACTCCCCCTTTTCCTAGTCCTACTAGGAGATGAAGGAAGGAGGGGACACCGCCCCTCCCCCTAGTCCAATTCAGAGTAGGCCCATGGGGGGCACGCGGCCAGCCCTTGGCAGACCCTCTCTCTCTCCCCTAGGCCCAATAAGGCCCATTACTTCTCCGGTGGTTCCTATAACCCTTCTAACACTCCGATATTTATCCGGTGAACCCCGAAACTCATCCGGTGTCCGAATTGTTGGGGAACGTAGTAATTTCAAATTTTTTCCTACGGACACGCAAGATCACGGTGATGCATAGCAACGAAAGGGGAGAGTATGATCTACGTACCCTTGTAGATCAACAACGGAAGCGTTAACTTGGTTGATGTAGTCGTACGTCTTCACGGCCCGACCGATCAAGCACCGAAACTACGACACCTCCGAGTTCTAGCACACGTTCAGCTCGATGACGATCCCCGGACTCCGATCCAGCAAAGTGTCGGGGAAGAGTTCCGTCAGCACGACGGCATGGTGATGATCTTGATGTACTACCGTCGCAGGGCTTCGCCTAAGCACCGCTACAATATTATCGAGGACTATGGTGGAAGGGGGCACCGCACACGGCTAAGAATATGGTCACGTGGATCAACTTGTGTCCTTAGGGGTGCCCCTTTCCTCCATATATAAAGGCTCAAAGGGGGGGGGGTCGGCCGGCCAAGAGGAGGCGCGCCAGGAGGAATCCTACTCCCTCCGGGAGTAGGACTCCCCCCCTTTCCTAGTTGGAATAGGATTCGCGGAGGGGGGGGGGAAGAGGAGAGAGAGGAGGAAGGGGGGACGACCCCCTCTCCTTGTCCTATTCGGACCAAGCGGGGGAGGGGCGCGCGGCCCATCTTTGGCCACCTCTCCTCTCTACCACTAAGGCCCACTAAGGCCCATATACCTCCCGGGGGGTTCCGGTAACCTCCCGGTAATCCGGTAAAATCCCGAATTCACCCGGAACACTTCCGATATCCAAATATAGGCTTCCAATATATCAATCTTTATATCTCGACCATTTCGAGACTCCTCGTCATGTCCGTGATCACATCCGGGACTCCGAACAAACTTCGGTACATCAAAATGCATAAACTCACAATATAACTGTCATCGAAACCTTAAGCGTACGGACCCTACGGGTTCGAGAACAATGTAGACATGACCGAGACACGTCTCCGGTCAATAACCAATAGAGGAACTTGGATGCTCATATTGGCTCCTACATATTCTACGAAGATCTTTTATCGGTCAGACCGCATAACAACATATGTTGTTCCCTTTGTCATCGGTATGTTACTTGCCCGAGATTCGATCGTCGGTATCCAATACCTAGTTCAATCTCGTTACCGGCAAGTCTCTTTACTCGTTCCGTAATCCATCATCACGCAACTAACTCATTAGTCGCAATGCTTGCAAGGCTTATGTGATGTGCATTACCGAGAGGGCCCAGAGATACCTCTCCGACAATCGGAGTGACAAATCCTAATCTCGAAATATGCCAACCCAACATGTACCTTTGGAGACACCTGTAGAGCTTCTTTATAATCACCCAGTTACGTTGTGACGTTTGGTAGCACACAAAGTGTTCCTCCGGCAAACGGGACTTGCATAATCTCATAGTCATAGGAACATGTATAAGTCATGAAGAAAGCAATAGCAACATACTAAACGATCGGGTGCTAAGCTAATGGAATGGGTCATGTCAATCAGATCATTCATCTAATGATGTGATCCTGTTAATCAAATGACAACTCTTTGTCCATGGTTAGGAAACATAACCATCTTTGATTAACAAGCTAGTCTAGTAGAGGCATACTAGTGACACTTTGTTTGTCTATGTATTCACACATGTATTCTGTTTCTGGTTAATACAATTCTAGCATGAATAATAAACATTTATCATGCTATAAGGAAATAAATAATAACTTTATTATTGCCTCTAGGGCATATTTCCTTCAGTCTCCCACTTGCACTAGAGTCAATAATCTAGTTCACATCGCCATGTGATTCAACACTAAGAGTTCACATCACCATGTGATTAACACCCATAGTTCACATCGTCATGTGACCTATACCCAAAGGGTTTACTAGAGTTAATAATCTAGTTCACATCATTTATGTGATTAACACCCAAAGAGTACTAAGGTGTGATCGTGTTTTGCTTGTGAGATAATTATAGTCAACGGGTCTGTCACATACAGATCCGTAAGTATTTTGCGAATTCTATGTCTACAATGCTCTGCACGGAGCTAATCTAGATAATTGCTCCCACTTTCAATATGTATCTAGATCGAGACTTAGAGTCATCCAGATCTATGTCAAAACTTGCATCGACGTAACTTTTTACGACGAACCTTTTGTCACCTCCATAATCGACAAACATATCCTTATTCCACCAAGGATAATTTTGACCGCTGTCCAGTGATCTACTCCTAGATCACTATTGTACTCCCTTGCCAAAATTAGTGTAGGGTATACAATAGGTCTGGTACACAGCATGGCATACTTTATAGAACCTATGGCCAAGGCATAGGGAATGTTTTTCATTCTCATTCTATTTTCTGCCGTGGTCGGGCTTTGAGTCTTACTCAACTTCACACCTTGTAACACAGGCAAGAATTCTTTCTTTGACTGTTCCATTTTGAACTACTTCAAAATCTTGTTAAGGTATGTACTCATTGAAAAAACTTATCAAGCGTCTTGATCTATCTCTATAGATCTTGATGCTCAATATGTAAGCAGCTTCACCGAGGTCTTTCTTTGAAAAACTTCTTTAAAAACACTCCTTTATGCTTTGCAGAATAATTCTACATTATTTCCGATCAACAATATGTCATTCACATATACTTATCAGAAATGCTATAGTGCTCCCACTCACTTTCTTATAAATACAGGCTTCACCGCAAGTCTGTATAAAACTATATGCTTTGATCATACTATCAAAGCGTTTATTCCAACTCCGAGAGGCTTGCACCAGTCCATAAATGGATCGCTGGAGCTTGCACACTTTGTTAGCTCCTTTTGGATCGATAAAACCTTCCGGCTGCATCATATACAACTCTTCTTCCAGAAATCCATTCAAGAATGCAGTTTTGACATCCATTTGCTGGATTTCATAAAATGCGGCAATTGCTAACATGATTCAGACAGACTTAAGCATAGATACGAGTGACAAACTCTCATCATAGTCAACACCTTGAACTTGTCGAAAACCTTTTTGCGAGAATTCTAGCTTTGTAGATAGTAACACTACTATCAGCGTCCGTCTTCCTCTTGAAGATCCATTTAATCTCAATGGCTCGCCGATCATTGGGCAAGTCAATCAAAGTCCATACTTTGTTCTCATACATGGATCTCATCTCAGATTTCATGGCTTCAAGCCATTTTGCGGAATCTGGGCTCACCATCGCTTCTTCATAGTTCGTAGGTTCATCATGATCTAGTACCATGACTTCCAGAACTGGATTACCGTACCACTCTGGCGCGGATCTCACTCTGGTTGATCTACGAGGTTCAGTAGTATCTTGTTCTGAAGTTTCATGATCATTATCATTAGCTTCCTCACTAATTGGTGTAGGTGTCACAGAAACGGTTTTCTGTGATGCACTACTTTCCAATAAGGGAGCAGGTACAGTTACCTCGTCAAGTTCTACTTTCCTCCCACTCACTTCTTTCGAGAGAAACTCCTTCTCCAGAAAGTTTCCGAACTTAGCAACAAAAGTCTTGCCTTCGGATCTGTGATTGAAGGTGTATCCAATAGTCTCCTTTGGATATCCTATGAAGACATATTTCTCTGATTTGGGTTTGAGCTTATTAGGATGAAACTTTTTCACATAAGCATCACAACCCAAAACTTTAAGAAACGACAACTTTGGTTTCTTGCCAAACCATAATTCAGATTGTGTCGTCTCAACGGATTTAGATGGTGCCCTTTTTAACGTGAATGCAGCTGTCTCTAATGCATAACCCCAAAACGATAGTGGTAGATCGGTAAGAGACATCATAGATTGCACTATATCCAATAAAGTACGGTTATGACGATCGAACACACCAGCTATGGTGTTCCAGATGGCATGAGTTTGTGAAACTATTCCACAATGTTTTAATTGAAGGCCAAACTCGTAACTCAAATATTTTACTTTTGTGATCATATCGTAGAAACTTTTTATTTTTGTTACGATGATTCTCCACTTCACTCTGAAATTCTTTGAACTCTTCAAATGTTTCAGACTTGTGTTTCATCAAGTAGATATACCCATATCTGCTCAAATCATCTGTGAAGGTCAGAAAATAACGATACCTGCCGCGAGCCTCAACACTCATCGGATCACATACATCAGTATGTATTATTTCCAATAAGTCAGTTGCTCGCTCCATTGTTTCGGAGAACGGAGTCTTAGTCATCTTGTCCATAAGGCATGGTTCGCAAGCATCAAGTGATTCATAATCAAGTGATTCCAAAATCCCATCAGCATGGAGTTTCTTCATGCGCTTTACACCAATATGACCTAAACGGCAGTGCCACAAATAAGTTGCACTATCATTATTAACTTTGCATCTTTTGTCTTCAATATTATGAATATGTGTATCACTACGATCGAGATCCAGTGAACCATTTTCATTGGGTGTGTAACCATATAAGGTTTTATTCATGTAAACAGAACAACAATTATTCTCTAACTTAAATGAATAACCGTATTGCAATAAACATGATCAAATCATATTCATGCTCAACGCAAAAACCAAATAACACTTATTTAGGTTCAACACTAATCCCGAAAGTATAGGGAGTGTGCGATGATGATCATATCAATCTTGGAACTACTTCCAACACACATCGTCACTTCACCCTTAACTAGTTTCTGTTCATTCTGCAACTCCCGTTTCGAGTTACTACTCTTAGCAACTGAACCAGTATCAAATACCGAGGGGTTGCTACGAACACTAGTAAAATACACATTAATAATCTGTATATCAAATATACCTTTGTTCAGTTTGCCATCCTTCTTATCCGCCAAATACTTGGGGCAGTTCCGCTTCCAGTGACCAGTCCCTTTGCAGTAGAAACACTTAGTCTCAGGCTTAGGACCAGACTTGGGCTTCTTCACTTGAGCAGCAACTTGCTTGCTGTTCTTCTTGAAGTTCCCCTTCTTCCCTCTGCCCTTTTCTTGAAACTAGTGGTCTTGTCTACCATCAACACTTGATGTTTTTCTCGATTTCTACCTTCATCAATTTCCGCATTACGAAGAGCTTGGGAATCGTTTCCGTTATCCCTTGCATATCATAGTTCATCACGAAGTTCTACTAACTTGGTGATGGTGACTAGAGAATTCTGTCAATCACTATCTTATCTGGAAGATTAACTCCCACTTGATTCAAGTGATTGTAGTACTCAGACAAATTGAGCACATGCTCACTAGTTGAGCGATTCTCCTCCATCTTTTAGCTATAGAACTTGTTGGAGACTTCATATCTCTCAACTCGGGTATTTGCTTGAAATATTAACTTCAACTCCTGGAACATCTCATATGCTCCATGACGTTCAAAACGTCTTTGAAGTCCCGATTCTAAGCCATTAAGCATGGTGCACTAAACTATCAAGTAGTCATCATATTGAGCTAGCCAAACGTTCATAACGTCTGCATCTGCTCCTGTAATAGGTCCGTCACCTAGCGGTGCATCTGCTCCTGTAATAGGTCCGTCACCTAGCGGTGCATCAAGGACATAATGTGCAGCAATGAGGATAAACCTCAGATCACGGATCCAATCCGCATCATTGCTACTAACATCTTTCAACACAATTTTCTCTAGGAACATATCAAAATAAACACAGAGAAGCAACAACGCGAGCTATTGATCTACAACATAATTTGCAAAATACTACCAGGACTAAGTTCATGATAAATTTAAGTTCAATTAATCATATTACTTAAGAACTCCCACTTAGATAGACATCCCTCTAATCCTCTAAGTGATCACGTGATCCAAATCAACTAAACCATGTCCGATCATCACGTGAGATGGAGTAGTTTCATTGGTGAACATCGCTATGTTGATCATATCTGCTATATGATTCACGCTCGACCTTTCGGTCCCGTGTTCCGAGGCCATATCTGTATATGCTTGGCTCATCAAGTATAACCTGAGTATTCCGCGTGTGCAACTGTTTTGCACCCGTTGTATTTGAATGTAGAGCCTATCACACCCGATCATCACGTGGTGTCTCAGCACGAAGAACTTTCGCAATGGTGCATACTCAGGGAGAACACTTCTTGATAATTAGTGAGAGATGCATAAAAGATAAACATCACATGCAATCAATATAAGTGATATGATATGGCCATCGTCATCTTGTGGTTATGATCTCCATCTTCGAAGCACCGTCGTGATCACCATCGTCACCAGCGCGACACCTTGATCTCCATCGTAGCATCGTTATCGTCTCGCCAATCTTATGCTTCCACGACTATCGCTACCGCTTAGTGATAAAGTAAAGCATTACAATGCGATTGCATTGCATACAATAAAGCGACAACCATATGGCTCCTGCCAGTTGCCGATAACTCGGTTACAAAACATGATCATCTCATACAATAAAATTTAGCATCATGTCTTGACCATATCACATCACAACATGCCCTACAAAAACAAGTTAGACGTCCTCTACTTTGTTGTTGCAAGTTTTACGTGGCTGCTACGGGCTTAAGCAAGAACCAATCTTACCTACGCATCAAAACCACAACGATAGTTTGTCAAGTTGGTGCTGTTTTAACCTTCGCAAGGACCGGGCCTAGCCACACTTGGTTCAACTAAAGTTGGAGAAACTGTCACCCGCAAGCCACCTATGTGCAAAGCACGTCGGGAGAACCGGTCTCGCGTAAGCGTACGCGTAATGTCGGTCCGGGCCGCTTCGTCCAACAATACCGCTGAACCAAAGTATGACATGTTGGTAAGCAGTATGACTTATATCGCCCACAACTCACTTGTGTTCTACTCGTGCATATAACATCAACATATAAAACCTAGGCTCGGATGCCACTGTTGGGGAACGTAGTAATTTCAAAAAAATTCCTACGCACACGCAAGATCACAGTGATGCATAGCAATGAAAGGGGAGAGTATGATCTATGTACCCTTGTAGATCGACAACGGAAGTGTTAACTTGGTTGATGTAGTCGTACGTCTTCACGGCCCGACCGATCAAGCACCGAAACTACGGCACCTCCGAGTTCTAGCACAGGTTCAGCTCGATGACGATCCCCGGACTCCGATCCAGCAAAGTTTCGGGGAAGAGTTCCGTCAGCACGACGCGTGGTGACGATCTTGATGTACTACCATCGCAGGGCTTCGCCTAAGCACCGCTACAATATTATCGAGGACTATGGTGGAAGGGGGCACCGCACACGGCTAAGAATATGATCACGTGGATCAACTTGTGTCCTTAGGGGTTCCCCTTGCCTCCGTATATAAAGGCTCAAAGGGGGGGGGCGGCCAAGAGGAGGCACGCCAGGAGGAGTCCTACTCCCTCCGGGAGTAGGACTCCCCACTTTCCTAGTTGGAATAGGATTCACGGAGGGGGGGGGGAAGAGGAGAGAGAGGAGGAAGGGGGGTTGGCCCCCTCTCCTTGTCCTATTTGGACCAAGGGGGGGAGGGGCGCGCGGCCCATCTCTGTCCACCTCTCCTCTCTTCCACTAAGGCCCACTAAGGCCCATATACCTCCCGGGGGGTTCCGGTAACCTCCCGATAATCCGGTAAAATCCCGATTTCACCCGGAACACTTCCAATATCCAAATATAGGCTTCCAATATATCAATCTTTATGTCTCGACCATTTAGAGACTCCTCGTCATGTCCGTGATCACATCCGGGACTCCGAACAAACTTCGGTACATCAAAATGCATAAACTCACAATATAAATGTCATCGAAACCTTAAGCGTGCGGACCCTACGGGTTCAAGAACAATGTAGACATGACCGAGACACGTCTCCGGTCAATAACCAATAGCGGAACCTGGATGCTCATATTGGCTCCTACATATTCTACGAAGATCTTTTATCGGTCAGACCGCATAACAACATACGTTGTTCCCTTTGTCATCGGTATGTTACTTGCCCGATATTCGATCGTCGGTATCCAATACCTAGTTCAATCTCGTTACCGGCAAGTCTCTTTACTCGTTCCGTAATCCATCATCACGCAACTAACTCATTAGTCGCAATGCTTGCAAGGCTTATGTGATGTGCATTACCGAGAGGGCCCAGAGATACCTCTCCGACAATCGGAGTGACAAATCCTAATCTCAAAATACGCCAACCCAACATGTACCTTTGGAGACACCTGTAGAGCTCCTTTATAATCACCCAGTTACGTTGTGACGTTTGGTAGCACACAAAGTGTTCCTCCGGCAAAATGGACTTGCATAATCTCATAGTCATAGGAACATGTATAAGTCATGAAGAAAGCAATAGCAACATACTAAACGATCGGGTGCTAAGCTAATGGAATGGGTCATGTCAATCAGATCATTCATCTAATGATGTGATCCTGTTAA
This sequence comes from Triticum aestivum, assembly GCF_018294505.1. NCBI lineage: Eukaryota > Viridiplantae > Streptophyta > Magnoliopsida > Poales > Poaceae > Triticum > Triticum aestivum. The sequence continues at coordinate 198,446,302 of NC_057800.1, read as the reverse complement.
TCAAATGACAACTCTTTGTCCATGGTTAGGAAACATAACCATCTTTGATTAACAAGCTAGTCTAGTAGAGGCATACTAGTGACACTCTGTTTGTCTATGTATTCACACATGTATTATGTTTCCGGTTAATACAATTCTAGCATGAATAATAAACATTTATCATGATGTAAGGAAATAAATAATAACTTTATTATTGCCTCTAGGGCATATTTCCTTCACGAATAACATCGTCCAATATATCATTATTTATGTCTCGACCATTTCGAGACTCCTCATCATGTCCGTGATCACATCGGGGACTCCCGAACTACCTTCGGTACATCAAAACACATAAACTCACAATACCGATCGTCATCGAACGTTAAGCATGCGGACCCTACGGGTTTGAGAACTATGCAGACATGACCGAGACTCATCTCCAGTCAATAACCAATAGCGGAACCTGGATGCTCATATTGGTTCCTACATATTCTACGAAGATCTTTATCGGTCAAACCGCATAACAACATATGTTGTTCCCTTTGTCATTAGTATGTTACTTGCCCGAGATTCGATCATCGGTATCTCAATATCTAGTTCAATCTCGTCACCGGCAAGTCTATTTACTCGTTCCGTAATGCATCTTCCCTCAGCTAACTCATTAGTCACATTGCTTGCAAGGCTTATAGTGATGTGCATTACTAAGAGGGCCCAAAGATACCTCTCCAACAATCGGAGTGGCAAATCATAATCTCGATCTATGCCAACTCAACAAACACCATTGGAGACACCTGTAGGGCATCTTTATAGTCACCCAGTTACGTTGTGATGTTTGATAGCACACTAAGTATTCCTCCGGTATTCGGGAGTTGCATAATCTCATAGTCATAGGAACATGTATAAGTTATGAAGAAAGCAATAGCAATAAACTAAACGATCATAGTGCTAAGCTAACGGATGGGTCAAGTCAATCACATCATTCTCTAATGATGTGATCCCGTTCATAAAATGACAACTCATGTGTATGGTTAGGAAACTTAACCATCTTTCATTAACGAGCTAGTCAAGTAGAGGCATACTAGTGACACTCTGTTTTGTCTATGTACTCACACATGTACTAAGTTTCCGGTTAATACAATTCTAGCATGAATAATAAACATTTATCATGATATAAGGAAATATAAATAACAACTTTATTATTGCCTCTAGGGCATATTTCCTTCAGTCTCCCACTTGCACTAGAGTCAATAATCTAGTTCACATCGCCATGTGATTTAACACCAATAGTTCACATCGTCATGTGATTTAACACTCTATAGTTCACATCGCCATGTGACCAATACCCAAAGGGTTTACTAGAGTCAATAATCTAGTTCACATCGCCATGTGATTTACACCCAAAGAGTACTAAGGTGTGATCATGTTTTGCTTGTGAGAGAGGTTTAGTCAATGGGTCTGCCACATTCAGATTCGTTTGTATTTTGCAAATTTCCATGTCTACTATGCTTTGCACGGAGCTACTTTAGCTAAATGCTCCCACTTTCAATATGTATCCAGATCGAGACTCAGAGTCATCTAGATCGATGTCAAAGCATGCATCAACGTAACTCTTTACGACAAACTCTTTATCACCTCCATGACTAAGAAATATTTCCTTATTCTACTAAGGATAATTTTGACCGCTGTCCAGTGATCTACTCCTGGATCACTATTGTACCCTCTTGCCAAACTCATGGTGAGGTTCACAATAGGTCCGGTACACAACATATCATACTTCATAGAACATATGACTGAGGCACAGGGAATGAATTTTCATTCTCTTTCTATTTTCTACCGTAGTCGGGTTTTGAGTCTTTACTCAACTTCACACCTTGCAACACAGGAAAGAACTCCTTCTTTGACTGTTCCATTTTGAACTACTTCAAAATCTTGTCAAGGTATCTACTCATTGAAAAAACTTATCAAGCATCTTGTTCTATCTCTATAGATCTTGATGCTCAATATGTAAGCAGCTTCACCGAGGTTTTTCTTTGAAAAACTCCTTTCAAAACACTCCTTTATGCTTTCCAGAAAAATTCTACATTATTTCTGATCAACAATATGTCATTCACATATACTTATCAGAAATGTTGTAGTGCTCCCACTCACTTTGTTGTAAATACAGGCTTCACTGCAAGTCTGTATAAAGCTATATGCTTTGATCAACTTATCAAAGCGTATATTCCAACTCCGAGATGCTTGCACCAGTCCATAGATGGATCGCTGGAGCTTGCACACTTTTTTAGCACCTTTAGGATTGACAAAACCTTCTTGTTGCATCATATACACCTCTTCTTTAAGATATCCATTAAGGAATGTTGTTCTGACATCCATTTGCCAGATTTCATAAAATGTGGCAATTGCTAACATGATTCAGACAGACTTAAGCATCGCTACGAGGGAGAAAATCTCATCCTAATCAACACCTTGAACTTGTCGAAAAACCTGTGTGCGACAATTCGAGCTTTGTAGATAGTAACACAACTATCAGCATTCGTCTTCCTCTTGAAGATCTATTTATTCTCAATGGCTTGCGGATCATCGGGCAAGTCAACCAAAGTCCACACTTTGTTCTTCATACATGGATCCCATCTCAAATTTCATGGCCTCAAGCCCTTTTGCGGAATCTGGGCTCATCATCGCTTCCTCATAGTTCGTAGGTTCATCATGGTCAAGTAACATGACTTCCACATCAGGATTACCGTAGCACTCTGGTGCAGATCTTACTCTGGTTGACCTACAAGGTTCGGTAGTAACTTGATCAGAAATTTCATGATCATCATCATTAGCTTCCTCACTAATTGGTGTAGGAATCACTATAACTGATTTCTATGATGAACTACTTTCCAATAAGGGAGCTGGTACAATTACCTCATCAAGTTCTACTTTCCTCCCACTCACTTCTTTCGAGAGAAACTTCTTCTCTAGAAAGGATCCATTCTTAGCAACGAATATCTTGCCTTCGGTTCTGTGATAGAAGGTATACCCAACAGTCTCCTTTGGGTATCCTATGAAGACACATTTCTCCCATTTGGGTCGAGCTTATCAGGTTGAAGCTTTTCCACATAAGCATCACAGCCCCAAACTTTAAGAAACGACAGCTTAGGTTTCTTGCCAAACCACAGTTCATATGGTGTCATGTCAACGGATTTAGATGGTGCCATATTTAACATGAATGCATCTGTCTCTAATGCATAACCCCAAAACGAAAGTTGTAAATCGGTAAGAGACATCATAGATCGCACCATATCTAATAAAGAGCGATTATGACGTTCGGACACACCATTATGCTGTGGTGTTCCAGGTGGCATGAGTTTGTGAAACTATTCCACATTGTTTTAATTAAAGGCCAAACTCATAACTCAAATATTCGCCTCTGTGATCAGATCATAGATACCTTATTTTCTTGTTATGATGATTCTCCACTTCACTCTAAAATTCTTTGAACTTTTCAAATGTTTCAGACTTATGTTTCATCAAGTAGATATACCCATATCTACTCAAATCATCTGTGAAGGTCAGAAAATAACGATACTCGTCGCGAGCCTCAACACTCATCGGACCGCATACATAGGTATGTGTTATTTCCAATAAGTCTGTTGCTTGCTCCATTGTTCCGGAGAACGGAGTCTTAGTCATCTTGCCCATGAGGCATGGTTCACAAGCATCAAGTGATTCCAAAATCCCATCAACATGGAGTTTCTTCATGCGCTTTACACCAATGTGACCTAAACGGCAGTGCCACAAATAAGTTGTACTATCATTATTAACTTTTCATATTTTGGCATCAACATTATGAATATGTGTATCACTTATGATCGAGATTCAATAAACCATTCACCTTGGGTGTATGACCATAGAAGGTTTTATTCATGTAAACAGAACAACAATTATTCTTTGACTTAAATTTATAACTGTATTGCAATAAACATGATCCAATCATATTCATGCTCAATGCAAACACCAAATAACATTTATTTTGGTCCAACGCTAATCTCGAAGGTAGAGGGAGTGTGCGATGGTGATCTTATCAACCTTGGAATCATTTCCAACACACATCGTCACTTCGCTCATAACTAGTCTGTGTTCATTCTGCAACTCCTGTTTTTAGTTACTACTCTTAGCAACTAAACCAGTATCAAATACTGAGGGTTTGCTATAAACACTAGTAAAGTACACATCAATAACATGTATATCAAATATACTTTTGTTCACTTTGCCATCCTTCTTATCCGCCAAGTATCTAGGGTAGTTCCACTTCCAGTGACCATTTCCTTTGCAGTAGAAGCACTCAGTTTCAGGCTTGGGTCTAGCTTTGGGCTTCTTCATGGGAATGGAAACTTGCTTGCCATTCTTCTTGAAGTTCCCTTCCTTTCCCTTGCCCTTTTACTTGAAACTAGTGGTCTTTCCAACCATCAACACTTGATGCTTTTCTTGATTTCTACCTTCGCCGATTTCAGCATCGTGAAGTGCTCGGGGAATCATTTTCGTCATCCCTTGCATATTATAGTTCATTACGAAGTTCCAGTAACTTGGTGATAGTGACCAGAGAACTCTGTCAATCACTATCTTATCTGGAAGATTAACTCCCACTTGATTCAAGTGCTTGTAGTACTCAGACATTCTGAGCACATGCTCACTGGTTGAGCTATTCTCCTCCATCTTGTAGGCAAAATATTTGTCAGAGGTCTCATACCTCTCAACTCGGGAATGAGTCTGAAATACCAATTTCAACTCTTAGAACATCTTATATGCTCCATGGCATTCAAAACATTTTTCAAGTCCCAGTTCTAAGCCGTAAAGCATGGTGCACTAAACTATTAAGTAGTCATCATACCGAGCTTTGTCAAACGTTCATAACGTGTGCATCTGCTCCTGCAATAGGTCTGTCACCTAGCGGTGCGTCAAGGCCATAATTCTTTTGTGTAGCAATGAGGATAATCCTCAGATCACAGACCAAGTCCGCACCATTGCTACTATCATGTTTCAACTTATGTTTCTCTAGGAACATATCAGAAATAAACTGGAAGCTATATAGAAAGCTATTGATCTACAACATACATATGCAAATACTATCAGGACTAAGTTCATGATAAATTAAAGTTCAGTTAATCATATTAATTAAGAACCCCCACTTAGATAGACATCCCTCTAATCATCTAAGTGATCATGTGATCCATATCAACTAAACCATGTCCGATCATCACGTGACATGGAGTAGTTTTCAGTGGTGAACATCACTATGTTGATCATATCTACTATATGATTCACGCTCGACCTTTCGGTCTCAGTGTTCCGAGGCCATATCTGCATATGCTAGGCTCATCAAGTTTAACCCGAGTATTCCGCGTGTGCAAATCTGGCTTGCACCTGTTGTATGTGAACGTAGAGCTTATCACACCCGATCATCACGTGGTGTCTCGGCACGAAGAACTGTAGCAACAGTGTGTACTCAGGGAGAACACTTATACCTTGAAATTTAGTGAGGGATCATCTTATAATGCTACTGTCATACTAAGCAAAATAAGATGCATAAAAGATAAACATCACATGCAATCAATATAAGTGATATGATATGGCCATCATCATCTTGTGCCTTTGATCTCCATCTCCAAAGCACCGTCATGATCACCATTGTCACCGGCTTGACAACTTGATCTCCATTGAAGCATCATTGTCGTCTCACCAACTATTGCTTCTACGACTATCCCTACCGCTTAGTGATAAAGTAAAGTAATTACATGGCGATTGCATTTCACACAATAAAGCGACAACCATATGGCTCCTGCCAGTTGCCGATAACTGTGTTAAAAAACATGATCATCTCATACAAAAATTTATATAATCACGTCTTGACCATATCACATCACAACATGCCCTGCAAAAACAAGTTAGACGTCCTCTACTTTGTTGTTGCAAGTTTTACGAGGCTGCTATGGGCTTAGCAAGAACCGTTCTTACCTACGCATCAAAACCACAATGATTTTTCCTCAAGTTTGTTGTTTTAACCTTCAACAAGGACTGGGCATAGTCACACTCGATTAAACTAAAGTAGGAGAAATAGACACCCAGTAGCCACATGTGTGCGAAGCACGTCGGTAGAACCAGTCTCGCGTAAGCGTACACGTAATGTCGGTCTGAGCCGCTTCATCCAACAATACCGCCGAATCAAAGTATGACATGCCGGTAAGCAGTATGACTATTATCGCCCACAACTCTTTGTGTTCTACTTGTGCGTATAACATATACGCATAGACCTGGCTCGGATGCCACTGCTGGGGTACGCAGTAATTTCAAAAAAATTACCTACGATCACGCAAGATCTATCTATGTGATGCATAGCAACGAGCGGGAGAGTGTGTCCACGTACCCTCGTAAAGCAAAAGTGGAAGCGTTTAGTAACGCGATTGATGTAGTCGAACGTCTTCGTGATCCAACCGATCAAGTACCGAACACACGACACCTCCGCGATCTGCACACGTTCATCTCGGTGACGTCCCTCGAACTTCTAGATCCAGCTGAGGTCGAGGGAGAGTTTTGTCAGCACGACGACGTGTTGACGGTTATGATGAAGTTACCAACACAGGGCTTCACCTAAGCTCTACAACGATATGACCGAGGTGGAAATATGTGGAGGGGGCACCGCACACGGCTAAGATCAACTTTGATGTGTTCTAGGGTGCCCCCCTCCCCATCGATATAAAGGAGGGGGGAGGCCGGCCGGCCCTCATAGGCACGCCAAGGGGAGAGGAATCCTCCTTCTAGTAGGAGTAGGACTCCCCCTTTTCCTAGTCCTACTAGGAGAAGAAGGGAGTAGGGGGAAGAGAAGGAAGGAGGGGGCGCCGCCCCTCCCCTAGTCCAATTCAGACTAGGCCCATGGGGGGGGCGGCCAGCCCTTGGCAGCCCCTCTCTCTGTAGCGACCAGACCTCAAACAGTCGGATCTCTGTGCTTTAGTGTCATCCCTGGATCAGTAATGCTGACACACACAGTACTTGAAGGATTTATAACAGAGTAGCAATCACACACTTATTACATCGAATGTCTCAAAAGAGAACTTATTATCATAAATATGGCTTAAGGCCATCTAATAACGATAACAAGGGAAGGCTTGAAAGATAAGTGAGTCCATCAACTCCAACGGCATCACTGAGTATAGAACCACGACCTAAAGGCACCTTACTTGTCGTCTGAAAAGTCTGCAACATGAACATTGCAGCCCGAAAATGGGTCAGCACATGGAATATGCTGGCAATGTAACACATAGTGAGTAATGAAAGAAATAAAGCTATACTACATGCATATATGGCTGGTGGAAAGCTCTATGGTTACAGTTTTTGCATAGAGCCAATTTTTCCCTACTGCAAAGGAATAAATTTTATTTAACTATCATGGTGGTTGTTAAACATTGAGAGTGTTGACACCCTCTCAATCCCAATTAAGCATCATCATTAAAATCCAACAATATTAATTAAAGTAACATGATGAGATTCACATGATAATCCAAGTACTAGATACTCAAGACGTCCATAACCGGGGACACGACTAACCATGATTAGTTTATACACTCTGCAGAGGTTTGCACACTTTTCCCCACAAGACTCGATCTCCTCCGTTGGGATTCTCGCACTACATGATGTTTGAGAAATGGATGACCGAGACATAGTCTTTCAGAAGCGCTAGCACCTTACGATCGGGTAGACAATACCAACCTACATCCCCTACATCTGCTAGTCTACCATTGTAAGAGTTCGCACGACTTAGTCAACTATGCTAGATCCCATAGTAGCTTGTGGCTGCACACGGAAGTTTCTAGTATGAATAATCTCATGATCCCTTTGAGCCTGGGTGGCGGTCCATAAAGAAAATCAGGCAATCGCTGGAATACCCAGGTGCCTCAATCCACCCACATGTGTGTTTAAGTTGCCACGTTAAATAAACCGTTAATTTAACACTCTCACATTTGTCATGGATACACTCACCCAATCCACGTCTACTAGCATAGCATGGCATAACAAGCAAACGTAGAAGTAACTCCCAAGGGTTTGATAATAAAACAAGTAATAGGTACTACCTCATCTACTTCCCAAAACCCACATATTAATCAATCCTAATCATGCAATTGTTTGAGGATTGATCTAATGCAATAAAAACTGCGTAGTAAAGAGGTATGATCAAAGTGTTACTTGCCTTGCTGATGATCCGCGAAACCTAGAGATTCAAAGTAGCAAGCGGCGCACTCCAGGTACTCTATCGCAAACAAACAAGCAAGCATACAATAAGTACTCATCTAATGCACGGGTAAAACTCAAATAAGAGATCTAACCAGAAAGTTCAACTTAAGAACTCCGGTTTACAAAAAGAATCAAATCGAACGAAGCAACGAAAGTCAAACGACGAAAGAAACAAACTTCATTTACTAATCTGGATCTAAGTCTAATTTTACAGAAGCAAAATCTTGTTTGAGTAGGTTAAACGGAAAGAGGGTTTCAAGACGAAACTCCAGGCGCTTGAATCGCCTGATTTCGATAAACGAGCAAAAAGTTATACTAGAACGAAAATCGGATCAGAAATCGCGATCAGAAATAACCGCGGAAAAATCCGAGAAAAAGAAAAACTGACGAACAGATTAACGAACGAACGTTCGTTAACTGAAAATAAACGGCAAATTCGTCCGTTAAAACAAATGAACGGGCGAACGCTCGCTAAATAAATAAACCGGAAAAAAATAAAACTGATCTATTAAAAAACGAATCTAGGGTTTTCTAAAAAACCGGATCGGTTTCTTTAGAAAACTGGGGCGGCGGGGCGGCTACCTCGGCTCGGCTCCGGCGGGGTTCCGGTGCGGCGGCGGGGCGGCATGGGGTGGCGGGGCTACGGCGGCGGCGGCGGGAGGCGGCGGCGCAAGGCGGCGGCTCGGCTGCTGCTGCTATCAGCGGTGGGGCGGGTCGGGTGGCAGGGTGGGGAGGGCGGCGGCGGTATTTAAAAGGTGGGGTGGCTACTTGGGGAAGGGGCAAGGTGGCGGCGGGGAGGAGTCCGGGTCGGCGGCACCGCGGCGCGGGGAAGGCGGCGGCGGCGCGGGCCGGCCCGGCTCGGCTCGGCCTTTGGCCCAGTCGGGCGCGGAGATTTGTTTTTTTAAATAATCCCGCCGAACAAAGAAATATCCTAGAAAAATAAATATAAATCTAAAAATGCCAAAACAAATTTTCACCGTCTAAATAAAATACTTAGAACAAGATGAACATTTTCTTGGCCCTAAAGTGCAGTTTTGAAAAATGTGCAATTTTTCCTAAATTCAAATAAAATAGCAAAAACTCCAAAATAAATCTTATTTGATTTTTTTATTAAATCCTCAATATTTGTTTATTTTGGGAAAGTCATTTTATTCCCTCTCTCATATTTATAATAGAAATAATTGAAGATAAAATAAATAAAATCAAATGATCCTATTTTCAAATTTTGAGAAAAACTCAAATATGAAAATAACGAAATCTCCAACTCTCTTCGAGGGTCCTTGAGTTGCGTAGAATTTCTAGGATCAAACCAAAAGCAAGAAAATATGATAGGCAGTGATGATCTAATGTATAACATTCCAAATTGAAAATTTGGGATGTTACAAACCTACCCCCCTTAAGATGAATCTCGCCCTCGAGATTCTGGTTGGCTAGAAAATAGGTGAGGGTGATCCTTCAGCAGATCTTCCTCTCGCTCCCAGGTGGCTTCATCCTCGGTGTGGTGGCTGCACTGAACTTTGCAAAACTTGATAACCTTGTTGCAGGTGACTCGGCTGGCATACTCAAGAATCTTGACTGGTTTCTCCTCATAGGTCAAATCACTGTCCAACTAAATCGCTTCCAACGACACTGTATCCCTCAGCGGTATATCAGCCATCTCAGCGTGGCACTTCTTCAACTGGGAAACGTGGAATACATCGTGAACTCCTGACAATCCTTCGGGCATTTCCAACCTGTAGGCTACTTCTCCCATACGCTCCAAAACCTTGTATGGTCCTACAAAATGTGGCGCTAACTTTCCCTTAACTCCAAAGCGCTTAACTCCTCGAAGTGGAGATACTCGAAGATAAACTCGGTCTCCGACTTCGTAAACTGTCTCCTTGCGTTTAGAATCTGCGTAGCTCTTCTGCCGGGACTGGGCTACCTTGAGCCTATCTTGAATCAATTTCACCTTCTGTTCAGACTCCTTAATCAAATCTGATCCAAACAAATGGCGGTCTCCAACTTCATCCCACGAAAATGGGGTCCTGCACCTCCTTCCGTATAAGGCTTCGAAAGGGGCCATCTTCAAACTGGATTGATAACTATTGTTGTAAGAGAACTCTGCATATGGCAAATTGTCGTCCCAACTAGATCCATAATCTAGCGCACAAGCTCTCAGCATATCCTCCAAAATCTGATTGACTCTCTCGGTCTGTCCATCTGTCTGTGGATGAAAAGTTGTATTGAACTCTAGCCTGGTACCCAAAGTTTCGTGCAACTGATTCCAGAACTTTGAGGTAAACTGGGTTCCTCTATCTGATACAATGCTCCTCGGAACTCCATGCAGACATACGATCCTGGTCATGTATATCTTTGCCAACTTAGCACTGGTGTAAGTAGTTTTCACTGGGATGAAATGAGCTACCTTTGTCAAATGATCGACTACAACCCAAATCGAGTCATAGTCTGAACGAGTTCTGGGCAATCCCGTAATAAAATCCATGCCTAGCTTATCCCACTTCCATTCGGGTATTGGCAATGGCTATAACAATCCCGCTGGCTTCTGATGCTCTGCCTTTACTCTCTGACATACATCACAAACTGCTACATACTCCACAATATTCTTCTTCATTCTGGTCCACCAGAAAGTATCATTCAAATCCAAATACATCTTGGTATTTCCTGGGTGAATCGAATATGGTGAATTATGGGCCTCCTGTAGAATCAACTTCCTGATCTCCGGGTCGTTAGGCACATAAACACGATCTTCAAACCATAGGGTATCATGGTCATCCTCAAGAAATCCTTTAACTTTTCCTTTGCTCATCTTCTCCTTTATAGAGGCAACCTCCTTGTCAGTCTTCTGAGCTTCTCTGATCTTATCCATCAAAGTAGACTGAATCTCCAATGCCGCTACATAGCCTCTCGGAACTATCTCCAAACATAGCTCACGAAGGTCCTCGGCTAGCTCCTTTGGTAAATCTCCCGTCATTAGTGTGTTGACATGGCTCTTACGGCTCAGCGCATCGTCTACTACGTTAGCCTTTCCGCGATGATAATGCAATCTCATATCATAATCCTTGATGAGCTCCAACCATCTCCTTTGCCCGAGATTTATCTCCTTATGCGTGAAACTATACTTCAAACTCTTGTGATCCGTGTACACTTCACAATGGTTTCCAATGAGAAAATGTCTCCAAGTCTTTAATGCATGCACTACGGCTGCTAACTCCAAATCATGCATGGCATAATTCAACTCATGAGGTTTCAGCTGTCGTGAAGCATACGAAACAACTCTTCCCTCCTGCATAACCACTGCTCCAAGTCCTCGACGTGAAGCATCGCAATAAACCTCATAATCCTTGCTTTGATCTGGCAGAATCAACACTGGTGATGTAACCAAACGTTTCTTCAACTCCTGGAAACTGGTCTCACATTCCTCAGTCCATTTAAACTTGGTATCCATCTTCAACAACTCTGTCATAGACTTCGCAATTTTTGAGAAATTCTCAATGAATCTCTGGTAGTATCCTGCAAGTCCAAGAAAACTCCGGATCTCTCCAACTGTTGTTGGTGCTTCCCAATTTGTCATAGTGATAACCTTGGTGGGATCTACTGCTATACCTTCTCCGGATATAACGTGTCCGAGGAATCCAACTTCCTTCAACCAAAACTCACATTTGCTGAACTTGGCATATAACTGATGTTCTCTGAGCTTCTCAAGTACCAAACACAAATGCTCCTTATGCTCCTCTTCATTCTTTGAGTAGACCAAAATATCATCAATGAACACCACGATGAACTTATCCAAAAACTCCATAAACACCTTGTTCATCATGTTCATGAAATATGCAGGTGCGTTAGTCAGACCAAATGACATAACGGTATACTCGTACAGCGCATACCTGGTGGTAAAAGCCGTCTTAGGTATATCCTGCTCTCGAATCTTCAACTGATGGTATCCTGATCACAGATCAATCTTGGAAAATAGCTTAGCTCCTTGCAATCGATCAAACAGATCATTGATCATCGGCAGTGGGTACTTGTTCTTGATTGTTACTTCATTTAATCCTCGATAATCAACAACCATCCTTAATGATCCATCCTTCTTATCCACTAGAAGTACTGGCGATCCCCAAGGCGAAGAACTTGGGCGAATATAACCTTTATCCAGTAACTCTTTAATCTGCTTCTTAATCTCTTCCAAATCTTTTGCGGGCATCCTATATGGTGTCTTAGATATTGGCCATGTGCCTGGCAAAAGCTCTATCAAAAACTCAATATCTCTATCCGATGGCATGCCTGGCAACTCCTGTGGAAATACATCAGGGAAATCCTTCACCACTGGTACTTCATCCTGCACAACTCCTGATAAGGAATTTACTTGAGTCCTCTTCGGCACATGCCGGGATACGTACTTGATCCTTCTTCCTTCTGGCGTCGTAAGCAAAATTGACTTACTGGTGCATTCAATCTTCCCTCCATACTTTGATAACCAATCCATGCCTAATATCACATCCAATCCTTGAGATTCCAATACTATTAGGTCCGAGGGAAATACATAGTTACCAACCCTTAATGGTAACCGATCATACCATAGACTAGCCATATACTCTGCTCCAGGCGATGTTACTAACATGGGTGACCTAAGGGCTTGAGTTGGCACTGTATACTTATCCACAAATCCCCTTGAGATGTATGAATGCGATGCACCAGTATCAAAAAGAACGAGTGCCGTAAAGGACTTAACCAAAAACTTACCTATTACTGCAACTGGCTGAGCTTCAACCTCCTCCACATTAACGTGGTTCACCTGTCCCCTATTGAAAGGGTTCGGCTTCTTCCCAGAGCTTACATTGCCATTTCCATTCTGGGCGTCAGGACATTCATTGGCGTGATGTCCAGTCTTCTGGCACTTATAGCAAGTGACTTGGCTTAGGTCTCTCTTGGCTGGTGTTGATGGGTTGGTGCGGTTCTGGCCGTTGCTTCCTCCATTCCCATTACCATTCTTGGGGCCATTATGATTGTGCGAGCTACCTCCTCCATGGGTATGCTGAAAATATCCTCCCGGTTTAGGGGTAAAACGAGGCTTCTGCTGAGCTCCAGAATTGTACTTCCCTTGTCCATACTTCCTCTTGTGGTTTTCAATCTACTGCTGCTTCCCTTCAATCATAAGAGCGCGATCTACCAACTCCTGGTAGTTGTTGAAGCTTGCTACCATCAACTGCATGCTCATCTCATCATTCAGTCCTTCCAAAAACTTCTCCTGCTTAGTTGCATCCGTAGCAACGTCATCTGGGGCATAACGTGCTAGCTTACTAAAGTCATCCACATACTGGCCAACTGTCCGTCCTCCTTGGCGCAAGTTGCGAAACTCACGCTTCTTCATGGCCATAGCTCCTGCTAAAACATGGGCAGTACGGAAAGCCTGCTGAAACTGATCCCATGTGACAGTGTCGATAGGATAAGTGGTTGTGAAATTCTCCCACCATGATGATGCGGGTCCTTCAAGCTGATGTGTGGAAAACGCACCCTCTCCGCATCTGTGCATCCTGCCGTGGTCAACTCCCTTGCTGTCTTGCAGAGCCAATCATCTGCAACAATCGGCTCGGTGCTACTGGAGAACACCGGTGGATTCAGCCTAAGAAAACGGGTTAAGTGATCAACAGGTGGTGGCGGTGGTGGGTTGTTGTTGTTGTTCCCCTAATTCTGATTCTGGACTAGCAACTGCATCAATGCATTCTGCTGCTGGATCAACGGAGTGAGCTCCGGTGGGAAAGCAAACCCATTGTCACGTCTCGGAGGCATCTGAGGGTTTAGAAAAGATGAGAATATAGAATAGAATGAGGTCTAGAGAGAAAACACTACCCAAATGCACATGAGGAAAATGCACACAAAAATAAGTTCATTCAAATCAAACAAGGCATACAACGGTCTATCTATCGTTACAAAAGTGCTCGGGCTATACTAGATACATGGGGGAATACTACTACTGTTATGGTGGTCGACTAGAAAAACTGCTCCGATGAAGACTCCATGATATCTGCTCCAGCTTCCTCAACATAGTCATCATCGCTATCGTCTGGGTCCGAGTCGGTGTCGTCGATGATGATGTAGTTCTCTGGACAAGTGCAATCTTCGTCTTCTCCTCCAGTCGCGGGAAATCCCAAGAATACTTTTAGCTTCTTCTTCAGATCATCATTCTTCTCCATGAGTGTTACTATTTCCTCCTCATATCCATCGCGTGTAGACTTGAGTTCTTCTTCCAGCTCCCTGATCTTGGTCATGGCCTTCTTTAGGTCTATCATGCCTGCGCACATCTGGTTCTCCTGGCGTCGAATGTGCTGGTTTAGCTCCTGGATGAAAGCTGCAATTGATCTATCCTTCCTGGTGCTGATCATCCCCATTGCTCATCTCGGCGCCCACAAATCTAGTAGATAGTATCCTTGAGATACTTGTGGTAGACTTCTCCAATGCGTCCCATAGTGATATGGGCTGCCATGCTCTTTCCTAGACTCCAGGTTGGTGCATCAAAGGAAAACTCTATGGGCTCAATGACGGGCATGAACGTCCTTCCTGGAACTTGAACTTGAATCATCCAGCGCTCCTCTTCAGGTAAAGTGGCGTTGTAGGTTCCGGTGAAGCTTGGTGCTCCGATGTTCAGGTATCTAGTGACTTCCTTCAAGTGGCGTCCAAAGGGTGTATCTTCACCCGGTTGCGTGAACTTGTTCCTTGCTTCCGCCATCCTAAAAGAGTATAAAAGATGAGGAGTCAGAAACAAGAAGAGTGAGTAATGATCTAGGGCTTTAGCTTAGTGGTCGTGTCCTATAGTCAGCGTGTGCTCTGATACCATCTTGTAGCGACCAGACCTCAAACAGTCTGATCTCTGTGCTTTAGTGTCATCCCTGGATCAGTAATGCTGACACGCACAGTACTTGAAGGATTTATAACAGAGTAGCAATCACACACTTATTACATCGAATGTCTCAAAAGAGAACTTATTACAATAAATATGGCTTAAGGCCATCTAATATGATAACAGTGGAAGGCTTGAAAGATAAGTGAGTCCATCAACTCCAACGGCATCACCGAGTATAGAACCACAACCTAAAGGCACCTTACTCATCGTCTGAAAAGTCTGCAACATGAACGTTGCAGCCCGAAAACGGGTCAGCGCATGGAATATGCTAGAAATGTAACACATAGAGAGTAATGAAAGAAATAAAGCTATACTACATGCATATATGGCTGGTGGAAAGCTCTATGGTTACAGTTTTTGCATAGAGCCAATTTTTCCCTACTGCAAAGGAATAAATTTTATTTAACTATCATGGTGGTTGTTAAACATTGAGAAGATAGACACCCTCTCAATCCCAATTAAGCATCATCATTAAAACCCAACAATATTAATTAAAGTAACATGATGAGATTCACATGATAATCCAAGTACTAGATACTCAAGACGTCCATAACCGGGGACACGACTAACCATGATTAGTTTATACACTCTGCAGAGGTTTGCACACTTTTCCCCACAAGACTCGATCTCCTCCGTTGGGATTCTCGCACTACATGATGTTTGAGAAACGGATGACCGAGACATAGTCTTTCAGAAGCGCTAGCACCTTACGATCGGGTAGACAGTACCAACCTACATCCCCTACATCTGCTAGTCTACCACTGTAAGAGTTCACACGACTTAGTCAACTATGCTAGAGCCCATAGTAGCTTGTGGCTGCACACGGAAGTTTCTAGTATGAATAATCTCATGATCCCTTTGAGCCTGGGTGGCGGTCCATAAAGAAAACAGGCAATCGCTGGAATACCCAGGTGCCTCAATCCACCCAGATGTGTATTTAAGTTGCCACCTTAAATAAACCATTAATTTAACAATCTCACATCTGTCATGGATACACTCACCCAATCCACGTCTACTAGCATAGCATGGCATAACAAGCAAACGTAGAAGTAACTCCCAAGGGTTTGATAATAAAACAGGTAATAGGTACTACCTCATCTACTTCCCAAAACCCACATATTAATCAGTTCCTAATCATGCAATTGTTTGAGGATTGATCTAATGCAATAAAAACTGGGTAGTAAAGAGGTATGATCAAAGTGTTACTTGCCTTGTTGATGATCCGCGAAACCTAGAGATTCAAAGTAGCAAGCGGCGCACTCTGGGTACTCTATCACAAACAAACAAGCAAGCATATAATAAGTACTCATCTAATGCACGGGTAAAACTCAAATAAGAGATCTAACAAGAAAGTTCAACTTAAGAACTCCGGTTTGCAAAAAGAATCAAATCGAACGAAGCAACGAAAGTCAAACGACGAAAGAAACAAACTTCATTTACTAATATGGATCTAAGTCAAATTTTACAGAAGCAAAATCTTCTTTGAGTAGGTTAAACGGAAAGAGGGTTTCGAGACGAAACTCCAGGCGCTTGAATCGCCTGATTCCGATAAACGAGCAAAAAGTTATACTAGAACAAAAATTGGATCAGAAATCGCGATCAGAAATAACCGCGGAAAAATCCGAGAAAAAGAAAAACTGACGAACAGATTAACGAACGAACGTTCATTAACTGAAACTAAACAGCGAATTCGTCCGTTAAAACGAACGAACGGGCGAACGCTCGCTAAATAAATAAACCGGAAAAAATAAAACCGATCTATTAAAAAACGAATCTATGGTTTTCTAAAAAACCAGATCGGTTTCTTTAGAAAACCGGGGCGGCGGGGCGGCTACCTGGGCTCGGTTCCGGCGGGGTTCCGGTGCGGCGGCGGGGCGGCGTGGGGTGGCGGGGCTGCAGCGGCGGCTCCTGGCAGCGGCGCAAGGCGGAGGCGACGGCTCGGCTGCTGCTGCTATCGGCGGCAAGGCGGGTCGGGTGGCGGGGTGGGGAGGGCGGCAGCGGTATTTAAGTGGGGGGTGGCTGCTTGGGGGAGGGGCAAGGCGGTGGGGAGGAGTCCGGCTCGGACTTGGAGTCCGGGTTGATGGCGGCGCGCCGCGGGCCGGCCTGGCTCGGCTGGGCCTTCGGCCCAGTCGAGCGCGGAGATTTTTTTTAAATAATCCTGCCGAACAAAGAAAAATCCTAGAAAAATAAATATAAATCTAAAAATGCCAAAACAAATTTCCGCCGTCTAAATAAAATATTTAGAACAAGATGAACATTTTCTTGGCCCTAAAATGCAGTTTTGAAAAACATGCAATTTTTCCTAAATTCAAATAAAATAGCAAAAACTCCAAAATAAATCTTATTTGATTTTTTTATTAAATCCTCAATATTTCTTTAATTTGGGAAAGTCATTTTATTCCCTCTCTCATATTTATAATAGAAATAATTGAAGATAAAATAAATAAAATCAAATGATCCTATGTTCAAAATTTGAGAAAAACTCAAATATGAAAATAACGAAATCTCCAACTCTCTCCGAGGGTCCTTGAGTTGTGTAGAATTTCTAGGATCAAACCAAAAGCAAGAAAATATGATATGAAGTGATGATCTAATGTATAACATTCCAAATTGAAAATTTGGGATGTTACACTCTCTCTCCCCTAGGCCCAATAAGGCCCATTACTTCTCCGGTGGTTTTGATAACCCTTCCGGCACTCCGATATTTATCCAGTGACCCCCGGAACTCATCCGGTGTCCGAATAACATCGTCCAATATATCATTCTTTATATCTCGACCATTTTGAGACTCCTCGTCATGTCCATGATCACATCCGGAACTCCGAACTACCTTCGGTACATCAAAACACATAAACTCATAATATCGATCGTCATTGAACGTTAAGCCGTGGACCCTACGTGTTCGAGAACTATGTAGACATGACCGAGACTCATCTGCGGTCAATACCAATAGTGGAACCTGGATGCTCATATTGGTTCCTACATATTCTATGAAGATCTTTATTGGACAAACCGCATAACAACATACGTTGTTCCCTTTGTCATTGGTATGTTACTTGCCCGAGATTCGATCATCGGTATCTCAATACCTAGTTCAATCTCGTTACTGGCAAGTCTCTTTACTCATTCCGTAATGCATCATCCCGCAACTAACTCATTAGTCACATTGCTTGCAAGTCTTATAGTGATGTGCATTACCGAGAGGGCCCAGAGATACCTCTTCGACAATCAGAGTGACAAATCCTAATCTCGATCTATGCCAACTCAACAAACACCATCGGAGACACCTGTAGAGCATCTTTATAATCACCCAGTTATGTTGTGACATTTCATAGCACACTAAGTGTTCCTCCGATATTCAGGAGTTGCATAATCTCATAGTCATAGGAACATGTATAAGTTATGAAGAAAGCAATAGCAATAAACTAAACGATCATAGTGCTAAGCTAATGGATGGGTCAAGTCAATCACATCATTCTCTAATGATGTGATCCCATTCATCAAATGACAACTCATGTCTATGGTTAGGAAACTTAACCATCTTTGAGAAACGACAGCTTAGGTTTCTTGCCAAACCATAGTTCACAAGGTGTCGTCTCAACGGATTTAGATGGTGCCCTATTTAACGTGAATGCAGCTGTCTCTAATGCATAACCCCAAAACGATAGTGGTAGATCGGTAAGAGACATCATAGATCGCACCATATCTAATAAAGTACGGTTATGACGTTCGGACACACCATTACATTGTGGTGTTCCAGGTGGCATGAGTAGTGAAACTATTTCACATTGTTTTTAACTGAAGGCCAAACTCGTAACTCAAATACTCTTCTCTACGATCAGATCGTAGAAACTTTATTTTCTTGTTACGATGATTTTTCACTTCACTCTGAAATTCTTTGAACTTTTCAAATGTTTCAGACTTATGTTTCATCAAGTAGATATACTCATATCTGCTCAAATCATCTGTGAAGATCAGAAAATAATGATACCTGTCGCGAGCCTCAATATTCATCAGACCACATACATCAGTATGTATGATTTCCAACAAATCTGTTGCTCGCTTCATTGTTCCAAAGAACAGAGTCTTAGTCATCTTGCCCATGAGGCATGGTTCGCAAGCATCAACTGATTCATAATCAAGTGATTCCAAAAGCCCATCAGTATGGAGTTTCTTCATGCGCTTTACACCAATATGACCTAAACGGCAGTGCTACAAACAAGTTGCACTTATCATTATTAACTTTGCATCTTTTGGTTTCAATATTATGATTATGTGTATCACTACGATCGAGATCCAACGAACTATTTTCATTGGGTGTGTAACCATATAAGGTTTTATTCATGTAAACAAAACAACAATTTATTCTCTTACTTAAATGAATAATCGTATTACAATAAACATGATCAAATCATATTCATGCTCAACGCAAACACCAAATAACACTTATTCAGGTTCAACACTAATCCCGAAAGTATAGGGAGTGTGCGACGATGATCATATCAATCTTGGAACCACTTCCAACACACATCGTCACTTCACCCTTAACTAGTCTCTGTTTATTCTGCAACTCCCGTTTCGAGTTACTAATCTTAGCAACTGAACTAGTATCAAATACTGAGGGGTTGCTATAAACACTAGTAAAGTACACATCAATAACATGTATATCAAATATACTTATGTTCACTTTGCCATCCTTCTTATCTGCCAATCACTTGGGGTAGTTCCGCTTCCAGTGACCAGTCCCTTTGCAGTAGAAACACTTAGTCTCAGGCTTAGGATCAGACTTGGGCTTCTTCACTTGAGCAGCAACTTGCTTGCTGTTCTTCTTGAAGTTCCCCTTCTTCCCTCTGCCCTTTTCTTGAAACTAGTGGTCTTGTCTACCATCAACACTTGATGTTTCTCTCGATTTCTACCTTCGTCAATTTCCGCATTACGAAGAGCTTGGAATCGTTTCCGTTATCCCTTGCATATCATAGTTCATCATGAAGTTCTACTAACTTGGTGATGGTGACTAGAGAATTCTGTCAATCACTATCTTATCTGGAAGATTAACTCCCACTTGATTCAAGCGATTGTAGTACCCAGACAATCTGAGCACATGCTCACTAGTTGAGCGATTCTCCTCCATCTTTTAGCTATAGAACTTGTTGGAGACTTCATATCTCTCAACTCGGGTATTTGCTTGAAATATTAGCTTCAACTCCTGGAACATCTCATATGGTCCACGACATTCAAAACGTCTTTGAAGTCCCTATTCTAAGCCGTTAAGCATGGTGCACTTAAACTATCAAGTAGTCATCATATTGAGCTAGCCAAACGTTCATAACGTCTGCATCTGCTCCTGCAATAGGTCCGTCACCTAGCGGTGCATCAAGGACATAATTCTTCTGTGCAGCAATGAGGATAAACCTCAGATCACGGATCCAATCCGCATCTTTGCTACTAACATCTTTCAACACAATTTTCTCTAGGAACATATCAAAATAAACACAGGGAAGCAACAACGCGAGCTATTGATCTACAACATGATGTGCAAAATACTACCAGGACTAAGTTCATGATAAATTTAAGTTCAATTTAATCATATTACTTAAGAACTCCCACTTAGATAGACATCCCTCTAATCCACTAAGTGATCACGTGATCCAAATCAACTAATCCATGTCCGATCATCACGTGAGATGGAGTAGTTTCATTGGTGAACATCACTATGTTGATCATATCTACTATATGATTCACGCTCGACCTTTCGGTCTCCGTGTTCCGAGGCCATATCTGTATATGCTTGGCTCGTCAAGTATAACCTGAGTATTCCGCGTGTGCAACTGTTTTGCACCCGTTGTATTTGAACGTAGAACCTATCACACCCGATCATCACGTGGTGTCTCAGCATGAAGAACTTTCGCAACAGTGCATACTCAGGGAGAACACTTCTTGATAATTAGTGAGAGATCATCTTAAAATGCTACCGTCAAACTAAGCAAAATAAGATGTATAAAATATAAACATCATATGCAATCAAAATATGTGACATGATATGGCCATCATCATCTTGCGCCTTTGATCTCCATCTCCAAAGTACTGTCATGATCTCTATCGTCACTGGCATGACACCATGATCTCCATCATCTTGATCTATATCAATGTGTCGTCACACGGTCGTCTCGCCAACTATTGCTCTTGCAACTATTGCTATCGCATAGCGATAAAGTAAAGCAATTATTGGACGCTTGCATCTCATGCAATAGAGAGACGACCATAAGGCGTTTGCCAGTTGCCGATAACTTCCACAAAACATGATCATCTCATACAACAACTTATATCTCATCACGTCTTGACCATACCACATCACAACATGCCCTGCAAAAACAAGTTAGACGTCCTCTACTTTGTCGTTGCAAGTTTTATGTGGCTGCTACGGGCTTAAGCAAGAACCAATCTCACCTACGCATCAAAACCACAACGATAGTTTGTCAAATAGACTCCGTTTTAACCTTCGCAAGGACCGGGCGTAGCCACACTTGGTTCAACTAAAGTTGGAGAGACAGTCGCCCGCAAGCCATCTATGTGCAAAGCACGTCGAGGGAATCGGTCTCGCGTAAGCGTATGCGTAAGGATGGTCCGGGTCGTCTCGTCCAACAATACCGCCGAACCAAAGTATGACATGCTGGTAGGAAGTATGACTTGTATCGTCCACAACTCACTTGTGTTCTACTCGTGCATATAACATCAAACCATAAAACCTAGGCTCTGATACCACTGTTGGGGAATGTAGTAATTTCAAAATATTTCCTACGCACACGCAAGATCATGGTGATGCATAGCAACGAGGGGAGAGTATGATCTACGTACCCTTGTAGATCGCAACGGAAGCGTTGGCACAACATAGAGGAAGTAGTCGTATGTCTTCTTCCCGATCCGACCGATCCAAGCACCGTTACTCCGGCACCTCCGAGTTCTTAGCACACGTACAGCTCGATGACAATCCCCGGGCTCCGATCCAGCAAAGCTTCGGGGAGGAGTTCCGTCAGCACGACGGCGTGGTGACGATCTTGATGTATTACCGACGCAGGGCTTCGCCTGAGCACTACAACGATATGATCGAGGTGGAATATGGTGGCAGGGGGCACCGCACACGGCTAAGGAACGATCTCAATGATCAACTTGTGTGTCTAGAGGTGCCCCCTGCCTCCGTATATAAAGGAGCCAAGGGGGAGGGGTGCGGCCAGCCCTATGGAGGCGCAGGAGGAGTCCTACTCCTACCGGGAGTAGGACTCCCCCCCCCCAATCCTATTCCAAATAGGACTCCCAAGGGGGAAAGAGAGAGAGAGGTGGCCAGCCACCTCTCCTAGTCCTAATAGGACTAGGGGAGGGGGGGAGGCGCGCAGCCCATTATGGGCAGCCCCTTTCACCTTTCCACTAAAGCCCAATAAGGCCCATATGACTCCCGGGGGGTTCCGGTAACCTCCCGGTAATCCGGTAAAATCCTGATTTCACCCGGAACATTTCCGATGTCCAAACATAGGCTCCCAATATATCAATCTTTATGTCTCGAGCATTTTGAGACTCCTCGTCATGTCCGTGATCACATCCGGGACTCCGAACAACCTTCAGTACATCAAAATGCATAAACTGTCATCGTACCGTTAACCGTGCGGACCCTACGGTTCGAGAACAATGTAGACATGACCGAGACACGTCTCCGGTCAATAACCAATAGCGGGACCTGGATGCCCATATTGGCTCCTACATATTCTACGAAGATCTTTATCGGTCAGACCGCATAACAACATACGTTGTTCCCTTTGTCATCGGTATGTTACTTGCCCGAGATTCGATCGTCGGTATCCAATACCTAGTTCAATCTCGTTACCGGCAAGTCTCTTTAATCGTTCCGTAATACATCATCTCACAACTAACATATTAGTTGCAGTGCTTGCAAGGCTTATGTGATGTGCATTACCGAGAGGGCCCAGAGATACCTCTCCGACAATCGGAGTGACAAATCCTAATCTCGAAATACGCCAACCCAACATGTACCTTTGGAGACACCTGTAATGCTCCTTTATAATCACCCAGTTACGTTGTGACATTTGGTAGCACCCAAAGTGTTACTCCGGCAAACGGGAGTTGCATAATCTCATAGTCATAGGAACATGTATAAGTCATGAAGAAAGCAATAGCAACATACTAAACGATCGGGTGCTAAGCTAATGGAATGGGTCATGTCAATCAGATCATTCAACTAATGATGTGACCTCGTTAATCAAATAACAACTCTTTGTCCATGGTTAGGAAACATAACCATCTTTGATTAACGAGCTAGTCAAGTAGAGGCATACTAGTGACACTCTGTTTGTCTATGTATTCACACATGTATTATGTTTCCGGTTAATACAATTATAGCATGAATAATAAACATTTATCATGAAATAAGGAAATAAATAATAACTTTATTATTGCCTCTAGGGCATATTTCCTTCAATAGGGTGCTCTCGCTTAGGACCTAGCTGGGCAAGCACTAGTACTAGTGTTGTTTCTGGTGTTTGATACGTCCATTTTGCATCGTGTTTTCCTACAAATATTTTTATTGTTTCGAAGTTATATTCCACTTTATGATGTAATTCTAATACCTGCTCTCTCTTAAAATGCAAGATACACCAAAAGAGGGAGATTACTGACAACTTGAATTCTCACCTGAAAAGGCCACAACAGATATAGCTATTCTCCGGAGCTCCAAATGACCTGAAAATTTACAGAGAATTATTTTGGAATATATAAAAAATATTGGAAGAAATAAGTACCGGAGAAGATCCTTGATGGGGCCACAAGCCAGGGGGCATGCCCTACCCCATGGGCGCGCCACCCGAGCTTGTGGGCTCCACCGAGGCCCATCGATGCCCATATTCTGCTCTATGAAGCCATTTGACCTAGAAAAATAAATAAAGAGAAGACTTTTGGGACAAGCCGCTGTCGTCTAGAGGTAGAATTTGGGTATGAGCACTTTTGCTCTCTAGTAGAGCAATTCCACCAGGGAAAATTCCCTCTGGGAGGGAGAAATCGAAGCCATCATCATCACCAATGTTCCTCTCATCGTGGGAGGAATCATCTTCATCAACATCTTCACCAGCACCATCTCATCTCCAAACCCTAGTCATATCTTGTATTCAATCTTTGTATCCAACCTCAGATTGGTTCCTGGGGGTGCTAGTAGTGTTGATTACATCTTGTAGTTGATGCTAGTTGGTTTACTTGGTGGAAGACTATATGTTCAGATTGTTAATATATATTTCTATCATATGATTATGAACATAATTATGCGTTGTGAGTAGTTCTATTTGTTCTTGAGGACATGGGAGAAGTTTTGTTATAAGTAATCATGTGAAGTTGGTTTTCGTTCAATGTTTTGATGATATGTTATGTTGTTCTTCCTCTAGTGGTGTCGTGTGAACATCGACTTCATGACACTTCACCATGATTGGGCCCAGGGGAAGGCATTGTGGGATTAGTTTGTAGATGATGGGTTGCGGGAGTGGTGGAAACCTAAACCCCAGTTTATGAGATGTTCTGTAAGGGGCAGTTTTGGATCCTTTTGTTTAATGCTATGGTTAGATTTATCTTAACTCTTGAAAGTGCTAGTTATCGACTAGAGGGGGGGTGAATAAGCCATTTTTATGGAAGTCTTCAAACCCCGAGGTATTTGAAGACAAACAATCAAGTTGAGCCTATATGATATGCAGCGGAAGATAAACTAGTCTAGACAAACCATAGTCAAGTAGGCAACATAATGAAAGCACGAAGACTAATAGCAGGTAGGTAGTATAGATCGGAATGGAAGACAGTATGAAGCCAAACAGATAATAGTCTTCGCATAGTGAAGTCAAACAGATCATGCAAGCAAGCAATGACTTCACGAAGACAAACAGAAATGTAAATGAGGTGGGGGATAGAACTAGTAGCTTGGTGAAGACAAGGATTTGGTAGACCAGTTCCAGTTGCTGTGACAACTGTACGTCTGGTTAGGGAGGCTGAGATTAAACTCAGAAGACCATGTCTTCACCTTATTCCCCTTGAGCTAAGGACACCCAGTCCTCGCCCAATCACTCTGGTAAGTCTTCAAGGTAGACTTCCAAACCTTCACAGACTCTGTTCACCAGCGATCCACAATGACTCTTGGATCCTCAGAACGTGACGCCTAACCGGCTGGAGGATACACAGTCCTCAAGTGTACCAAGTCTTCAGGTCATGCGGAAAGAAAGACTTCAGTGATGCCTAACACTCTTTGGCTCTGGGTTTTTTGGGCTTTGTCCTTGCAAGGATCTCTCTCAAAGGCTTCGGAGGTGGGTTTCTCTCAAACGACAAAAGCCATGAACTAACTCTGAGCAGCCACGAATTTATGGTGTAGGGGGTAGGCTATTTATAGCCAGGAGGCAACCTGACATGATATGTCCGAAATGACCCTGGGTCACTGATGTAGGGTAGAACCCTAGTGGCCCGATCTTTCACGAAAGGAGCGGATCCCGCGAAGAACGCGAAGAACACGAGGAGGGAAATGAGGGGAAAATCACGAGGGGAACACAAGAGAACACTCAAACCAACAAGAATGATCACACATGCACTAGATCCATGAACACAAAGGGAGATACAAGATTCAAAGTCAACAACGGACGATACAAAGGGTAGCCGGTTCTTCTCCGTGAGGAGGTCTTGAATCCACAAGGGGATCTTCTCCGCAAGGAGGTCTTGAATCCAAGGTGGATCTTCTCCGAAGAGGGGCCGCGGTCTCTCTCAAGGAGTAGATCCGATATAGATGAGCGTAGCTCTATCTCTCAAATGAGCTATCACAACGCTACCTTAGAAAGGAGGAGGGAGAGGTCTATTTATAGTCTTAGTGCAAATGGGGGGAAAGTGAAGGGGTACATGGGCCTCAGCCCGCAACTGGACACAGTCAGGTACCGGACGTCTGCTGGGGACCGTTTCCAGTGGCTCATGGGCGGCCGGACATCCGGTAGGGGCCGGTCGTCCGCTCGATCTGGCTCGGATGCCGGTGTAGCGGACTTCCGGTCTGGACCGGTCGTCCGGTCGCCGGTCGTCCGGTGGCATCGGACGTCCGCTCGTTTGGCTCGGGTGCAGGGACATCGGTCGTCCGGTCTGGACCGGTCGTCCGGTGGATCTTCAGGCGCTGGACGTCCGGACCCAACCAGTCGTCCGGTGGCTGGAGCTTCTTCGACAGCTCTTCTTCTTGCGTCTTCTCTTCCAGGCTTCCCTCGCGGATGGTGTAGGTGATCCTTGGCGCTTGCACTCCTCCTCGTCATCCGTGAAGCTCCGACAATACCTATGCATGCACAATGGAGGGTCAAGTAGTATACCATCCTCGAAGGGGTCAAGTGAGCACGTGTAAAGGAGAGGATTCACCTTTATGTATGTGAAGTAGATGTCGCACGTGTCACTTGCCGAATGAACTCTTGACATGGTGATGTCCATAGGATGCTCCGCATCATCCCCTCCCCCTTGGGAAAGATCCGACCTCGGATCGAAATCCAAATCACCATGGCAAAGAGATGGCATCGCCGTGTAGTAGTGGTCGATCACCAAGTTCTCGTCATCTTGAAGCTTGAAATGGGCACTCTTCAATGTCACACCGTCTCGTGAGTCCTTCAAAAGGAGCAAGGAGAACAAACACTTGGAAAAACAAATGCGGTTAGCGTTAGTGCAAAACCAAGCATTCAAGAGGTGATTCACCCAACAAGTGTTGTCATCAAGCATAGCATATGGTGTGACAAAGGATTGTGACATGGCATGTAAGCACATAAATTGAGCACAAAGAAGGACATCATGGAAACAAGCATGTGAATGTGAGGTAGTGATGCAAATATGTGTGACAAGAGAAGAAGCATCTACCTCAAGTTCATAGCAAGCATTCACAAATTGCTCAATGTAAGGTCGATGGTAGGCATATGAATCATTCACAACACCAAGTAAAATGAAGTGTCTAAACACATGTGTCAAGTGCAAGACAATCCAAGCATAATGTGCATGGGGTGTAGTGAATATAGTGTGGCACTCAACACAATAGAAAGAGCAATTGTTCATCATGTGTGAGGCAATCAAGTCAAGCATAGTAATCAAGTCGTGCAAGCTAGTAGTGCGAAGATGCAACATACTAGAGGTAAATCATGGCAATCATGTCATGAGAGCAAATAATAGGCATAGGCAATGCACATGACATATCGCAAGCACGAACACAAAGCAAGATGAAAGTATCATCATAGGCATGGGGTACAAAGCAAACATGGCAATAGCAAGCAATATCTCCACCAAGCTTGCAAATACACATACAAGTATGAGAATCAATCATCATGTGTAATGCAAAGCATGGGTCACGAATGCATGGCAAAAGCATAGTAATGAGCATATCATGCAAAGTGAACATGGCAAGATGGGCATAGAATATGTAATGGACAATAACCCATAGCCAAGTGAGGGTCATGTAGAAGAAATGTGCGAAGTACTTTGCGCGAAGAGAGCGGTGGGAAAGCAATCCATGGGATCCCAAGTCATCATTGCTCTCTAGAGCTCGTTTTGTCAACTCGTGGGATTGCGAGGTTGACAAGAATTCATGGGTACCTACACAAAAGAGACACAAACCAAAGAAATTGTGCGCGTGGTAAATGTACACATCATCCATCATGATGTGTATTTGCACGTGTGAGTTAGCACAAGATAAGCATCGCTCAAAGAAATTTGATGCATGGTATAAGAACATGTCATCCATCATAAAAGAATAGTTATTATGTATAACATGATGGGGATGCAAATTGAGCATACAAGTATATGGCACATCAATAGCATGTTTATTCATGGGAAGCATATTGTGCACATAAGTATGAGGATCATGCAATGGATGGGAGTGATCAAAATCTCCTAAAATGTATGAGGAAACTATGGGGGTCTCCTCATGAGCAATGTTGGAAACATCATATGGAGAAAATGGACAACATCCAAAACAATGCATATCCAAAGCTAGGTGGTTATGGCATGGTATATGAGATAAATGATGCAAAGGTAGCATGTCAATATCATCACAAGAGAAACAAATGCCAATAACCATAGGCTTGTCATCTATGCCATAAGTGCAAATTGGGTTAATTTTAATGGCATATGCATAGTCACTATGAAGAGATTGCAAATATGACATATGATTGATCTCATGCATAGCATATGACAAGTCAAGCGGATTGGCAAACATGATGTGACCGAGAGAATTAGCACAAGAAATCCTATGTAACATGGCATCACAACTAAGAGACTCCACATGGCAATCATCATACTCATCATAAATGGGTAAATCATCGCATGGGGAAATCATACTAGCATGAAGCATGTCAATAGGGGGATCAACATCATGCAAGCAATCAATGTCATGAATGTCCACTAGTGGGACTAGAGCATCACCTTCACCTATGTTACCTTGTTCATTCCACTCAAGTGGTGTAGGTGAGGTGGGAAAGACCAAATGGTGGTCAAGATCATCATTGTGATGGAACCATGTGGGGGTGCATCATATTCCACCATGGCCATCGTCTTGTCCAAAGGTAGGACGAAGTCGTCGAGAATCGGCGCGTCATCATATAAGGGACCTAGCACCAAATGAGAAGACACAATAGAGGTAGAGGTCAAGTCGTTAGTGTTGAAAGTGGCCTCACATGACCTATCAACTATCTCACTCTCTCTATGTGGTGGTTCACTCACTCCCTCAAATAGGTGCACTCAACTCACATATGGTGGAGTCACTCATCTCACTCAAGTGGTGGGGGTTGTGGCTCTCCTCACATGGGAATTGTGGCAACACATCATATGGGGCTAGTGGTGAAGTCACTCTCACTCTCAATATGGTGGCTAAAGTCACTCAAGTCATCACATGTCGCCGTGGTCGAAGGGAAAATCCCATGCTCAACCGTCTCGTAGTCGTCGTCGTGGATGAAGGCCGAAGATGGCACAACATCACTCTCGCCGTGGATGAAGGCCGAAGATGGCACATCATCACTCTCGCCTCCTAAGATGGAAGCATCATCCTTGCTCGCCACCGTGTCGCTCGCCTCCAAAGCTTGGTCCTTGAGGGTCTCCATAGTCGTACTCGTCGCCGCACCGTCTTGAAAAAGAGTCATGGAGGACTCGGCATCGCCAATGCCACAAAGAGGAATGTCGGTGAAGTCGACCTTGGGAGCATCGTCTGGGAGCTCGTCGGGCTTGGACATCTTGGTGGTACTATCCTCATGCTCGTTCTCATGGAGCTTGGTCGTCACGAAGTGAGCTTGGGGTCGAGAAGCCTTGGCCTTCATGAGTTCTTGTTCCGCCTTGAGAGCACCAATGTAGTTGTCATCGAGGGACTTGTAGTTCTCGAGGAAGATCGTCTTGGAGATGTCGTTGTGCAATCCCATCATGAAGTGGAACTTCATCGAAATGGAGTCGTCCACGCCGGCTCGTCGCAAGGAAATCTTCATCTCCTTGAAGTACTCGTCGATGGACTTGGATCCTTGGATGGTGTTCTCCAATTGGCGTTGAAGTTGTTCCGTGTAGGTTGGAGGCACAAACTCCCGCCGCAAAGCTCTCTTCGTCTTGGGCCAACTCATGTCGTAGCTCTCCGAAGGTGTGTGAAGCCACCATGTGGACGCGTAGTCGTGGAAGTTCCTTGTGGCGCACTTCACTTGATCTTCGGGAGGGACTTGATATAGCATGAGGTAGTCGTCCATCAAACGCTCCCACTCGAGATACTCCTTGGGTTCTTGAGTCCCATAGAAAGGAATCGTGTGGTCGATGTCGAGGTCGTAGTAGCTCGTGGAAGTCGCGGACTTGAGCTTGGGGAGCTTCTCTTGAGCGTAGTCTTGAGGTGCTTGTTGGCGAAGATGCCATATATCCGAAGGCGAAGATGCCTTGAAGTCGCTTGGCGAAGATGCCAAAGTGGTTGGTGTAGCCGTAGCTCCGTCTTGGTGGTGCTTGTCTCGCGGTCTTCTCTTGTGGTCATGAAGTTTGGACTTGGCGTGAAGTAGGGCTTGTTGCGACTTGTAGGTAGGCGCATCTCGAGCATCTTCATGATGATGTTGTCGTTGTCGTGCTTGAGCTCGATGTAGATGTCGTTCGTCGTCGTCGTGCACATGTTGCTTGGAGGTGACTTGCCCTTCATGACGAGGTGGATCACAAACGTGATGGTGGTCGCCATGGAGATGTGGACGAGGACGACTTGCGCTTGCATCATTTTTGCGCTCCGAAGACTTGTGACTTGAACGTCGCCGCCTTGAGGATGATGAAGGGGAAGAACGGTTGATCAACAAGGTCCGAATCTCCTCCATCCTTGCATCTTGCTCCTCCTTTTGTGCGGAAAGCTTGTTGTTGATGTAGTTGTACACGCCGTCGTTGTTGTGGAAGACCGGAGATGAAATGCCTTGCCTATCCATCACAAGATTCGAGCCAATATGAGTGGAGAAAGAGAAGAACGAATACCAAATGTACCTTGACCGAAGTTGAAAGTGGATCAATGATCACTCCAATGTGGACAAGGAAATAGCACAATTGGTACCAATTCTTGTCGGTTTCTCACACCTACACAAGTAAGGCTTATGGTGGAGCTCGGTGAGGATAGTGGCACAAAAATTTGATGTAAAATGTTAGCAAGAGTCAATAATGTTGAAAGAGATTCACAAATTCGCAAGTGTAACAAGTAGACCAATAGCAATATGTGGCACACGGAAACACACACACGGATAGATAAATGGGGTCGTGCAACCAAGGATGAGCACAAAATGTGGAATCCACGGAAAACGCTCGTGTTGCAAAACTCAAGAGAGACGCTAGCACGATTGCTCTATAGGCGGATACGACACTTGTGCACAACCTATAAGATGCAAAATGGATAAACTTTCTATCCCAAGTATGCTATGTATGTATGGTTCCCGGTGTTTGATCCAAGATGATCGGATATGACAATCTTATGCAATGTGGTGGATGCTATGGCTATTGCTTACAAGCTTCTTTGCTCTTTCTCTTTTGCTTAAAAGCTTATTCTTTTTTATCGCCACTTTGCGAAATGCACAAACCAAGATAGCAATTGTGTATATGCGGGAACAAACTTGAGGCACACGAGATGATATGATGATACCAATATGATATGGTATGTATGCAATGTATGGTGTAGATCACTAATGTGCACAAGTAACGTTGCCGGCAATACTCAAATGGCTAGTCTCGATAGGCAAGTAACGCAAAATGGGCTAGGGGTTAACAATGCAATTGCAAGGGGAATGTACAATGGAGGGGTACCACGATACCAAGATGATATGGAGGTTACCGTCCGTGTCGATGATGAGTGGCGGTGATCTTGATGGAGATACCAAGATGATGGAGACTCGTCCCTAAGTAGCCGAAACACCTTAGGAAACGGAAAAACCGCGAACTCAAAATCTCAAATGTCAAATGGTGGTAGCGGGATGCGGTGGTGTTGCACTAGGCAATGCGGAAGTGGAGGTTATGGTGGTGGACTATACACGGTGTCGGAGTTGAAAGCACGGTCCCTAAGTAGCCGAAACACCTTAGGAGACACAACTCACAACACAACCAAAATTGGGTTAAGTTGGGGTGGCGGAAGTGTATAGTGGTCAAGCCTATGCGGAAGTGGTGGTGGTGATTGATGAAGAAGCAACCGTCCCTAAGTAGCCTAGACACCTTAGGAGACTCAGATCACTCCTCAAGCAACCACTAATGCGATGGGGAACAAAATTGGTTAGGTTGCGCAAGGCTATGGTGGTGTAGCGGATGATATGGTGGAGGGCCTAGCCAAACTTGCCAAATTTCAGAAAAGTTGATGGAGTCAAATGACTTTGGTGGTATTTTTGTGGGAAGGAGGATGTCAAGAGCTTCAAAACGAGCTAAAGAACGTCAAAATTGGAGTTCGGATGAATTAGTTATGGCCGAAACAAAAATCAGCCGAAGTCAGTTTTTACAGGTAGCGGACGTCCGCTAATGGACGGATGACCGGTGGCCGGACGTCCGGTCGGGTCGGAAATCCGGTGATTCTGCTCGGGTTAGGGGTTCCGGTCGTCCGATGGATGACGGACGTCCGGTCGTTCCAGGGGCTCCGGACGTCCGGTGGTCGGGGTCAACGCGAGATTTCAGATCCGGGACGCGATTTTGGGTGGAATTTGGGGATTTTGGGGTCAAAATTGATGAGATTTCGTGGATGGAAAGATGGGGAAACTCGGGGAGATGCTAGATCCACTTGAAACCAAGCAAATCCATGGATTAAAATCAACAAAACATCATCAAACCAACAAATCACAAAAAAATTTGGGGCTATTTTTGGTGGGGATTTTCGAATTTAGGACGAAATCAAGCAAAAGAAGGCTAGAAAACGGTGGGGGAGGCTCCGAAATCGTGATCAACGTGGCTCATGATTCCAAGATGATGGTATCAAGAGACAAGCTGGCTCTGATCCAAGATGATGTAGGGTAGAACCCTAGTGGCCCGATCTTTCACGAAAGGAGCGGATCCCGCGAAGAATGCGAAGAACACGAGGAGAGAAACGAGGGGAAAATCACGAGGGGAACACAAGAGAACACTCAAACCAACAAGAATGATCACACATGCGCTAGATCCATGAACACAAAGGGAAATACAAGATCCAAAGTCAACAACGGACGATACAAAGGGTAGCCGGTTCTTCTCCGTGAGGAGGTCTTGAATCCACAAGGGGATCTTCTCCGCAAGGAGGTCTTGAATCCAAGGTGGATCTTCTCCGAAGAGGGACCGCGGTCTCTCTCAAGGAGTAGATCCGATATAGATGAGCGTAGCTCTATCTCTCAAAAGAGCTATCACAACGCTACCTTAGAAAGGAGGAGGGAGAGGTCTATTTATAGTCTTAGTGCAAATGGGGGGAAAGTGAAGGGGTACATGGGCCTCAGCCCGCAACTGGACACAGCCAGGTACCGGGAATCCGCTGGGGACCGGTCGTCCGGTGGCTCGTGGGCAGCCGGACGTCCGGTAGGGGCCGGTCGTCCGCTCGATCTGGCTTGGATGCTGGTGTAGCGGACTTCCGGTCTAGACAGGTCGTCCGGTCGCCGGTCGTCCGGTGGCGTCGGACGTCCGCTCGTTTGGCTCGGGTGCAGGGACACCGGTCGTCCGGTCTGGACCGGTCGTCCGGTGGATCTTCAGGCACCTGACGTCCGGACCCGACCGGTCGTCCGGTGGCTGGAGCTTCTTCGACAGCTCTTCTTCTTGCGTCTTCTCTTCTAGGCTTCCCTCGCGGATGGTGTAGGTGATCCTTGGCGCTTGCACTCCTCCTCGTCATCCGTGAAGCTCCGACAATACCTATGCATGCACAATGGAGGGTCAAGTAGTATACCATCCTCGAAGGGGTCAAGTGAGCACGTGTAAAGGAGAGGATTCACCTTTATGTATGTGAAGTAGATGTCGCACGTGTCACTTGCCGAATGAACTCTTGACATGGTGATGTCCATAGGATGCTCCGCATCAGTCACTAAGGAACCAACACGTGTCCAACGGTCAGATTTCAAACACACGCGACAGCTTGGCTTAGGCTACAAGCAAAGCTGACTCATCCAGCTCTGGATAAGATTTGTTCTCATTGTCTTCACTCGAAGACATGATTTTGGTTGAGCATCACATCAGTCTTCTAACTTTGTTCACTTGGACCCCACTTAACAATTTGGTGGTTCCTATGACTCAATAAAGAAGGAAAGGAAACTACGAAAGAAAATATGTCTTCGCACTCCATAGTCTTCAAGTGAATGTCTTCACATGTCATTATCTTCAATATGTTTGTCTTCACGAACCACCATTGTCTTCAGTGTCTTCATACATTTTTAGGGGTCATCTCTGGTAGGAAAACCGAATCAATGAGGGACTACTACCTGTGTTATACTGCAATTCTCACAAACACATTAGTCCCTCAACCACGTTTGTCGTCATTACTCAAAACCAAGTAGGGGTGGCACTAGATGCACTTACAATCTCCCCCTTTTTGGTGATTGATGACAAACTGGTTGAAGTTTTCAACAGGGATAAAATATGTGTAAGTTAGAGTACGTGGTCATTGGCTTCATAAGTTGAAAGAGGCTCCCCCTGAAGATGTGCTTATAGATATTTTGCCTTTGAATGAAAATGCACATGGCAGGTTTTGCTTTGTGGAGATCTTCTTCAACTCATGAAGACAATTCATCATGCATACACAAATGTAACGAAGATAATGAAATGCATAATGAGAAATGGGTGTCTGCAGAATGACTTCATGCAGAATTTATCATCGCAGTAAACAGTAGCAGCAAAGGTGGCAGACGACCATCAAGTTTTAAGTGTTACAACTCAAAAGCCAACAGTTCAAGAACGGGAGTTGTAAAAACTTAGCAAAAATAAGCACCTGACCCATATGGACATGTTTGAAGACTATCAACTGATATGCTTCTCCCCCTTTTGTCATGAATGACCAAAAAGGTTTGAAGACATAGAGTGTCTATTCGTTCCCAGGCGGTGTTGGTGAAGATGTTGGGTGATACGTCTCCAATGTATCTATAATTTTTGATTGTTCCATGCTATTATATTATTTGTTTTGGATGTTTTATATGCATTAATATGCTATTTTATATTATTTTTGGGACAAACCTATTAACCTAGAGCCCAGTGCCAGTACCTGTTTTTTCCTTGTTTTAGAGTTTCGCAGAAAAGGAATAC
This sequence comes from Triticum aestivum, assembly GCF_018294505.1. Classification (NCBI taxonomy): domain Eukaryota; kingdom Viridiplantae; phylum Streptophyta; class Magnoliopsida; order Poales; family Poaceae; genus Triticum; species Triticum aestivum. The sequence continues at coordinate 198,411,408 of NC_057800.1, read as the reverse complement.
CAAACGGAGTCCAAACGGAATAAAACCTTCGCGTTGATTTTTCTTGGTCCAGAAGACACCCATGAGACTTGGAGATGAAGTCGGAGGAGCCACGAGGCAGCCACAAGGGTGGAGGGCGCGCCCAGGGGGTAGAGCGTGCCCCCTTTCTTGTGGGCCCCTCGTGCACCTCATGACCTAATTGTTTCGCATATACATTCCCATATATCCCCAAACCACCAGAGGCATCCACGAAAACACTTTTCCACCGCCGCAACCTTCTGTACCCGTGAGATCCCATCTAGGGACCTTTTCTGGCACCCTGCCGGAGGGGGATACGATCATGGAGGGCTTGTACATCAACTCTATTGCCCTTCGGATGAAGCACGAGTAGTTTACCACAAACCTCTGGATCCATAGCTAGTAGCTAGATGGCTTCTTCTCTCTCTTTCATTCTCAATACCATGTTCTCCTCGATGTTCTTGGAGATCTATTCGATGTAATACTTTTTTTGCGGTGTGTTTGCTGAGATCCGATGAATTGTGGATTTATGATCAGCTTATCTATGAATATTATTTGAATCTTCTCTGAATTCTTTTATGCATGATTTGATATCTTTGTAAGTCTCTTCAAACTAACGGTTTGGTTTGGCCAACTAGATTGGTTTTTCTTGCAGTGGGAGAAGTGCTTAGCTTTGGGTTAAATCTTGCGGTGTCCTTTCCTAGTGACAACAGGGGCAGGAAGGCACGTATTGTATTGTTGCCATCGAGGATAAAAATATGGGTTTTTCATCACATTGCTTGAGTTAATTCCTCTACATCATGTCATCTTACTTAATGCGTTACTCTGTTCTTTATGAACTCAATACTCTAGATGCATGCTGGATAGCGGTCGATGTGTGGAGTAATAGTAGTAGATGCAGAATCGTTTCGGTCTACTTGACACAGACGTGATGCCTATATTCATGATCATTGCCTTAGATATCATCATAACTTCGCGCTTTTCTATCAATTCCTCGACAATAATTTGTTCACCCTCTGTAATATTTTCTATCTTGGGAGAAGCCTCTAGTGAAACCTATGGCCCCCGGGTCTATTTTCCATCATATAAGTTTCCGGTCTACTATTTTGCAATCTTTTACTTTCCGATCTATAAACCAAAAATACAAAAAATATTTGCTTTATTCTGAATTTACTCTATTGTCCTAATTTTTCAGAATTTTTGGAGTTGCAGAAGTATTCGAGAAATATAGAATGCTACAGACTGTTCTGTTTTTGATAGATTCTATTTTCTATGTGTTGTTTGCTTATTTTGATGATTCCATGGGTAGTATTGGGGGGGTATGAACCATGGATAAGTTGGAATATAGTAGCCATTACACCAATATAAATAAAGAATGAGTTCATAACAATACCAAAAGTGGTGATTTATTTTCTTATACTAATGGAGCTTTTGAGATTTTCTGTTGAGTTTTGTGTTGTGAAGTTCTCAAGTTTTGGGTAATGATTTGATGGACTATGGGATAAGAAGTGGCAAGAGCCTAAGCTTGGGTATGCCCAAGGCACCCCAAGGTAATATTCAAGTACAACCAAGAGTCTAAGCTTGGGGATGCCCCGGAAGGCATCCCTCTTTCGTCTTCGTCTATCGGTAACTTTACTTGAGGCTATATTTTTATTCACCACATAATAGTGTTTAGCTTGGAGTGTCTTGTATGATTTGAGCATTTGCTTTTTAATTTGCCACAACCATCCTTCCTGTAAACACCTTTTGAGAGGGACACGCATGAATCGTGATTTATTAGAATACTCTATGTGCTTCACTTATATCTTTTGAGCTAGGCAATTTTGCTCTAGCGCTTCACTTATATACTTTTAGAGCACGGCGGTGGTTTTATTTTATAGAAATTATTGAACTCTCATGCTTCACTTATATTATTTTGAGAGTCTTTAAACAGCATGGTAATTTGCTTTGGTTATAAATTTAGTCCTAATATGATAGGCATCCAAGAGGGATATAATAAAAACTTTCATATAAAGTGCATTGAATACTATGACAAGTTTGATTCCTTATGATTGTTTTGAGATATAAAGATGGTGATATTAGAGTAATGCTAGTGAGTAGTTGTGAATTTGAGAAATACTTGTGTTAAGGTTTGTGATTCCCGTAGCATGCACGTATGGTGAACCATTATGTAACGAAGTTGGAGCATGAGATATTTTTTATTGTTTTCCTTATGAGTGGCAATTGGGGATGAGCGATGTTCTTTTCCTACCAATCTATCCCCCTAGGAGAATGCGCGTAGTACTTTGTTTCGATGGCTAATAGATTTTTTCAATAAGTATGTGAATTCTTTATGACTAATGTTGAGTCCATGGATTATACGCACTCTCACCTTTCCACCATTCCTAGCCTCTCTAGTGCCGCGCAACTTTCGCCGGTACCATAAAACCACCATATACCTTTCTCAAAATAGCCACCATACCTACCTATTATGGCATTTGCATATCCATTCCGAGATATATTGCCATGTTCCACCGTTCTGTTTATTATGACATGTTCCATCATTGTCATATTGCTTTGCATGATCATGTAGTTGACATCGTATTTGTGGCAAAGCCACCATTCATAATTATTTCATACATGTTACTCTTTATTCATTACACATCCCGGTACACCGCCGGAGGCATTCATATAGAGTCATATTTTTCTTCCAGTATCGAGTTGTAATTTTTGAATTGTAAGTAAATAAAAGTGTGATGATCTTCTTTTTTAGAGAATTGTCCCATGTGAGGAAATAAAAAAATAGAAAAGGCCAAATAAAAAAAGAGAAGGCCAAAAAAAATGATGAGAGAAAAAGAGAGAAAGGGCAATGTTACTATCCTTTTACCACACTTGTGCTTCAAAGTAGCACCATGATCTTCATGATAGAGAGTCTCCTATGTTGTCACTTTCATATACTAGTGGGATTTTTTCATTATAGAACTTGGCTTGTATATTCCAACGATGGGCTTCCTCAAATTGCCCTAGGTCTTCATGAGCAAGCAAGTTGGATGCACACCCACTTAGTTTTCTTTTGAGCTTTCATAAACTTATAGTTCTAGTGCATTCGTTGCATGCAAATCCCTACTCACTCACATTGATATCTATTGATGGGAATCTCCATAGCCTGTTGATACGCCTAGTTGATGTGAGACTATCTCCCTCTTTTTGTCTTCTCCACAACCACATTCTATTCCATCTGTAGTGCTATGTCCATGGCTCACGCTCATGTATTGCGTTCAATGAAAGTTGAAAAGGTTTGAGAACGTCAAAAGTATGAAACAATTGCTTGGCTTGTCATCGGGGTTGTGTATGATTTAATTATTTTGTGTGATGAAGATGGAGCATAGCCAGACTATATTATTTTGTAGGGATAAGCATTCTTTGGCCATGTTATTTTGAGAAGACATAATTGCCTTGTTAGTATGCTTGAAGTATTGTTGTTTTTATGTCAATATTAAACTTTTGTTTTGAATCTTATGGATCTGAACATTCATGCCACAATAAAGAAAATTACATGAATAAATATGTTAGGTAGCATTCCACATAAAAAATTCTGTTTTTATCATTTACCTACTCGAGGACGAGCAGGAATTAAGCTTGGGGATGGTTGATACGTATCCGATGTATCTATAATGTTTGATTGTTCCATGCTATTATATTATCTGTTTTGGATGTTTTATATGCATTAATATGCTATTTTATATTATTTTTGGGACTAACCTATTAACCTAGAGCCCAGTGCCAGTTCTTGTTTTCTCACATGATGCCTATTGTACCCTATCATTTCTACAATTTATATTAAGCAATATAAGCCATAGAAATTAGAAAACAAGCAAACTATGCATCGAAAATAGAATTTGTCAAAAACAGAACAGTCTGTAAAGATCTGAATTGAGATTATACTTCTGCAACTCCAAAAATTCTGAAAAATTTGGAAAACCTGAGAAATTAGTATATAAACATACTATAAAAAATTCAGAATATTTCGACGGTCCTGTGATTTTTAACAATTCTATGACTAGGCGCAAAAGTTTCTGCTTTTGACAGAATTGAATCAACTATCATCCACAATATCCCAAAGGCTTTACTTGGCACTTTATTGAAACAAAAGCTATAAAACATGATTACTATAATAGCTTAATCATGTGAACATGCAAAAACAGTAGGGGTAAATATTGGGTTGTCTCCCAACAAGCGCTTTTCTTTAATGCCTTTCTAGCTAGGCATGATGATTTCAATGATGCTTGCATAAAAGTAAATAGTTGAAACGCAAAGAGAGCGTCATGAAACATATGTGGAAAGCACATTTAAGTCTAACCCACTTCCTATGCATAGGGATTTTGTGAGCAAAAACTTATGAGAACAAGAATCAACTAGCATAGGAAGGCAAAACAAGCATGACTTCAAAACTTTCAACACATAGAGAGGAAACTTGGTATTAATGAGATATGTAAAAGCATATGTTACTCTCTCATAAGAATTTTAAGTGGCATCATGAATGAATTCAACAATATAACTATCACATAAATCATTCTTTTCATGATGCACAAGCATAGAAATTTTATTATTCTCCACATAAGCAAATTTATTCTCATCAATAGTAGTGAGAGCAAACTCAACAAAATAACTATCATGTGAGGCATAATCCAATTGAAAATTAAAATCATGATGACAAGTTTCATGGTTATCATTATTCTTTATAGAATACATGTCATCACAATAATCATCATAGATAGCAATTTTGTTCTCATAAACAATTGGAACCTCTTCCGAAATAGTGGAATCATTACTAAATAAAGTCATGACCTCTCCAAATCCACTTTTATCAATATAATCATCATAAATAAGAGGCATGCCATCATCATAATAAATATTCTCATCAAAACTTGGGGGACAAAAAATATCATCTTCATCAAACATAGCATCCCCAAGCTTGTGGCTTTGCATACCATTAGCATCATGGATATTCAAAGAATTCATACTAATAACATTGCAATCATGCTCATCATACAAATATTTAGTGCCAAACATTTTATTGCATTCTTCCTCTAGCAATTGAGCACAATTATCGGAATCCTTATTTTCACAAAAGACATTATAAAGATGAAGCATATGAGGCAACCTCAATTCCGTTTTTTGTAGTTTTCTTTTATAGACTAAACTAGTGATAAAACAAGAAACTAAAAGATTCAATTGCAAGATCTAAAGATCTACCTTCAAGCACTAACCTTCCCGGCAACAGCGCCAGGAAAGAGCTTAGTTGACGGGGTGTGAGTGCCTCTTACCTAGCCTCCCCGGCAATAGCGCCAGAAAAGAGCTTGATATCTACTACGCAACCTTCCTCTTGTAGACTCGTGTTGGGCCTCCAAGCACAGAGTTTTCTAGGACTGTAGCAAATTTCCCTCAAGTGGACGACCTAAGGTTTATCAATCTGTGGGAGGCGTAGGATGAAGATGGTCTGTCTCAAACAACTCTGCAACCAAATAACAAAGAGTCTCTTGTGTCCCCAATACACCCAATAGAATGGTAAATTGTATAGGTGCACTAGTTCAGCGAAGAGATGGTGATACAAGTGCAATATGGATGGTAGATATAGGCTTTTGTAATCTAAAAATATAAAAACAACAAGGTAACTAGTAACGAAAGTGAGCGAAAACGGTATTGCAATGCTTAGAAACAAGGTCTAGGGCTCATACTTTCACTAGTGCAAGTTCTCTCAACAATGATAACATAATTAGATCATATAACAATCCCTCAAAATGCAAGAAAGAGTCACTCCAAAGTCACTAATAGCGGAGAACAAACAAAGAGATTATTGTAGGGTACGAAACCACCTCAAAGTTATTCTTTCTGATCGACCTATTGGGCTATTCCTATAAGTGTCACAAACATCCCAAAAGTTTGTACTAAAATAACACCTTAAGACTCACATCAACCAAAACCCTAATGTCACCTAGATACTCCAATGTCACCACAAGTATCCGCGGGCTTGATTCTACGATATGCATCACATAATCTCAGATTCATCTATTCAAACCAACACAAAGAACTTCAAAGAGTGCCCCAAAGTTTCCATCGGAGAGTCAAGACAAAAACGTGTGCCAACCCCTATGCATAAGTTCACAAGGTCACAGAACCCGCAAGTTGATCACCAAAACATACATCAAGTGGATCACGCGAATATCCCATTGTCACCATAGATAAGCACATGCAAGATATACATCAAGTGTTCTCAAATCCTTAAATACTCAATCCAATGAGATAGCTTCAAAGGGAAAACTCAATCCATTACAAGAAGGTAGTGTTGGGGAACGTAGTATTTCAAAGAAATTCCTATGATCATGCAAGATCTATCTAGCAGAAGCATAGCAACGAGCGGCGAGAGTGTGTCCACGTACCCTCGTAGACAGAAAGCGGAAGCGTTTAGTAATGCGGTTGATGTAGTCGAACGTCTTCACGATCCAACCGATCCAAGTACCGAACATACGGCACCTCCGTGTTCAGCACACATTCAGCACGATGACGTCCCTCGGGCTATTGATCTAGTTGAGGACGAGGGAGAGTTCCGTCAGCAAGACGGCATGGTGAAGGTGATGATGATGTTACCGGCGTAGGGCTTCGCCTAAGCACTACGACGATATGACTGAGGTGTATAACTGTGGAGGGGGGCACCGCATGAAGGAAATATGCCCTAGAGGCAATAATAAAGTTGTTATTTATATTTCCTTATATCATGATAAATGTTTATTATTCATGCTATAATTGTATTAACAAGAAACTTAGTACATGTGTGAATACATAGACAAAACATAGTGTCACTAGTATGCCTCTACTTGACTAGCTCGTTAAATTTGGGGTTGCGATGCTTATTGAAAAAGTTTCATCCTGATAAGCTCAAACTCAAATCGGAGAAGTGCGTCTTCATAGGATATCCAAAGGAAACTATTGGATACACCTTCTATCACAGATCCGAAGGCAAGACTTTTGTTGCTAAATTCGGAAACTTTCTGGAGAAGGAGTTTCTCTCGAAAGAAGTGAGTGGGAGGAAAGTAGAACTTGACGAGGTAACTGTACCTGCTCCCTTATTGGAAAGTAGTACATCACAGAAAACTGTTTCTGTGACACCTACACCAGTTAGTGAGGAAGCTAATGATGATGATCATGAAACTTCAGAACAAGATACTACTGAACCTCGTAGATCAACCAGAGTAAGATCCGCGCCAGAGTGGTACGATAATCCTTTTCTGGAAGTCATGCTACTAGATCATGATGAACCTACGAACTATGAAGAAGCGATGGTGAGCCCAGATTCCGCAAAATGGCTTGAGGCCATGAAATCTGAGATGGGATCCATGTATGAGAACAAAGTATGGACTTTGGTTGACTTGCCCGATGATCGGCAAGCCATAGAAAATAAATGGATCTTCAAGAGGAAGACGGACGATGATAGTAGTGTTACTATCTACAAAGCTAGAATTGTCGCAAAAGGTTTTCGACAAGTTCAAGGTGTTGAATACGATGAGAGTTTCTCACTCGTGTCTATGCTTAAGTCTGTCTGAATCATGTTAGCAATTGCCGCATTTTATGAAATCTGGCAAATGGATAAACAAAACTGCATTCCTTAATAGATTTATTAAAGAAGAGTTGTATATGATACAACCAGAAGGTTTTGTCAATCCTAAAGGTGCTAACAAAATATGCAAGCTCCGGCGATCCATCTATGGACTGGTGCAAGCATCTCGGAGTTGGAATATACGCTTTGATAAGTTGATCAAAGCATATAGTTTTATACAGACTTGCGATGAAGCCTGTATTTGCAAGAAAGTGAGTGGGAGCACTACAACATTTCTGATAAGTATATGTGAATGACATATTGTTGATCGGAAATAATGTAGAATTATTCTGTAAAGCATAAAGGAGTGTTTGAAAGGAGTTTTTCAAAGAAAGACTTCGGTAAAGCTGCTTACATATTGAGCTTCAAGATCTATAGAGATAGATCAAGACGCTTAATAAGTTTTTACTATGAGTACATACCTTGACAAGATTTTGAAGTAGTTCAAAATGGAGCAGTCAAAGAAAGAGTTCTTGCCTGTATTACAAGGTGTGAAGTTGAGTAAGACTCAAAGCCCGACCACGGCAGAAGATAGAAAAAGAATGAAAGTCATTCCCTATGCCTTGGACATAGGTTCTATAAAGTATGTCATGTTGTGTACCAGATCTATTGTATACCCTGCACTGATTTGGCAAGGGAGTACAATAGTGATCTAGGAGTAGATCACTGGACAGCGGTCAGAATTATCCTTAGTGAAATAAGGATATGTTTCTCGATTATGGACGTGACAAAAAAGGTTCGTCGTAAAGGGTTACGTCGATGCAAGTATTTGACACTGATCCAGATGATTCTAAGTCTCAATCTGGATACATATTGAAAGTGGGAGCAATTAGCTAGAGTAGCTCCGTGCAGAGCATTGTTGACATAGAAATTCGCAAAATACTTACAGATCTGTATGTGACAGACCCGTTGACTAAAATTATCTCACAAGCAAAACATGATCACACCTTAGTACTCTTTGGGTGTTAATCACATAGCAATGTGAACTAGATTACTGACTCTAGTAAACCCTTTGGGTGTTGATCACATATCGATGTGAACTATGGGTGTTAATCACATGGTGATGTGAACTATTGCTATTAAATCACATGGCGATGTGAACTAGATTATTGACTCTAGTGCAAGTGGGAGACTGAAGGAAATATGCCCTAGAGGCAATAATAAAGTTATTATTTATTTCCTTATTTCATGATAAATGTTTATTATTCATGCTATAATTGTATTAACCGGAAACATAATACATGTGTGAATACATAGACAAACAGAGTGTCACTAGTGTGCCTCTACTTGACTAGCTCGTTAATCAAAGATGGTTATGTTTCCTAACCATGGACAAAGAGTTGTTATTTGATTAACTAGGTCACATCATTAGTTGAATGATCTGATTGACATGACCCATTCCATTAGCTTAGCACCCGATCGTTTAGTATGTTGCTATTGCTTTCTTCATGACTTATACATGTTCCTATGACTATGAGATTATGCAACTCCCGTTTGCCGGAGGAACACTTTGGGTGCTACCAAACGTCACAACGTAACTGGGTGATTATAAAGGAGCATTACAGGTGTCTCCAAAGGTACATGTTGGGTTGGCGTATTTCGAGATTAGGATTTGTCACTCCGATTGTCGGAGAGGTATCTCTGGGCCCTCTCGGTAATGCACATCACATAAGCCTTGCAAGCACTGCAACTAATATGTTAGTTGTGAGATGATGTATTACGGAACGAGTAAAGAGACTTGCCAGTAACGAGATTGAACTAGGTATTGGATACCGACGATCGAATCTCGGGCAAGTAACATACCAATGACAAAGGGAACAACGTATGTTGTTATGCGGTCTGACCGATAAAGATCTTCGTAGAATATGTAGGAGCCAATATGGGCATCCAGGTCCCGCTATTGGTTATTGACCGGAGACGTGTCTCGGTCATGTCTACATTGTTCTCGAACCGTAGGGTCCGCACGCTTAACGTTACGATGACAGTGTATGCATTTTGATGTACCGAAGGTTGTTCGGAGTCCCGGATGTGATCACGGACATGACGAGGAGTCTCGAAATGCTCGAGACATAAAGATTGATATATTGGAAGCCTATGTTTGGACATCAGAAATGTTCCGGGTGAAATCAGGATTTTACCGGATTACCGGGAGGTTACCGGAACCCCCCGGGAGTCATATGGGCCTTATTGGGCTTTAGTGGAAAGGTGAAAGGGGCTGCCCATAATGGGCTGCGCGCCTCCCCCCTCCCCTAGTCCTATTAGGACTAGGAGAGGTGGCCGGCCACCTCTCTCTCTCTTTCCCCCTTGGGAGTCCTATTTGGAATAGGATTGGGGGGGGAGTCCTACTCCCGGTAGGAGTAGGACTCCTCCTGCGCCTCCATAGGGCTGGCCGCACCCCTCCCCCTTGGCTCCTTTATATACGGAGGCAGGGGGCACCTCTAGACACACAAGTTGATCATTGAGATCGTTCCTTAGCCGTGTGTGGTGCCCCCTGCCACCATATTCCACCTCGATCATATCGTTGTAGTGCTCAGGCGAAGCCCTGCGTCGGTAATACATCAAGATCGTCACCACGCCGTCGTGCTAACGGAACTCCTCCCCGAAGCTTTGCTGGATCGGAGCCCGGGGATTGTCATCGAGCTGTACGTGTGCTAAGAACTCGGAGGTGCCGGAGTAACGGTGCTTGGATCGGTCGGATCGGGAAGAAGACGTACGACTACTTCCTCTACATTGTGTCAATGCTTCCGTTGCGATCTACAAGGGTACGTAGATCATACTCTCCCCTTGTTGCTATGCATCACCATGATCTTGCGTGTGCGTAGGAAATTTTTTGAAATTACTACGTTCCCCAACACCTATGGGCGTATGCCATGGCAACAAACCCAACACTTTGTGCATTGTTGTCCAGCAGGTGGCTAAGAGAGGTCATCAGAGCCTCTGGACTAAAGCTATGATGACAATGTAGAGGTTAGGGCGGACGTGAACCAGATTGCTTTTCGTAATGGCGGTTGCCACCTCCTTGGCGATGTCAGTTATGTTGCTGAAGACATTGAGCTCCTCTCCCATCAAGCCACCCATCTTCCTCTTCCTATCAAACACAATAACGTGATCATCACCCTTATCAGGATCGTCAACAACGATGGTCTCTGAGTCTTGGGTGTCTGGATATTCAGGCATAGGCGAACCGAATGGCTCACTAGAGCCTATGGCATGCTTGTCGGTTGCCAAACCAGAGGACAAGATATGTTGCATATGCAAGTGGTTCGGTGTATGGGTGTGTTGAGGAAAACTGCATCTTGGGGTGGTCCTAAGGGAGAAACACGACATGGTTAGTTGTGATTCGCACGTTAGACATGTTTAAAAAGTGGTATGTGAGCTAACCATGTTGTGGCCTTGGTAGTGCTCTGCCTCCAACAGGATCGTTTAGGTGCCCTAATCCCATGACGCGCAGCTAAGGTCTCTGAGCTTGGACACTTGGATCCATCTGGCTCTCCACTTCCTAAGCTGGTTGTAGACCTTAGTCGAGGTGACCTCTTGTCCATGGAACTCGAACACTTGCTTGGTAATAGAGTTCAAGTGCACCTCCTTGAAGCCCTTCTGAGTCATCGCCCCACTGGCTATGATATCACACATCTTGTTAAGCATGAAGGTGGACTGTAACGGCTGCCATTTCATCAAGTTTCCTCTCCCAGCTATCTTTGTCTTCTTAGCCTACAGTTGCCTTATGTGCACAACCAGCGCATCTGTTGTAGGCACAAATGTTGGACGCACAACAGACCCCTCAAAGACATCTGAATCTGGAGGCATCTTCTGGGTCGTAGGCTTGAGTCCTCAACATAGGATGGAGGCAATTAGCTCTCGGACAAGACAATAGCCTGACTAAACTCTTAAATGTTCATGTCCTACCAGCATTGGTGTCGGGACTAGTGGAACACAAGACACATCGAAAGTAAGCATAGTACAAATGGATCATGAAGTTCTACGCACCACCCTATGACCGATCAACAAACTCATAGCATACAATGGAGTTCAACACAATAGCATTCCAACATACTTGCAAACTAGCATAGTACACATGCTCTGATTCACGGGCTAGTACATATCTACCATATCATCATCCTTGTCGACATGGTAACAACATGAACATCATAAAAGCCAACAAGCAACACTCATCATGCTACCAATCCATCACCACTAACTACCACAACATCACATTCTCATAGATTTACAGTCTACAATGCTACTACATGCTCACATAGTTAGCTAGAATGAGTAGAGAGGAGGGAACGATCGAACTTACAGCCATTGGTGTAGCCGGGTGGAGGCGCGTAACTCGTCGGAGAAGAGGAGGGAGATGAATCGCCACCGCTATCTACCGCCAGCCGAAAAAGGGGTGATTGCTACCTGCTCGTCGGTGAATATCCGCATGGTACGAAGAACTTGAAGTGGGGGATGGTGGCGGGAGTTTGGGCAGTGAGCCGAGGGTGGCTATATAGGGCAACTAATTCGGTGGGAGGTGAAACAATTACTCGTGTAGATTTTTTGGGGGTGCGCATGAGCTCGCACCATCTCCTTGCTCGCATGAGCTCGCTGCCACATTCCCCTCCCCTACATCGCCTGAGCCTAGCTGAGGGGAAACGGTCGATTCAACAGTTCCTAGCGGTTTTAGCTGGGGTGCTTTAAGTTTCATGCTATGAAGGTCTGACAGTGAATACAACCTACCAAACGGCCCATTTTTGCACCGAGCAGGCCTGGTTGGACCTAATGCAGGCTACAAACATGTCATACATGAATCTGTGGAGTGACCGGAACACCCATGTAATTCTAAGACTTATCCATGTACTTTGAGTCACCATAAAAGTGTGCCAGTGGGATACGGTGATCACACGCCTTGTTGGTAGTCCTTCAGGCTCACCAAAAATACAGAGAATTGGTCAACGACCTGTTGTACACATGAAGGAATTGGTCAACGACCTCTTTTTTTGGAACTGTCACTTGATATAGTTGCAACATGTTACATGTGAGATGCTGCTCCTTGATGGCTTTGAAGTTGCAAACTGTTAATGACACTGGAAATTGATGTTGATGAATGCCAGTGAAGATGAATAGTTACTTTGCTTGACATGATTGCAATGTGTTTGTCTTTCCAGTCCACTACCATGGGGTTGTGCTACTCGAGATAGTCCATACCGAGGATTACATCGTACGTGCCCAGCAATAACACCTTCGTCTCTATAGCAAATATATGCCCCCTGCAAAAACCAGTTGCGTTGTGGTATGACAGAGTAACAGCTCAATTCACCTCATGTGACCTTGACACGCCCATGTTGTTGCTGAGGAACCACTCATCTGAGCTTGGTGGCCAGCTGTTAGTCGATAAAGGATGTGGAGTTACCTGAGTCCACCAATATGAGGATTTCGTGGCCTTGGATCCACGCATGCAGCTAGAAGGCGCACAACGAGACGCCACCCGTGAGCACTTGTCAGGAGATGGCCATCGCAGTGTCGTATGTGGCCAATGTTGGAGTAGTTGGTTGCTTGTCAAGACCCGTGTTGATGCCGAAGAGCTCGAGCAACTCCTCCACCATGTGGAGTTGCACAGATGTGGGGCACGTGTGGTCATGCCCCCACCATTCACCGCACTTGAAACAGAGGCCGCGCGCGGCGGTAATCATGCAGTGCCTTGACGTTAGAGTTGTCGGCACGTGCATCGTTAACGTTTCACCGAACTATTGTCGGTGTTGGTGCAGGTGCCGGCAGGGTTCAAGGCGATGGGGGTGGCAGAGGCGATGGAGCACTCGGCCTGCGTGCTGCATCCAGAGCACACGGTGTAGGAGGAGGCGCGTGGGGTGGATACGCCAAATCCACCATCTCCTCCTGTAGCAAGGCCAACAAGCACGCGGTGTCCAAATCTGGTGGCCGATACATGAGCACCACAGCCCGGATATCCGCGCGGAGTCCCTCCACAAAACAAGTCAAACAATAATGAGGGTAGATGGCCTCAGAATATGAAGCTAGATGATTAACGGCAAGTTCAAATTGCTCAATATAATAAGCTACAGAAGAAGTTTGACGAATAGTGTAAAATTGTCAGATCAAGAGTTGGTGACGATCATGAACAAAACGAGTACAAAGCAGTGCACAAAATGACTCACAATCGAACCCTGACAACTTGTTTTGCACCGTCTATAACCAAACCGAAGCGGAACCCGAGAAATTCAGCACGGCCATCGGCACCCCAAATGGTGAATGAATCCCAAACATGTTAAAATATTGTTCGCAAAGGGTTTTTTAGGGCTTTGGATATTTACCCGTGAACATAGGAAAAGAAATTGATGGATGAGCCTAACCCAGACCTGCGAGCAACTGGCTAGCATGAGCGAACGGACAAAAGGCAGGAGTAGGTGACTAAAGAGGAAACCGCACTATGCCCGGGAGAGACACCAGTGTGGCCACCATCGTCTGCTCACGGCAAAGGAATGCATTGTCGTAGTCATCGGACCCGTGGGGCAATTCCTGTTGGGGAACATTGCAGAAAACAAAAAAAATTCCTATGTTTCACCAAGATCAATCTATGGAGTCAACTAGCAACGAGAGGAGATTGCATCTACATACCCTTGTAGATCGCGAGCGGAAGCATTCAAGAGAACGAGGATGATGGAGTCGTACTCGTCGTGATTCAAATCACCAATGACCAAGTGTCGAACGGACGGCACCTCCGCGTTCAACACACGTACGGAGCGGATGACGTCTCCTCCTTCTTGATCCAGCAAGGGGGAAGGAGAGGTTGATGAAGATCCAGCAGCACGACGGCGTGGTGGTGGATGCAGCAGTGAACGCAGTAGGGCTTCGCCGAGCTTCTGCGAGAGGGAGAGGTGTAGCAGGGGAGAGGGAGGCGCCAAGGCTTGAGGTGCGGCTGCCCTCCCTACCCCCCCCCCCATTTATATAGGCCCCCTAGGGGGGTGCGCCGGCCCTAGGAGATGGGATCTCCTAGGGGGCGGCGTCCAAGGGGCTGGAGTAGCCCCCAAGGCAAGTGGAGGCGCCCCCTCCCCTAGGGTTCCCAACCCTAGGCGCATGGGGGCCCAAGGGGGGGCGCACCAGCCCACTATGGGCTGGTTCCCCTCCCCACTTCAGCCCATGGGGCCCTCCGGGATGGGTGGCCCCATCCGGTGGACCCCCGGGACCCATCCGGTGGTCCCGGTACAATACCGGTGACCCCGAAACTTTCCTGATGGCCGAAACTACACTTCCTATATATAATTCTTCACCTCCAGACAATTCCGGAACTCCTCGTGACGTCCAGGATCTCATCCGGGACTCCGAACAACTTTCGGATTACTGCATACTCATATCTATACAACCCTAGCGTCACCGAACCTTAAGTGTGTAGACCCTACGGGTTCGGGAGACAAGCAGACATGACCGAGACGACTCTCTGGTCAATAACCAACAGCGGGATCTGGATACCCATGTTGGCTCCCACATGCTCCTCGATGATCTCATCGGATGAACCATGATGTCGAGGACCTAATCAATCTCGTACTCAATTCCCTTTGTCAATCGGTACGTTACTTGCCCGAGACTCGATCGTCGGTATCCCAATACCTTGTTCAGTCTCGTTACCGGCAAGTCACTTTACTCATATCGTAATGCATGATCCCGTGATCAATCACTTGATCACATTGAGCTCATTATGATGATGCATTACCGAGTGGGCCCAGAGATACCTCTCCGTCATACGGAGTGACAAATCCCAGTCTTGATTCGTGCCAACCCAACAGACACTTTCGGAGATACCTGTAATGTACCTTTATAGTCACCCAGTTACGTTGTGACCTTTGGCACACCCAAGGCACTCCTACGGCATCGGGGAGTTGCACAATCTCATGGTCTAAGGAAATGATACTTGACATCCAGAAAAGCTACAGCAAACGAACTACACGATCTTTGTGCTATGCTTAGGTTTGGGTCTTGTCCATCACATCATTCTCCTAATGATGTGATCCCGTTATCAATGACATCCCCATGTCCATAGCCAGGAAACCATGACTATCTGTTGATCAACGAGCTAGTCAACTAGAGGCTCACTAGGGACACATTGTGGTCTATGTATTCACACATGTATTACGATTTCCGGATAATACAATTATAGCATGAATAATAGACAATTATCATGAACAAGGAAATATAATAATCATTTTATTATTGCCTCTAGGGCATATTTCCAACAATTCCCTCCTATTGTTCCCCCCGCCGATGGGGCCACCGGTCGTCGCA
The DNA here is from genome assembly GCF_018294505.1 of Triticum aestivum. Lineage (NCBI taxonomy): Eukaryota > Viridiplantae > Streptophyta > Magnoliopsida > Poales > Poaceae > Triticum > Triticum aestivum. The sequence continues at coordinate 198,395,501 of NC_057800.1, read as the reverse complement.
AGGCTTGGATTATGTGGTTTACCGATCGTTGCCGCACGGAATGTCGCCGTCGCAGGCACTCGTCCCAATTGAAGAGCTTCCACCACCGTGCCGATTTCAGACACCTACTTCTTAGATCCAATCGCCAGGCGACCATATCATCGAGGCGAGCGGAGTGCGATTGGATGGCGTTGGTGTTGTTGCGAAGCTCATTGCAGAATTCCCCATCAAGGCTGAAAACTTCTCGAAGTAGTCCTTGATCGACGGATCCATAGCCTCTAGATGTAGCGAGGTTGTCGTAAGTTGCATGACTTGATGAAATGCGCAAGATTCAGCAACCGAAAGGGGTGGTGACTGGTCTCTGATACCAGATGACAGGGCACCAATAGCTCTCTCTCATCTACTACTAGTACTCACAAATTTGGGCTACAAGTTCTGATTACACGACTAGGGATTATGACGTGAGGAGGAAGATAGCCTAGCCGTTGTGTCGATGCCTTTGATTCTATGGATGCCGTCACTGTTTTGCAATGGGTGTTTAGTAGGCGGGTGATGTGTTGGGCTTCATTAGACTCACTCTGGCCCAACCACCTTGGCGTTGGGCTTGCGTTGATGAATGGGCCTCAACCTTCTAGGAGAGGTGGGAGTGTCCCACCAGATGGGATTGCCATGTCATGGGTGCTGACATGTGAGTGCTCATTTTAGATGAATGCACTTTGATGGTTTCCAATAAGTTGTTAATAAGTGGCCCAAGATGAGGAGCAAGAACACAATGTTTGTGGAATTGAGCCAATAGAAGTTTGTCTCATTAATGCTTCTGAAAAGATTGATAACTTGCATGAGACCTAATGATTTCCCAACATTTATTTGAAAAATAATCCGGTGAATCCATCCGACGCGGGGGAGGGGGGATGTCGCTAGGCATTTGATTGATAGCGTCACTTACTTCCTCCTTGGAGAAATAATCGGCATGCCCAAAGTACCAATGGTCGTCCTATATCCATATTATTAAGGTAAACAAGAGTCAGGATAATGTTCAAATGCGCTCCACTGTTCAGCTCCACACAAGTGCATGTCGGTAGGAGTGCAAGCTGATTCATCACCAATGCAGTGGGGTACCCACGGGCCATGGTGTCATGGCACGGCCCAGCTTAGGACGGAGGCCCGAGGCCGCGCGACGCAACAGGAGATTGGCTCGAGCGTTCGAGGCCCAACGCAAGGAGGGGATTCTAGGCACGGCAAGCAGCTCAGCTATATGAGGAGATTTAGAGAGCAGAACATGGGGGGAGAAAAGACTGGAACCTAGATCCTCTCTCTGTATCCTTTCCCCTCTTCTCCTACCTCTGCACACAAATTGTATCTGAATTGTATCAGGAAGAACCTTGAACCCTAGCTGGTTCATAACACTTGGTATCAGAGGTCACTTCGTTCCTCTTCGATCCACGCGGGATCCGTCAGTCCGATTGTGGTGAGCGACGGATTTTTGTCCGCCGCTGTAAATCCTCTCCTTCGGCAGGAACTACCGCCTCGAATGGGGCGATCTAGCGCCGAAGAAGCGTGGGCCAACCGCTGTAGAGCAGCAGATCTCGGCCGCCATGGATACGGTGGAGCAGCAGGGGCGGCGACCAACGCCAAGCTCGACTCGATCTTTGAACAACTCAAGGGTGTCACCGCTTGGATGCAGCAAATGGATTCCACAAAAAAGTCTCTCACCGTGTCGGCCTCCCTGCTCCAGCTCCACGCGGAGGATGCGACGGCGCGGCTGGAGGCGCTCGAATCGTCGCCATCGCGTCCACCTGATCCAGCCAACACCACCGCGACACCATCAACTGTGGAGGTGCGCACCCATGGCGTGGATCGGCCCAATGGGCACGGCGGGCATCTCCATCATCAGGGGACGGTTCTAGGGGATCCTAGATCCTCCGGTCTGCCTCCGGCCAACGGTATGCCCCATTATGCACCCCACCTATTCGACATAGAGTCTCATCCAGAAGAGCGTCGCTTGTCACACACATCACACCGTCCTCCCTTTGGTAGCACGCCCAAGATGGATTTTCCCAAGTTCGACGGGACCGATTATCAAGTTTGGCTTGATAATTGCGAACTATACTTTGAGATTTACAGTGTGTCTGAAGCGACGAAAGTAAAATTCGCTTCTCTGAACTGTGTGGGCAATGCGGCGCTCTGGCTCAAAATGCTTCAGAAGTGCCGGGATGTTGCGACTTGGCATGATTTCTGTACTTCGGTTAGAGAAAAATGGGGTCATGATAAACATAAATTCTACATGAGGCAAATGTTGTTGTTAAGTCAAGTAGGCACACTCGAGGAGTATACAGCAAAGTTCGACACACTTAGGCATCAAATTCTGCTTGCTGACCCGCACACTCATGAGATTTTCTTTGTGGAGCGCTATACTGCTGGTCTTCGTCCTGATATTCGCTCTGTCGTTGTTTTACATCGTCCTGAATATGTAGATACTGCTAGCTATTTGGCTTTGTTGCAGGAGGCGGAGTTGGCGCACGAACAACCTCAGTCATCGGGCAAGTCCTTTCGACAATCAAATCGTCATAGCTCCTCCAATGAAAAGCCAAAGTATACAACATCTACTGATGATTCACGCAAAGTTGCAGAAAAACTCGAGGCACTGCGCAATTATAGGAAGGCCAAGAACCTTTGTTTCACTTGTGGCGAGCCATGGGCACGGGGTCACAAGTGTCCGGACAAGGTACCGATACATGTCATGGAGGAACTCTTGGAAGTTTTGCAGCTAGACGACCCCCCTGATCCGCAACAACAACCAGACTCCAGTTCCGATGAAGAGGTCATGCTTCTATCAACAGCTTCCAAACCAGAGACATCAGTTCGTCGACGGACCATCCGCCTCCATGGCATGATTGGCAAGTGTAGTATCCTGATCTTGGTGGATTCAGGGGCAAACTGCTCGTTTGCGGATGAGAAATTGGCCGCTGACCTCCATCTGCAGCCTCAGGAGATGGCTCCAACACAATATGTGGTGGCCGGAGGAGCCACGATGACCAGCTCGCAGTGGATACCTAAACTGTGTTGGTGGACACAGGGGTATACCTTCCAACAAGATGTGAAAGTTCTTCCACTGGGATGTTATGACCTTATTGTGGGGGCAGATTGGCTTGAAGAACACAGCCCCATGTGGGTTCATTGGCGTCACAAGACCATGCGTTTCACTCATGACGGGCATCGGATCACATTGACTGGTATCAAGGAAACGGGAACACGCTGCAAGCAGATATCAGCATGCAAGCTGCATGGCTTGCTACGCCGGGGAGCAATTCAGCATGGCGTTCAGGTACGAGCTATGCATCAGGAACAAGATCTGCTATCTATGACAGAGCAGAACACACTGTCAGGGACTGTATCTTCAAACACAGCGATGCCAGCTGAGGTTGCAGAGTTATTGGTGGAATTCCAGGACTTGTTTCAAGCCCCTACATCCTTACCTCCTCGGCGAGCCCAAGATCACAAAATACCGTTGATTCGTAGTGCCCAACCAGTAAGTGCAAGGCCATATCGTTACACACCACAACAAAAGGACGAGATTCAACGTCAGATTAAGGAAATGCTCCGACAAGGGATCATTCGTTTGAGCACCAGCCCCTTCGCCTCTCCGGTGTTACTTGTGCGAAAGAAAGATGGTTCATGGCGATTCTGTGTGGACTACCGGATGCTGAATGCAATCACAATCAAGAATAAGTACCCCATACCCATCGTGGATGAACTGTTGGACGAATTGGCCGGGGCCTATTGGTTTACTAAGTTGGATATGCTGTCAGGATATCATCAGATCCGTATGGCAGAGGGAGACGACTTCAAAACAGCTTTTCGCACACATCAGGGGCTTTACGAGTTCTTGGTGATGTCGTTTGGAGTTGCAGGAGGGCCGTCGACGTTCCAAGGAGTGGTGAATTTTTCATTTGACGGCCTGCTGCGCAAAGGAGTGTTGCTATTCATGGATGATATCTTGGTGCATAGTCACACATTGGAGGAACACGTTCAAAAGTTAAGAGCTGTTTTTCAGATTCTGAGAAAGAATCAGTTTGTGATCAAACGCTCCAAGTGTGCTTTCGCGCAGCAGAAAATAGAGTATCTTGGTCATGTGATTAGGGCGGAAGGAGTGGCTACAGACCCAACAAAGGTTGCAGCGGTTACAAGTTGGCCAGTGCCGACGAATTTGAAGGAATTGCGTGGGTTTCTCGGCTTGACAGGCTACTATCGCAAGTTTATTCAGAATTATGGCATCATAAGTCGACTTTTGACTGAGATGTTAAAGAAAGGGCTCCTGTTTCAGTGGACTCTGTGGGCTGAGGAAGCATTTCAGCTACTGAAACACGCAATGGTGAGCGCCCCTGTGCTATCCGTTCCGGATTTCTCCAAACAATTTGTATTGGAAACTGACGCATGCAAAGAAGGGGTCGGAGCTGTTTTGATGCAACAAGGTCACCCGGTGGCGTATCTGAGCAAAGCACTATGCTCTAAAAACCAGACCCTCGGCACATATGACAAGGAGTGTCTCGCGTTATTGATGGCTGTGGACAAGTGGCGACCGTATCTGCAACATCAGAGGTTCGTGATCCGCACAGATCACCAAGCACTGCAACACTTGTCTGATCAGAGGTTGAGCACGGGCATTCAACACAAAGCTTTTGTGAAGCTCATGGGTCTCGATTACATAATAAAATACAAAAGGGGGGTAAACAATGCGGTGGCAGACACCTTATCTCGGCATCCACAGCCTCCCTCTCTACTAGCAATCTCTGCCTCGGTGCCCGTGTGGCTGGAACAACTTGTGGCTGGGTATGCAGACGATGCACATGCGACCAAGTTGTTAACAGAGTTGGCTATCTCGTCAGATAATGCTCAAGGATTCAGTCTGTCGCAAGGGGTGATCCGCTACAAAGGGCGTGTTTGGGTGGGCTCTAACAAAGTGGCTCAACAACATATTATCCAGAGCATGCACGACAGTGCCGTGGGTGGTCATTCAGGTGTGTTGGCAACATATCAACGGATCAAACGCTTGTTTGCATGGCCCAAGCTGAAGGACTCAGTAACAGCGTATGTGCAGCATTGTGAGGTGTGTCAGCGTGCCAAAACGGAACATTGCAGGCAACCCGGGCTCCTGCAACCTCATGACATTCCACCCCATCCGTGGCACACCCTTAGTTGGGATTTTGTGGAAGGGTTACCCAGGTCACAAGGTATGGATGTGATACTCGTGGTCATAGATAAGTTGACGAAATATGGTCACTTTCTCCCCCTCAAGCACCCGTATACAGCACAGCAAGTGGCACAATTGTTCTTTGATCAGATCTATCGTCTCCACGGTATGCCCTTTCGCATCATCTCAGACCGGGACCCGATATTCACCAGCACCTTTTGGCAAGAGTTATTCCGGCTGTCGGACACCATTCTAAACATGAGCTCTGCCCGACACCCGGAGACTGATGGACAGATGGAGCGGTTAAACCAGTGCATGGAGTCGTTCCTCAGATGTTTTGCCCATGATGCTCCACTCAAGTGGGTACGTTGGCTTCCCTTGGCTGAGCATTGGTATAATACCTCCTTCCATACAGCCATGGGTCGGTCCCCGTTTGAGGCATTATATGGTTATGCACCACGTCCCTTTGGATTGGAAAACCCTGCATCTACTCCGGAGTTGGCAGATATGGTGGCTGAGCGGGAATCGATGCTCGAACTACTTCGGCAACACTTGTTCAGGGCGCAACAACAGATGAAACGTCAAGCAGACAAGCACCGCAGTGAACGATCATTTGAAGCAGGTGATCAGGTTTTCCTGAAGGTACAACCATACTTACAGAACTCCTTGGCGGCGCGGCGCAACCACAAGCTGTCTCTCAAATATTACGGGTCGTACAAGGTGTTGCAGAAAGTTGGAGCTGTTTCCTATCGCCTCAAATTACCACCCTAGTCCAAGATACACAACGTTATACATGTGTCCCAATTGAAGAAGTTCCTGCCGCCAAACACTGAGGTGGAGCCAGACACGACTGCACCAGCTCCACGCCACTCCAGCCAGAATCTTGCAAACCAAGCTGGTGTCTATTGACGGCAAGACAACTCCACGGGTGAAGGTACGTTGGATAGGGCGACCAATGATGCATGATACTTGGGAAGAAGCCTTTGTTCTGCATCAGCGTTTTCCTCTACTGTCGACTTGGGGGCAAGTCGCCTCTCAAGGGGTAGGGAATGTCATGGCACGGCCCAGCTCAGGACGGAGGCCCAAGGCCGCGCGACGCAACAGGAGATTGGCTCGAGCGTTCGAGGCCCAGCGTAAGGAGGGAATTCTAGGCACGGCAAGCAGCTCAGCTATATGAGGAGATTCAGAGAGGAGAACACGGGGGGAGAAAAGACTGGAACCTAGATCCTCTCTCTGTATCATTTTCCCTCTTCTCCTACCTCTGCCCATAAATTGTATCTGAATTGTATCAGGAAGAACCTTGAACCCTAGCTGGTTCATAACACATGGCACTGCCGACCTTGCATCTGTTTTCTTCCAAAAAAATAAAAAAAATCGTAGCCCTTTCTCTTACCTATAGGTTGCCTCGTTGGCGCTACAAAGCGCAGATGCTGCGCGTCGCTTTCCCGAAAAGGCACCGCGGCGAATTACCCACCCCAGCGGAAAGAAGAAGGTGCCCTCCTCTCCTCCTCATCACTGGTGAAAAAGAAGGAAAGGCAAAACGAATCGGAATGTCTCCCACCGCGGCACGGCGCAAGAAACCCCGATCCCCTCACCCACGCTCCCATCCCATGCATCATCGCCATGCCATCCATGGATTCCTCCCGTGCGGCGTCTCCCAACCCAAGTTCCTAACCCCACCCACACCCACACCCACACCCAGCAACCCCAATTCCTTCCTCTCCCACCAACGCAACCACATATTCCATCGTCGCCGTCACCTTGACGGCTAGACGCAGGTAGAGACCGACCGGCCCCATATATACCATACGTGACTGGGCAACATCGTATCCGGCCGTGGAAAGGGGAAGCCTAGCCTAGCTGCGAGGAGTGAGGTCGGTACCGGCTTAGCTAGCAGCAATCTGCAGGTGAATTGGGCACTAGCAGCAGCAGCAGCAGCATCAATCAAGTGAGGATTTCGCAATGCGGCCGGCCGTGACGCACGACGACCTGTCCCTCCGCAAGGCGCAGGAGCGCCGGGCGGGGCGCTCCGGCAGCCAGATCGCCGTCGCCCTCGTCGCGCTCTCCGTGCTCTGCGGCCTCGTCAGCTTCATCCTCTGCCTCGCCGCCGAGGGCTCGCGCTCCGAGGTACGCACGCACGCACACCGACCAACACGCGGCCTTGCTAGCTTACTATAGCTCGTGCTGATGCTGGCTGGCTGCAGGTGTCCAACTACCTGATGACCGTGGCCGGGAGCGGGGCGCAGGTGGAGCTGTGCTTCTACAACGGCAGCGGCCGCTCGGCGCTCGCCTTCTCCATCGGCGCCTTCCTGCTGCTGGCCGTCGCCATGTTCGCCGTGCACGCCTACATGCTGCTCGCCGTCGCTTCGCCGGACTCCGCCGCCGCTGGCCTCGCCGTCGCCGAGGACCACCCCCGCGTGTCCTCCGCCACCAACACCCTCACCTGGCAAACCTGCTGCCTCTTCTTCGTCACGTGGTACCAACATTACTTCAAGCATGCATTGGGCAAGATTGATGGTGTGGATTCATAATAAACACTGATCGATGGGTGCAGGATTTGCTTCGGGCTCGCGGAGGTGCTGCTCATGATCGGGATCGGGGTGGAGTCCGGCCACGTCAGCGACTGGCGGAGGCCGCGGCAGGTGTGCCACCGGGTGCGCCCGGGGATGTTCGCGGCGGCGGGGATACTGGGGCTCATCACCGTCGTCGTTGGCTTCGTCGTCTACGTGACCGCGGTGCACACGCAGAAGCTGCTGAGGCAGCACGGCGGCGGCCACTACCCGCCGCACCCCGGCAGCGCCCCGTACCCCAGCGTCCAGCAGCACCACCTGCAGCCGCCCGTGTCGTACCCACCATACCCGGCCCCGCACCCACACCCTCATCCGGCGCCGAATGCGCCGGAGATCACAGCGGCCGCGTGCCAGGTGCAGTCCAGCAACGCGTGGTGCATCACCAAGGACAAGGAGTACACCGATGTTTGAATGCCTGAGCCGAGACGATGCACGTAAAATTCCTTTTCGTTTTCGAACAATTGCTTGCTGATTTCAATTGGATTATTATTTGCTGATATGTAAAACAATTTGTTTGTACAAGGACAATATAAATGTTTTAACTTGTTATTATGCTGTTCATTTGGCCTGCCAACTCTGTAATCACAATGCCCTTGTCAAGATTGGAACATGCAAATCAAAATTGATCACAACAAAACTGATAATTAAGTGAAAGCTGACATTGCCATGTTCGGACAAACTGCAACTCACTTCATTCCTGAAGAACCCCACAAGACCAAACCATTCAAGAATTGTCCCCTAAATGCCTCGCAGAGTTGCAGAAGCTTAAAACTCAGGCTATACAGTAGCAAAATAGTGCACACCATACTAAAGATGCAAACCCCTACATAGTAGCCTGATAAAAAAGACCCAGACTCCTCAAGTTTGACGATTATACTCCTCTTACAAACGCTGTGATATTGATACCCAGGACCAGTTGCTTCCTTGAAAATCTTCAGCTTATTGGACCCACCACAACCATGACCTTACCCCACACACCGACTAGACCAAATGGTGACAACTGCTGCGACAAGGGAATTACCACCATTGGTCAAATCTGCAAAAGGAATTTAAAATTATATTATTGGTTGTCTCTTTGCTCAAAAGCTGATTCATGCTACCATATCGAGCAAATATGACAAGAGAAACAACAAATATGGTTATATGTTGAGAGTACCGACCTGTATTCAGCCCAAGTTCAGATCAGGGTTGCCACCTTGGCCAAAGTCAAAGGCAACACCTGTGGGAGCTTCCATAGTTGCCCCCATCGCATCATCTTCCTCCTCCATCCAGTAAGCCTCGAGAATCTTCACAGCCTTCTCATAGATTTCATTGTTATCATGGCTCTGCAGGTTCTCAATCTTTTCCAGGCCCTCTGCTTCATCAATCATCTGCGCATAGACATTCCCCTCCCCAGAAGCACCCAAATTCTTATCAGTTTCTCCAACTTTGAGAATGTTCTCAAGACCCTCCAAGCAAACAGTAACAATCCTTGGATCTGGGCAAAGCAGGAGGTCACACAGTGGCTTGATGCAGCCCTCGCTAACCAAATACCTGTTTACATAATACATACACATCAGCACGGGAAAACTCAAAATAGAAGTGCAATATTTGCATGTAATCTGAATAACAGCAAATGAGAACATACTTGATTTGGTCGTGGGAACCACCGGAGGTAGCATTCGAGATGGCCCAAGCAGCCTCCTTCTTGATATCGAATTCAGCCGTTTGCAGCAGATGCACCAGAGGACCAATAATCCCAGCAGTAATCACAGCCTAAGAAGCCAGCATAGCAAGGTATGTGATCAATGATTAACCTTTAAGAACATATAGATTCAACAAGCTTGATGACTAATACATGGATCCTCTAAACGCTCTTATATTTCTTTACGGAGGGAGTAACTCATTATGTTGAGACTATTAGGTACATAGGCACCCCAACTGGGCAAACGAAGTCATAATGCTTACAAATATTCCAAAAGGAATAGAGCAGTTTTGAGTCAGCAACCAGTTTGTACAGAATAAGACTGTCATTTACATCTAGTTGAACCAACAATTGAAGGAAATCTTAGTTCTTAGGCGTGTTACTTTTGAGTCACCGGCATTAGTTCTTTGTACCACTAGCATATTGATAACATTAGTTACAATATTTCCCACTAGCCACAATGAACACAGCACAATCTAACATATATGCACCACACAATACATACAGTTATCAAACTAAAATCAATCAATGTCCTGAGTATTTAATACAAACAAAGGTAATCCCCTACAGAAGAAACCATGTGAGAATATGCAGAACCCGTACCTGTATCTGATCTTTGTTACCAGCAGTGATATTTGAAACAGTCCAGCAGGCCTCTTTCTTGATGCTTTTCTTGTGATTTTGTGTCAACAGACTTAGGAGACACCCAAGAGCTTGATGATCAATGATGCACTGTAGAATAGAAGACAATCTTAATAACACGGAAAAATGAACAAACGAAACTATACATCTCTAAGGAAGCTAGTAATCACAGATACGAATTGTAATTTGCCATGCAAGTGAACACATAATTATTTATTAGTGTGATCACGAAGCAGGCTATGTAAAACTTGACGAGCATTTTACTTGAATAGGGAAACAGACTTGGCAGGATTTCAGTTGACTGTTGGGGTAACAGTGTAGTAAAGTGAGCAACCAAACTATCAGAAGAAACTGTACAGTAAACAAACAAAGATGAGTGATTCAAATTTCAAATATATTTTGTAGACACTAGTCAAATCTGATGTACAATGGCAAACATGATGGTTATAATATATCCAAATAACAATATCCTCTGTAAGAGTATAACTCAAAAGTCACAAAAATTTAATGGTGCAAAATGTAGTGAATCCAAAGAACAAAACGAAAATGAATGAGTTACCTGAGTTTGCGAGTCATCTCCTGTGACAATATTTCCAACAGTTCGTAGTGCAGGTATAAGCACTGAAGGTGATGGATGGCTTCATGTTGTAAACAATATTGAAAGAACAGAAATGAGTGAATGAACATATATTAAGATAAAGAATCGTATAGCAGAGAGTTGTAACGCAGGGTTGAAACATACAGGAGAAGCTCCACAAGCCGGGGACAGACACCAGCATCAATCACAGATTGGATCTTGTCATTGGTGCCATCAGAGAGATACGAAAGAGCCCAGCATGCATCAGTTAAAACTTCCTCATCATTGGAATGGATAAGTCGTGCAAGTGCTGGCAGAGCAGGCTTAGTCTATGGTAACAAATAAAGAATATGTCAAGTAACTGCTGTTGACTACTAATCACAGGAGAATCTAAATGCAACAGTGTATAAAACCTGATCAAATGCTGGCTGTGGCTTTCCTCTGCAGAAATTTGATAAAGTCCAGGTCGCATTCCTTAACATGGAGAGTTTAGCATGCTCATTCAACTGTGCTAGCAGAGGCATCAATGCACCATTTGCGAGTACAAGGTCGCGGCACTTTGGGGAGTCACCAGCAACATTGCCCAATGCCCAGACAGCCTTGAAATTATTTTCAAGAAGTATCAGAATTGATGACTCCCAACAAACATTCAACCAGGACAATATAAAACTAGTAGCCAGGCAAGTGATCAAATACCTGCTCACGAACATCATCGCTGCCAGATGCAAGAAGCTTCACAAATATTGGAACTGCCCCATGATCAATGACAACCTTGGTATTCTCTGATGTGCCAGACGCAATGTTTGTGAGTGCCCACGCTGCTTCAAACTGCAAAAGTTATTCAAAAACACCAGGGTAAGAAGTTTAGTTGGTAAGGGTCCTGACTTCCAGATTACAAGAATAAGATTCAGTTGACGCACACCTGGAGTTGGGGGAAATCCTCTCTAGTAAGAAACTGCACAAATCGAGGAACAACGCCTGATTGGATAACTTCTTCGATTGGGGGGCTCCTTTCTGATTAATACAAGTTACAACCTCAGTTAATGTTCACTCACTGAGTGATATAAGAGATTAGTTTTACAAACAAACAAAAACTGAGAAGTTGGTACCTATAGAAAGCAACTTGCGGAATTGTGTCGTTGCCTCAAGCTGCAGGTTGTTATCCTCGGAATAAACCCCACCAACCATAGCAGGTAAGCTTTCAAGCTACAAAATCCAAACAGAAAACAAAAATGATCAGGTTAATAATGTATCAAAGCAATAAAAGGTCTACAAACAGCGCACTGTTCTAAACAAAGGTAGTTTTGGCAAAGATGGGAGCACCCAAATCAAATGAAAACTGAAGAACTGATTAAATTAACCACTGGAAGTGCAAGACGAACACCTAACTGTGTGTCTTAACCATAACTAAAACAAAAGGACAGAGAGGTCACGAGTCATAAGGCTGGTGTGGGCAGGCGTGCCTCAGAAAGTCATGACCAACGAAGCATGTTTATCAAACCACCAACTAATCTGGCCTCTGAACGATCCCCACAAGTCAATAGTCACTAGTCAGTATCTGAAGAACTACCACGAGCCTACGACTTGATATTTCTTCAAGCCGCAACGCAAGCACCACACACAAGTAGACATGCGTGCGTTCAGTCGCGCGGACGCAAACATCTCTTGAGCATAACGAAGCAGTTACTAAACCAATCTACTGCAGACGAAGCAAATACTAAACTCATCTGGAACCTCGTGTACAATTCACAGTAGAAATAAACTACGATTCAGACTCCAGAAGCACTGAAACAGGAAGCTAGGGGAAGGGGAGTGGGGCAGAAGTGTGCAGTATCCTCACCTTCTTCTCGACGCCGGCGGCAGGGATAGGAGCCTGGGCCTGGAGCCCCTCGCGGCGCTTCTTGAGGAGGCTCTCCTCGCGGCGGTTCTTGCGGATCTCCACCATGTTGTCCTCGCGCCGCCGCCGCCCCTCATCGGCGTCCACCGTCACCTTGTAGCGGTTCCGCCGCGCGTCGGCCCGCTCGCTCGGACGCACCGACATGGCTGGGTTGGTCGCTGTGGTCTCTCTCTCGCGCGCGCGCGGCGGTGGCGGCGGGGAGTCAAAAACCCTAGCTAGGCGACGGGGCTCTGGGGGTGGGGAGGAGCGCGCGAGGGGAGGGGAGAAAAGAGGGAGAGGAGAAACCCTAGCGGCCGCTGCGAAAGGGAGTTAAAGCTCACACCACGATCGAGATATTCTCTCGTTTCCTCTCTCCCTTTTATTTCTTTTTTCGGTGCCCATTTTCTTGCCTTTTTAGAACTGCCCGTTTTCTTTATGGGCTGTGCATGGCCCAGATTTATTGGGCCCGTTACTGATCCACCATGTGAGGTGAGAGTGGTCTGGCCCAAATCTAAACATGGAAAACTCTCGGTATCCATAAATTTGTCCGACTATGGATTTTTTGTACTCTACTAGTAAGCATGTACGTGCAACGCACGTCTCGACTAATACTATTTGTTTCAAGATTGATCACAATGTGAATCCTTCATTGAACAATCTATTTCAAGATTGAAGCATGAAAGAAACAAAAAGTAATCCGGATAAATTTAATACTAATATGTTTCTATCTAACCAATTTGAATACTCTCTTTTCTCGAGAAAACAATCTAAATACTATTTTGTATGGCATGAATAAAATTTAGAAAGCAAACTTTCTAATTTTCCATTTATTTAGAAATAAACAAAAAGACATACAGGCATGAGCACAGCAAGGACGCCCAGCCATCTCTGAAGCTACTTTTCTATTGAAAAATCCCACACACTACCCTGAATCTGCGGCATGTTAGCAAGATTACGCTCGGTTCCAGCAGATACGGAATCTGATTAGAACAAAAACTCCCAAGAGCAACCAAAATTTAGATGAAGTTTCAAGAAGACCAAGTTTTTGTAGACCGTGGGATTCAATGACAGCCTACCCCTCTCCATGTTTAAGACAAATGACAGGAGATTTCTGCGGGAGCAGGACACCAATAAACCATCAACATAGTACATATATTTCTTCCAAGACAAGATAGATGATCAGCTACTTGGCTCCTCTGTAGTACCCACTTCATATTACAAAAATAACACCAATAAATTATTTAACTTATAAGAGAAAACAAACAACACATGAAAACAATAAATAGCTGATGAGGAAGTCTTCTAAAAATCACAATACGCTTTCAAATTTTCTTGTCGGCGGTTACAAATTCTGTAGGGATGCCGAGTCGCTTCTCCTCTTGTTTCTCTTCTGTACTCTCCTAGTGCAGCACCATGCAGGATGCGAACCGATTGGTCACGGCTGTATTGCATGGAGAGGGTGCCGACAATCTATTTCTCAAATCCGATGGGATAGAGTTTTATAGAAATACAACAATAAGATTCCATGCCATGGCAGGAAGCAGTCAATGTAACAACAATTTCTTGTCGTTCTTTCTAGTTTGGTGGCTGCGAAAAGCATAATATGACCATGACTAAAAGATCTTTCAATAGGAAAATGGAGTAATGAACCACGGAGATATTAAGGAAAGGAACTATGCGACGATGATATACCTCATGAGACCGCAATGCAATATCTAAATGTTTGGTGGAAATTCAGGTTATCTAAGACAATTTTCTCAGCAATGATATAAATGAATGGATTAGATACTTGTTTCCTGAATCTACCTTGCCGACTAAATGAACCTACATTTTTGTAACCTTAAAGGAACATAGAGAAAAGCACAACCACTAACTTAACAGTTGCCCAAGAATATGGAGGGATAAAACGGAATAGAGAATTGGGAATCAACCTAACCGGGAGAAGGTAACAAAAGGGATATGTGGAAGTAGTGGAGACAATGCTAGTCAACACTTGATGCATAAAATAGAACATAATAGAACAACATCTGAATCATGAATGTAATCCAAAATCTATATTTTATAAAGATATGCCCAACTCCTCAATAGTTGGTTAAACATTAGGATAAAATGCTAGAAGTCTTTATAAGATATTAAAAGCAGAATGAACCACATCTACCAGAAAAAAAGGCTTTCATATCAACATCTTTGAAAACGCAACCTAATACTCCATGTATAAGTAATCAAACAATTATCATGCAAAAAGCTAAACAAACCCAACAAGGGGATAATATAGATCATCATGAGCGGCCGATGTAGAAGTGTGTATGGCAATGAGCGAATGAGACGTTCCTAGTGGTGCAGGACATCGTGAGAGGACCTGAAGGCAGAGCACGTGAAAACAACGACCGACACTATCCTAACCCACCACCAGATGTACTCCTTAACTCCAGCACCACCAAGCTCCTCCCTGATTTTGGTAATGGAACCATGTATGTAAAGGGATGATACGATAATTAGAAGAAGATGAACTCGATAATTCAAGGCTAAAAAGGGATAGTCTGAAGTCAATAGTTTGTACTTAATTTGCAATACCTTCTAAATTGCATGATCTGAATGGAAACATTAGCTTTTGTTTTGAC
Organism: Triticum aestivum; assembly: GCF_018294505.1. Taxonomy (NCBI): domain Eukaryota; kingdom Viridiplantae; phylum Streptophyta; class Magnoliopsida; order Poales; family Poaceae; genus Triticum; species Triticum aestivum. The sequence goes on along the minus strand of NC_057800.1, from coordinate 198,380,361 downwards.
ATACCACTTCGTAACATCTTTCTTGGTCCTGGACCCTTTTCCAAACAATCAAAACAAAAAAAAGATCAGAAATGGATATATACATTTTTATGAAAAAAATAGATAATTATCTGTGTCGCCTTACCAGGTTGGAATCTCATCTCTCACTATCTTAGTACTTCCTCATTCATCTCCATTCTTCAGGGATGCCTCATGCATCTTCAGTCCTAATACACATACTTTTTAGGGCTATCAAATCCAAGAAATTACAGAACTAAGAGATGAACTATTGCGTAAACTAACCAGGCCCGTTAGTCATTGCAAATTGTTAAGTGAAGAATCTCCGAACCAATATACAATAACCACGGGTTCACGGTCTCCTAGAATTCCCTAAAGAAATGGACAGAATCAGGACGAAAACTTGGACCGCTAGTACCTAAATTTTTTGAGATAAAAAACATCTATTATAAAAATACTACTTAACAAAATAAAATCATTGGGAGGAACCGAGACTGTCGGGGCCGCAAATCAATGGAAAAGATGAAGATAGAAAGGCCACCTAGCAGAGAACTACAACTACTGGAGGTGCTATTGCCACAGTAGGGGGAAGTACACAGAAGGACGGGGTAGATCATATATATGTGTGTGAGTGTAGGCAGCAAGTAGTAGGCGATGAACTCCATGGAGGCGTTGCGTGAAAACAAAGAATGGGAAAAAAACAAAAAAGAATCCTGAACCAATAACTTGCATTGAGATTAAATAATAATATTACGTAAGAACTCGTAGTCTTATCTAAACTAAACTCGCGTGGTAAGCCGGAAGAAAAAGTATCAGCCATCTTGATCTATACATATCCACCTTTGAGTTCATGCTTCCCATAGTAGGCAGTAACCATTTGCGAGTTTAGTTAGTTTTTTTATTTTCTACAGGAAGTGTCCACAGATTAAATAGTAAGCCTGCACGTGACAATTCACGTGCATTGAAAAGATAGTCATGTAATAGCAGTCAAAAACTATTTCAAACGAACATATACTATGATTAAGTTTAAGGAAAACTATAATAAGAAAAATATACATTGTTAATGTACCTAAGCATGTTTTTTGGCGAAGTCAAGAATGGTCATTCTCATTGTTCCTAGGCTGCTGATGTCTGTTCTTCAAAATTATGAATGCAAAATATACACATGTTTAATAACATTTTGTCCTTTTAAATCCCATTGATGAAAAAACGTATGGGAAAACACAACACTCCTTTGGTTAAATCAATGCATCCAAAAGTATGAATATGCCGGCAGAAAAGAAAACACATTGTCATATACTTAATCTCATATAATGTAACCTGAGTACAAAACGACTGTGATCTTAAATGACTTGTACATCACGAGAAGGCAAAGATATATGCCATGTCCAATTTTCCTGAAGCATGAACAAGCTCATTGGGGGAAAAGAAGAAAGATACAACATGCTAATATTACTATTGTGCCATTGGTTCACAGTTTTGTCATGAAGCATATGGTTTGCCTATCAGGACCTATTATCTAGATTTGTGTGTTGCTTACTGGTATTGCCCCGAGTAATATTTGGTGAGCCTTGGCATGTTGAATATGTCACAATTGTAAATAAAAATAAAGGGTCTGCATCTCCAATACTATGCACACATGTGATCTATCTTATGCCTCATTTGCACGAAAGTTCAGTGCCCAACTCCATAGTACGAACTCACCCCCCCCCCCCCACACACACACACACAAAACCTCCATATTACAAAGGCAAAGAGGAATTAGTTCAGTTTGTAGCACAAACCCATCAACTTCAGAATAGTCAACCTGCATATCTAAGGAAATATTATTATGATTTTAAAAACTATTGTTTCGGTTCAGATAAAGGAAACAGTAGATATTGTACCACATTATTGAAGGAAATATGCCCTAGAGGCAATAATAATGTTATTATTTTATTTCCTTATATCATGATAAATGTTTATTATTCATGCTAGAATTGTATTATCCGGAAACATAATACTTGTGTGAATACATAGACAAACCAAACGTCACTAGTATGCCTCTACTTGACTAGCTCGTTAATCGAAGATGGTTATGTTTCCTAACCATAGACATGTGTTGTCATTTGATTAATGGGATCACATCATTAGGAGAATGATGTGATTGACATGACCCATTCCATTAGCTTAGCACCCAATCGTTTAGTATGTTGCTATTGCTTTCTTCATGACTTGTACATGTTCCTATAACTATGAGATTATGCAACTCTCGTTTACCGGAGGAACACTTTGTGTGCTACCAAACGTCACAACGTAACTGGGTGATTATAAAGGAGCTCTACAAGTGTCTCCAAAGGTGAATGTTGGGTTGGCGTATTTCGAGATTAGGATTTGTCACTCCGATTGTCGAAGAGGTATCTCTGGGCCCTCTCGGTAATGCACATCACATAAGCCTTGCAAGCATTACAAGTAATGAGTTAGTTGCGAGATGATGTATTACGAAGCGAGTAAAGAGACTTGCCGGTAACGAGATTGAACTAGGTATTGAGATACACACGATCGAATCTCGAGCAAGTAACATATCGAAGACAAAGGGAACAACGTATGTTGTTATGCGGTCTGACCGATAAAGATCTTTGTAGAATATGTAGGAACCAATATGAGCATCCAGGTTCCGCTATTGGTTATTGACCGGAGACGTGTCTCGGTCATGTCTACATTGTTCTCGAACCCGTAGGGTCCGCACGCTTAAGGTTTCGATGACAGTTATATTATGAGTTTATGAGTTTTGATGTACCGAAGTTAGTTCGGAGTCCCGGACGTGATCACGGACATAAGGAGGAGTCTCGAAATGGTCGAGACATAAAGATTGATATATTGGACGGCTATATTCGGACACCGGAAGTGTTCCGGGTGATTTCGGAGAAAACAGGAGAGCCGGAGGGTTACCGGAACCCCCCCCCCCCCGGGAGAAGTAATGGGCCATATGGGCCTAAGTGGAGAGAGAGAGGGGCAGCCAAAGGTGGGCCGCGCGCCTCCTCCCCCCTGGTCTGAATTGGACTAGGAGAGGGGGGGCGGCTCCCCCCTTTCCTTCTCCCTCCCCACTTCTTTCCCCCTCCTAGTAGGAGTCCTACTCCTACTAGGAGGAGGACTCCTCCTTGGCGCGCCATAGGGGCCGGCCGGCCTCCTCCCCTTGATCCTTTATATACGGGGGCAGGGGGCACCCCTAGACACACAAATTGATCCACGTGATCATATTCTTAGCTGTGTGCGGTGCCCCCTTCCACCATAATCCTCGATAATATTATAGCGGTGCTTAGGCGAAGCCCTGCGACGGTAGTACATCAAGATCATCACCACGCCATCGTGCTGACAGAACTCTTCCCCGACACTTTGCTGGATCGGAGTCTGGGGATCGTCATCGAGCTGAGCGTGTGCTAAAACTCGAAGGTGCCGTAGTTTCGGTGCTTGATCGGTCGGGCCGTGAAGACGTACGACTACATCAACCGCGTTGTGCTAACGCTTCCGCTGTCGGTCTACAAGGGTACGTAGATCACACTCTCCCCTCTCGTTGCTACGCATCACCATGATCTTGCGTGTGCGTAGGAATTTTTTTTAAAATTACTACGTTCCCCAACAGTGGTATCAGAGCCTAGGTTTTATGTGTTGATGTTATATGCACGAGTAGAACACAAGTGAGTTGTGGGCGATATAAGTCATACTGCTTACCAGCATGTCATACTTTGGTTCGGCGGTATTGTTGGACGAAGCGGCCCAGACCGACATTATGCGTACGCTTACGCAAGACAGGTTCTCCCGACGTGCTTTGCACAAAGGTGGCTAGCGGATGACAGTTTCTCCAACTTTAGTTGAACCGAGTGTGACTACGCCCGGTCCTTGCAAAGGTTAAAACAGCACCAACTTGACAAACTATCATTGTGGTTTTGATGCGTAGGTAAGATTGGTTCTTGCTTAAGCCCGTAGCAGCCACGTAAAACTTGCAACAACAAAGTAGAGGACGTCTAACTTGTTTTTGCAGGGCATGTTGTGATGTGATATGGTCAAGACATGATGCTAAATTTTATTGTATGAGATGATCATGTTTTGTAACCAAATTATCGGTAACTGGCAGGAGCCATATGGTTGTCGCTTTATTATATGCAATGCAATTGCGCTGTAATGCTTTACTTTATCACAAAGCGATAGCGATAGTCGTGGAAGCATAAGATTGGCGAGACGACAACGATACTACGATGGTGATCAAGGTGTCGCGCCGGTGACGATGGTGATCACGACGGTGCTTCGAAGATGGAGATCACAAGCACAAGATGATGATGGCCATATCATATCACTTATATTGATTGCATGTGATGTTAATCTTTTATGCATCTTATCTTGCTTTGATTGACGGTAGCATTTTAAGATGATCTCTCACTAATTATCAAGAAGTGTTCTCCCTGAGTATGCACCATTGCGAAAGTTCTTCGTGCTGAGACACCATGTGATGATCAGGTGTGATAGGCTCTACGTTCAAATACAACGGGTGCAAAATAGTTGCACACGCAGAATACTCAGGTTATACTTGACGAGCCAAGCATATACAGATATGGCCTCGGAACACAGAGACCGAAAGGTCGAGCGTGAATAATATAGTAGATATGATCAACATAGCGATGTTCACCAATGAAACTACTCCATCTCACGTGATGATCGGACATGGTTTAGTTGATTTGGATCACGTAATCACTTAGAGGATTAGAGGGATGTCTATCTAAGTGGGAGTTCCTTAGTAATATGATTAATTGAACCTAAATTTATCATGAACTTAGTACCTGATAGTATCTTGCTTGTTTATGTTTGATTGTAGATAGATGGCCCGTGCTGTTGTTCCGTTGAATTTTAATGCGTTCCTTGAGAAAGCAAAGTTGAAAGATGATGGTAGCAATTACACGGACTGGGTCCGTAACTTGAGGATTATCCTCATTGCTGCACAGAAGAATTACGTCCTGGAAGCACCGCTGGGTGCCAGGCCTGCTGCTGGAGCAACACCAGATGTTATGAACGTCTGGCAGAGCAAAGCTGATGACTACTCGATAGTTCAGTGTGCCATGCTTTACGGCTTAGAATCGGGACTTCAACGACATTTTGAACGTCATGGAGCATATGAGATGTTCCAGGAGTTGAAGTTGATATTTCAAGCAAATGCCCGGATTGAGAGATATGAAGTATCCAATAAGTTCTATAGCTGCAAGATGGAGGAGAACAGTTCTGTCAGTGAGCATATACTCAAAATGTCTGGGTATAATAATCACTTGATTCAATTGGGAGTTAATCTTCCAGATGATTGCGTCATTGACAGAATTCTCCAATCACTGCCACCAAGCTACAAGAGCTTCGTGATGAACTATAATATGCAAGGGATGAACAAGACTATTCCCGAGCTCTTCGCAATGCTGAAAGCTGCGGAGGTAGAAATCAAGAAAGAGCATCAAGTGTTGATGGTCAACAAGACCACTAGTTTCAAGAAAAAGGGCAAAGGAAAGAAGAAGGGGAACTTCAAGAAGAACGGCAAGCCAGTTGCTGCTCAAGAGAAGAAACCCAAGTCTGGACCTAAGCCTGAAACTGAGTGCTTCTACTGCAAGCAGACTGGTCACTGGAAGCGGAACTGCCCCAAGTATTTGGCGGATAAGAAGGATGGCAAGGTGAACAAAGGTATATGTGATATACATGTTATTGATGTGTACCTTACTAATGCTCGCAGTAGCACCTGGGTATTTGATACTGGTTCTGTTGCTAATATTTGCAACTCGAAACAGGGGCTATGGATTAAGCGAAGATTGGCTAAGGACGAGGTGACGATGCGCGTGGGAAACGGTTCCAAAGTCGATGTGATCGCGGTCGGCACGCTACCTCTACATCTACCTTCGGGATTAATATTATACCTAAATAATTGTTATTTGGTGCCAGCGTTGAGCATGAACATTATATCTGGATCTTGTTTAATGCGAGACGGTTATTCATTTAAATCAGAGAATAATGGTTGTTCTATTTATATGAGTAATATCTTTTATGGTCATGCACCCTTGAAGAGTGGTCTATTCTTATTGAATCTCGATAGTAGTAATACACATATTCATAATGTTGAAGCCAAAAGATGCAGAGTTGATAATGAAAGTGCAACTTATTTCTGGCACTGTCGTTTAGGTCATATCGGTATAAAGCGCATGAAGAAACTCCATACTGATGGACTTTTGGAACCACTTGATTATGAATCACTTGGTACTTGCGAACCGTGCCTCATGGGCAAGATGACTAAAACACCGTTCTCCGGAACTATGGAGAGAGCAACAGATTTGTTGGAAATCATAAATACCGATGTATGTGGTCCGATGAATATTGAGGCTCATGGCGGGTATCGTTATTTTCTCACCTTCACAGATGATTTAAGCAGATATGGGTATATCTACTTAATGAAACATAAATCTGAAACATTTGAAAAGTTCAAAGAATTTCAGAGTGAAGCTGAAAATCATCGTAACAAGAAAATAAAGTTTCTACGATCTGATCGTGGAGGAGAATATTTGAGTTACGAGTTTGGTGTACATTTGAAAAATTGTGGAATAGTTTCGCAACTCACGCCACCCGGAACACCACAGCGTAATGGTGTGTCCGAACGTCGTAATCGTACTTTACTAGATATGGTGCGATCTATGATGTCTCTTACTGATTTACCGCTATCTTTTTGGGGTTATGCTCTAGAGACTGCCACATTCACATTAAACAGGGCACCATCAAAATCCGTTGAGACGACGCCTTATGAACTATGGTTTGGCAAGAAACCAAAGTTGTCGTTTCTGAAAGTTTGGGGCTGCGATGCTTATGTGAAAAAACTTCAACCTGATAAGCTCGAACCCAAATAGGAGAAATGTGTCTTCATAGGATATCCAAAGGAAACTATTGGATACACCTTCTATCACAGATCCGAAGGCAAGACTTTTGTTGCTAAATTCGGAAACTTTCTTGAGAAGGAGTTTCTCTCGAAAGAAGTGAGTGGGAGGAAAGTAGAACTTGACGAGGTAACTGTACCTGCTCCCTTGTTGGAAAGTAGTACATCACAGAAAACTGTTTCTGCGACACCTACACCAATAAGTGAGGAAGTTAATGATAATGATCATGAAACTTCAGAACAAGATACTACTGAACCTCGTAGATCAACCAGAGTAAGATCCGCACCAGAGTGGTACGGTAATCCAGTTCTGGAAGTCATGCTACTAGATCATGATGAACCTACGAACTATGAAGAAGCGATGGTAAGCCCAGATTCCGCAAAGTGGCTTGAAGCCATGAAATCTGAGATGGGATCCATGTATGAGATTATGTTTCTATTGCTTTCTTCATGACTTATACATGTTCCTATAACTATGAGATTATGCAACTCTCGTTTACCGGAGGAACACTTTGTGTGCTACCAAACGTCACAACGTAACTAGGTGATTATAAAGGAGCTCTACAGGTGTCTTCAAAGATGAATGTTGGGTTGGCGTATTTCGAGATTAGGATTTGTCACTCCGAATGTCGGAGAGGTATCTCTGGGCCCTCTCGGTAATGCACATCACATAAGCCTTGCAAGCATTACAACTAATGAGTTAGTTGCGAGATGATGTATTACGAAACGAGTAAAGAGACTTGCCGGTAACGAGATTGAACTAGGTATTGAGATACCGACGATCGAATCTCAGGCAAGTAACATATCGAAGACAAAGGGAACAACGTATGTTGTTATGCGGTCTGACCGATAAAGATCTTCGTAGAATATGTAGGAGCCAATATGAGCATCCAGGTTCCGCTATTGGTTATTGACCGGAGACGTGTCTCGGTCATGTCTACATTGTTCTCGAACCCGTAGGGTCCGCACGCTTAAGGTTTCAATGACATTTATATTATGAGTTTATGAGTTTTGATGTACCGAAGTTAGTTCGGAGTCCCGGATGTGATCACGGACATAACGAGGAGTCTCGAAATGGCCGAGAATAAAGATTGATATATTGGACGGCTATATTCGGACACCGAAAGTGTTCCGGGTGATTTTGGAGAAAACCGGAGAGCCGGAGGGTTACCGGAACCCCCCGGGAGAAGTAATGGGCCATATGGGCCTAAGTGGAGAGAGAGAGGGGGGCAGCCAAAGGTGGGCCGCGCGCCTCCTCCCCCCTGGTCCGAATTGGACTAGGAGAGGGGGGGGGCGACGCCCCCCTTTCCTTCTCCCTCCCCACTTCTTTCCCCCTCCTAGTAGGAGTCCTACTCCTACTAGGAGGAGGACTCCTCCTTGGCGCGCCATAGGGGCCGGCCGGCCTCCTCCCCTTGATCTTTTATATATGGGGGCAGGGGGCACCCCTAGACACACAAGTTGATCCACGTGATCATATTCTTAGCCGTGTGCGGTGCCCCCTTCCACCATAATCCTCGATAATATTGTAGCGGTGCTTAGGGGAAGCCCTGCGACGGTAGTACATCAAGATCGTCACCACGCCGTCGTGCTGACGGAACTTTTCCCCGACACTTTGCTGGATCGGAGTCCGGGGATCGTCATCGAGCTGAACGTGTGCTAAAACTCGGAGGTGCCGTAGTTTCGGTGCTTGATCGGTCGGGCCGTGAAGACGTACGACTACATCAACCGCGTTGTGCTAACGCTTCCGCTGTCGGTCTACAAGGGTACGTAGATCACACCCTCCCCTCTCGTTGCTATGCATCACCATGATCTTGCATGTGCGTAAGAATTTTTTTGAAATTACTACGTTCCCCAACAATTATTGGTTCGGTTCAAACGCAGCAAACACATAATAGTGCCGCTGATCTGCCATGAACCATGGTATTGAGAGAGGTATCATTCATCTTCCTTTTACCTTTTCTAGAATGAAATAATCCTGGTCACCTACTTCGGTTAAGGAAGCAATCTATATATGGAGTATCATATACTCAAAGGTGTACCTGTAATATATTAGAAATTAAACCTTAAATAAGGCATAAAATATACTCCCCCCGTCCCAAGTAAATGTCTCAACTTTGTACTAACTTTAGTATAAATTTGTACTAAGCTTGAGACACTTATTTTGGGACGGAGGGAGTAATGTAGAAGGCATGTATCAGCTATTAGAAGACAAACTTCAGCAGGTCTGTTCAAGACACCACATCACTTTTAAATGCAACGAAACAATAAAGACCACTAAAATCGCGAATCATAATCACTGGGAGTGGCATTTTTCTTCTTAGGTGGCAAACAAAATATCAAGACTTAGCACTCTGTAACAGATTTCGTACTTATAAGAAAATGCCAAGATTTAGTAATCGTGTACGTGCAAATGCATGTATCAAATACTGTACAAAATTTTATTGTATGTGTAAAATAAAAAATGCACATATTCAATTTTCAAGCTAATAATATTGTGTAGAGATCATAATAAAACAAGTATATCATTTGAAACTGTTACTGCATGCCGAAACGTCAAAGCAAAAGACATGTTTTCATTTATCGTCTATGTTTGGACACACCATGTTTAATACATGCTGCAAAAATATATTTCAAGGCAAGAAATTCAAATTTTGTGTGTGTATACAACTGCATCCATACTGCAAAATCACCGATGTCTTCACTTGATTCCATGTAAACAACAACTACAAGAAAATAGTTACATTTGTCTTGTGAAAGCATGTGAAATTAATCTAGTTGTATGAAGAAAACAGGTACCAATAATAAACTACATAGGTGCAAGTTTTCAGTGGAAACTTCAACACAAATAGTTATTTCTTTTGCTAGTAGCAACATGAATCAAAGCGAAGAAGACCGCAAAAATCAAATGACCTCACTGTGATTCAAAAAGTCACTGCATTTTTGTCACCTTTTCAATATTTGCAACCAAAAGTTGAGAGCATTTCTCAAATGCGGTTCCCATATGCTTCTGTACAAAGAACAAGTAATTTTTTTGATCCCAATCAATATTTGAAAACAAAGGCAGGACATCAGAGAATGATAATAAAGTTCCAAGCATCCCATATAGCGTGAGAAAAAAAGATAGGGTGCTGCTTAACCTGATTTTCCAGTAATATGTTTTTTTGTCCCCATGATGTTATATCCAAAGTGTGTTCCTGAGCCGCAAAATGGTAACCCCTGTTATCATGTATTGCGAACACATAAAAGTTCCATCCATGTATAACCCCGAGCAAAAGCAGTTTGTATGACAGGAAATGACATGTTTGGACAAAGCTCTAACAAGTACCGCATGCACAACACTCTAAGCCGGTGAGACAACAGAACAAAATCAACTTACCCATTAAATAGATAGATAGAGTAGGTCGTCCGCACTGTATAGACTTAACAAATCAACTTAACAACTTACGAAATCGACACCATGCTTTGAGGACCATCTGCCCTATATGGACAACTTTGGCGCATGTGTCCAATACACATAGCTTTGGCGCAAGTTGTCTATAAACATATGTAAAAACAGCCCTGATCACCGTTGATACAAGATTCTTAATTAGATCCATCTAAATTATCTTGCTCAGTAGTTCTTAGATTAGAAGACACCTATAATAAAACAAGTAGCACTCCTAGTTCCTTTAGTGATTTGAATCCTCACGAGTTGCAGAGATCAAATTTAGAAAAAGTAGCATTGAGGAAGGAGCTGCGGCGTTCCCATGTCCAGATTGGGAAGGGCAAAAAAAAACAGAAATCAAAGATTACTTGCAATAAGAACAACATTATCCAACGCCACCCATACATCACAAATCACAAGCTAAATAATAGACGGATACGCCCGCTTACCTCTAGACGGTGGTCTCAATCGGTGTTTACCTTTCATGGGCGGAAACTGGTCTTGCCCTTGGATCTCTGTGAGCCACGCATAACCAGGTCCACCGCGGTCGCGCCATCGCCAGACGGCGGGGAGGCACCGGTTGAGGCAACAGCTACAGCAAACAAGGTCGGCCGGCCGCAATGGTGAATTCGGCATGGTGTCTCTGCTCACCTGAACATCGGGGCATCGGCATGGACTGGGGCGAAGCAGCCGCGCATCAGCAGGAGAGCAGGGGAGGGAACTTACTGGCTTGTCAGGAGGCGTCGGCGTACCTGCGGCAGCAGAGAAGGAGAGGCAGGCGCACGACGGGCGGCGGCTCTCCCGTGGGAAAGGGCGGCGACCTGGGGCGGGTCTCCCCCGGCGCGTGACGGGCTGCGATTTGCCGGCGACTCCCGCAGCGAAGGGCGGTGGCTCCGGCTCTCCCGCGGCGAAGGGCGGCGACCTGCGACGGGCGGCAGCTCCGGCTCTTCCCCGGCGAAGGGCGGCGACCTGCGACGGGGCTCCCCCGGCGCGCGACGGACGGCGGCTTCGGCTCTCCTGCGGCGAAGGGCGGCGACCTGCGGTGGGGCTCCCCCGGCGCGCGACGGGTGGCGGCTCCGGCGGGGCGGCTCCCGGGGCGACGGGCGCGGGAGGCGGCTCCGGGCGCGGTGGGGCAGCTCCTGCGGCTAAGGCGGCGCGAGGCTGCAGGAGTAACGGCGGGGGAGGAAGAGGAGGGGCGAGAGAGCCAGAGAGGTCGTGCGGTCGTGTGCGGGTAGCAGTTTTTTTTATCGACGGGGCAGATTAGCGATCGATGGATTCTAGTGGCGTAATGCGTGGTTGGTAGCGTTAAACACCGGATGATTAAGAGCCATTAGATGTTGATGATGGATGGATGTGATTGTTTGGATCTGCCCCTCTTTTCCTTTTATAGTGGTAGTAGATGTGGAGGAGTAGATGTCATGCCACATGCACTTTTGATCAAGCAGATGATGGTAACCCGTTGGGCAATCTAGACAGCGCGGCGGAAGGCATTCATGAAGGAATCCTGCAGAGCCCACATGCCAATCATTCATTTGTTAACGCTGGGCTCGAAACAATCCAGGTTTCGCGACAGGTTCACGTTCAACGGGGAAGCTCATCTGCTAGAAGACCTGATGTTGAGTATGTGTGGAAGAAGTCGGGAGTAGGAGTGGTGAAGATACATGTCAATGGTGGCTTGTCTAGGATGGAAACGTGGGAGCTTCAGCGCCAGTTTGCAGAGACCACGAGGTTAACTTTATGGTTCCTCGGCAATGGTGTTTAGCAACATCCATGATCGGCAGCATTGGAAGTACTAGCTTGCCGAGAAGCTTTAGCCCTTGCGCTTAATCCTCGCTAAGGCACATTGTTATCGCATGTGATTGTAAACCGGTAGTGGGTGAGATAAAGCATGGATCAAAGGGAAGATATAACGCAATGATAAAGGAAGTTGAAGCAAGATATGAGGAGTTCATTTCATGTGAATTTATCTTCGAATGGCGTACTCTAAATTTTGAGGCTCATAGTTTAGCAAAATTTTCATCTTCTTTAGCAGTGAGTCGCCATGTGTGGATGGGCATATCTCATGGCCCGTTTATTATTCATGTAAACCAAACGCCGTCTTAAGGATGTGTGATTTATCACTAAAAAATTATTTCTCTGAAAAAACAAGTTGTCCTTAAAAGAATGTGATTCCCTTCACCCGGCTGATCCAGCGCGGTGGGTTCACCGCCTTTAGCGTAGGATGCCTATCCTGTGTGACTCTCCATGTAACATCCCAAAATTTTAAATTTTCAAATGTTATATTAAATAAATAGATTTGATTGATTGTTTGATTGTGGTGTGGTTTCTTGTATGAAAGTGAGTGAAATTTGAAACTTTTTGAAAGTTAAATGAGAGGAAATAAAAGGACTTTTCCAAACTTTCATTTTTGCATTTATGATCTCCGTGAATTCAAATTCATTTCATCATAAAACCCTGGAGAGAAGATGACATGACTTCTTCCATTTAAATAAATGAAAAGGGTTTTGAAAAAAATTGAATTCCATTTGAAAATATTTCCAATTCAAAAACTTTAAGCAACTCAATGATTTTTATGAGAAAAGATAAAATGAATTTTTCAAATCATATGAAATATGAGTTGGAAGTTTCAAAGAATCAAATTTAAAGTCCTCTTTGAAATTATTTTCAATTTGGAGTGATTTGGATTTTATTCAAATTATTTTTCTCCAAAAATAAAATATATGGAAAATAGAGTAAAATGATTCCCTACAACAGAAAATTGGAGAGAACTAAATTTGAAATCATTTTCGTATTTCTAAAATGATTTTTATTGGGTTTTATTGTAGCAGTAGAATTGTTTGAATTATTTGAATTTTTGTGGATTTTATTTGATGCTAGAAATATGTTCATGTTGTAGAAAATATTTTTTCTAAAAATTTTGATATATTATATGCCTATATAATATTTTATTTTCTTTTGTTTTATTATTTTTTCTTTGTGTGTGTTTAAAAAAAACTTCGGACCGACCGGACCGGGCCGGCCCACGCCGCTCAATCGCTCGTGCCCGAGCTTTCGCTCGGAGTCCGCCGCCACCACGGCGCGCTGTCGCGCCGACCTCGGCGTCCGTGCGGAGGCCGGACTTCTCCGGCCCCTTCCGCAAGCCGTTGCCCCGCCCCGTTCTTTAAATAGCGGAGCCCCACCGCCCTCCTCTCGCTTCGCGCCGCCACCCGCCGCCCACGCATCCCGCGCGCCTCCCGCTGTAGCCGCTGCCGCCGTTTGTCGCTCGTTGTCGTTGTCCCGCGTCGTGCCGCGCCGCCGCTTCGCCTCGCTTCACCGCCCCGCCCTGCCGCCGCACCGGAGTCCGCCGTCGCCGCCGGACGCCACCACCGGACCCGATCCACCGCCCGACCCGTCGACCCGCCGTTTTTTCTCGGACCGGTATGAACCGCGGACCGCCTCGTTTTTTTGGGTTTTCTTTTGGTTTAGACCGGTTTAGTTTTTTTGAGTTATTTAACGAACGTTTTCTGTTTAGGTAGTTCTAGTGATCAGATTCGTTAGTTAGCGTTCGGCAGCGAACGTTCGTACGGTAGAGTTTTTTCTTTTTCTTTTTAATTTCAGCCAGGGACCCATTCATAAATATCTTATTTACAAATTAGTCCCTGATCTTCAATCTATCACAACTTTTTGCTTGTTGGTCCAAATCCAACGAAACCAACACCCACTTCTTCGTTATGATCCCCTCTATCCAGTAATCCAACTCAAACTTGTTTTTGGAAGTTTTAAAATTTGAATTTAAACAGATTTATATTTAAACTTCGTTTGATCGTAACTTGAGTTTTATAACTCCGTTTGAGTTAATTCTTTTTGCAAATTGAAGCTCTTGACCTAAACTTTCTGATAAGACCAAATTCACATAATTTTGGTATTGTTAGAAATTGTTTTATGTTGCAAGAGTATTTGCTTGGTTTTGATGCTTTCCGAATTGTCTTCTTCGTCCTTTCCAATCTTTTGAGTGATTGCTTATGTGTGGTTACTATTGCTTGCTTACGATAGATTGACCGGAGTGTGACGAGTAGATCTATCAAGAGTTATGAGTGCGAATCATCTTCATCAACAGTACAAGGCAAGTTCATACTTTGATCATATCCCTTATTACCCAATTTTATGCATTAGTTTCAATCCTCAAACACTGCATGGTTAGGATCTGATTAACATGTGGGTATTGGAAAGTAGTTGATGAGGTAGGAATCTATTATCCTGCATTCAAACCTTGAGAGTTACTACTATGTTATGCTTCTACTGCTCTGCTATGCTGGTAGATGTGGATTGGTTGAGTGTATTCATGACAGTTGTGAGAGTTATCATTAATGGTTAACTTAAGGTGGCTACTTTAATACACATCTGGGTGGATTGGTTGGGGCACCCTGGAGCGCCCAGTGGTTTGCCCGGGCACCTGGAGAACCCAGTGCTTGCCCAAGGGGATCCCGGAGTACCCGTGTGATCACCCTATGGAATGCCACCCAGGCTCAAAGAGATCATAAGATTATTCATGCTAGAAACTTCCGTGTGCAGCCACAAGCTATCATGGGCTCTAACATAGTTGAGTATGTTGCATGACCTCTTTCAGTGATGGGCTAGCAGATGTAAGGGAAAGTAGGTGCAACTATCCACCCAGAGTAAAGAGTTAATGTTTCTGAAAGACTGTGTCTCGGTCATCCGTTTCTCAAACACCATGTAGCGCAAGAAATCCAACGGAGAAGATCGAGCCTTGTGGGAAAAGTGCCCAAACCTCTGCAGAGTGTACAAACTAATCATGATTAGCCGTGTCCCTGGTTATGGACATCTTGAGTATCTGGTTCTTGAATTATCGTGTTGATCTCATCACTTTACTTAATTAATTTGTTGGGTTGTTAACTTTTAATTGAGATTGAGTTGGAGGAACCTTCTCAATAATTTTCAACCAACTTGGTAGTTAAATAAAATATATTCCTTTGATGTAGGGAAAAATTAGCTTTATGCAAAATAAACTTAGAGCCTCCACCAGCCAAATATGCATGTAGTGATAGCTATTATTCATCATTATCCTATGGTGTGAATTTGTCAGTACATTCAATGTACTAAACCTTTGTGGCTGCAATGTCTCATGTTGCAGGATTCTTACGACGAGTAAGTGATACGTTAGGGTTACGATTTCTACACTCAACTTTGTCGTTGGTGTTGATGGGAATCCGCAACCTTGTTGTTACTTCCGCTATTTGGATTGAGGTAATAGTATTTATGTTACTTTATACATGTGATTTACCTCTGTTATAAATCCTCGAGTACTGTGTGTGTCAGCTTACCGATCCAGGGATGATACTTAAGCATAGAGAGTTGACCGTCTGAGGTCGGGTCGCTACAAGATGGTATCAGAGCACATGTTGACTGTAGGACATGACCCCTAGAAACTGGCAAGCCCATAGAAAAGATTTTTCTCTACAACTTTCTTTTCAAAAATATGAGAACCCGGAATTAGCTTCCAGATCCTCCTGTGTATATTTGTCAACCCCAGGATCATTGTTGACAACACAGTGAAATGATATCATTGCACAATACATTAAAGTATTGCAAGTAATATATATTGTCACAAGACATATCTAGCGAAATGTCTCATGACAATATATATTACTTGTAATACTTTAATGTATTATGCAATGATATCATTTTACTGTGTTGTCAACAATGATCCTGGGGTTGACAAATATACACATAAGGATCTGGAAGCTAATTCCGGGTTCTTACAGAAGCGGTATCAGAGCCGATGTCGACCTAGTCGCGTGGCCTTAGTTAGAAATGAAAAGCCTTAGAGACTATTTTCATAAGAAAAACTATTGTTAAAAAATATTCTCGTAATCTTCTCCTTCACTATTTCTCTTCTTGACTTATCTTATTCAAGAAAAGTTTAAAATCTACTTCTCTACCTTGTTCTTATAGTATGACACCCTTTCCAGCCCTTGGTGTTGAAAAGTCAGAAGTTTCTCAAGACATGCCAAGAATTTCAAACTTCAACCCATGAAGCTTTGAGTAGCAACATTTTTCCAAGAGAATACACTTTGAGACCTCAAGAAGGCAACAATCGTCGATCATGCTCCAATCGTCAACATCAAAGATTTGCCCAAAGAATTATTGTGACCAACCATATAGGATTAGGTTGGTTAACACCCTTGTAGTGATAGAAATCGTAGTTTGTAGACGCAAAACCTTACTTGTGTGAGTATTGTCTGCATATTTTTTCAGTGTTTTCCTATGCAGTCATACTAAAACCCTATTTGCCAAAACGAGTTGCTATTGAGTTTTATTTGGATAGTTTCATGATTATTTGGGTGTTATCTTTTGTTTATCTTTTGGGGTATCTCTGCGTTGTGTAGGATTCGTTTACTCCTCTTATGCTCTTTCCCTCTTCTCTGTAAACCCTGGAGGACACTTTGAGAGGAAAGAAGTTGCAACATCATGCTTGAGGTCTATTATCAAAGTGAACCCTATGGAAAACCTCTTTTAAGGGGGGTAGTTGATGGTGATTTATGGCGAGATCAAAGATTTGAAGACCTTCATTTGCAAAGAATACGAAGATTTGAAGACCTTCACTGCACCTACTATAAGTTCAACCTGAAGAGGGATCAATGAGTCTATCCACACTACTATAAGTTCAACCTGAAGAGGGATCAATGAGTCTATCCACACTGATGCTTGGCCTACAGAAGAAGAGAAGTACCAAAGAATGTTCAACAACTTGAGGATGCTATCAAATTACCATCGCCAAGACTGAAGGACTACTTCCAAGCTTTGAGCAAGTTGGAGACACTATCAACAATCAAATTATCTCCAACCAAGACCCCGAAGTTGCTTGCCACCAAGATCAAAACCAATCGTGATTCCATAAGTTACATAGAAGAACTATGTCGAGGGCAAAAGCTAACCCAAACCCATTCTCTTTAGTCAGCCTGAATCTCGGGGACGAGATTCCTTTTAACGGGGGTAGACTTGTAACATCCCGATTCTCGGAATGTTTAAGAGAAAGTTTTCAAAAAAATCAGGGCGAGAAAATTTCATTTGTTTTATTTGTTAACCAAGCTTAAATTAGAATTTTAGAATTTAATGGATTTAATTTGAACTAATGTGAACCGAAATTAAAATTTGAGTTTACTTCTTTTCTTTTAGTCGGGCTTTATTTTCTCTTCTTTGGCATATTTAAATATGCACCTTTGAATTTTCTTTGGTCCTCTGAAATCAGTTTGATATATAATTGAGCTTCTTTTCCTTCTCTAGATTTTCCTAAAAGGAAAATATAATTTCTTTTCCTTCCCTCAAAACTCAGGACCAAATTCCCTAGCACATCATTTCTTTTTATTCCTGTGTGGAGCCCACTTTTTTTTATCTTCCACCGAATGGGCATAGGCTAATAGTTTGTTTTTTTATTTCTTTCTCTTCCTTCTCTATTTCCTTTTCCACATGGGCCCTTAGCCCATTTTCTTCAAGCAATGGCTGAACGTTTCTTCGTCACGTACATATATATACATATACAGAGAGAAAACGCTCAGGTATGAAACGGCAAAAGTCATCGTTGACTCCTCCTTTAATTTCCCTCTCTCTCGGTATGTTTTATCTCCACTTGACTATCTCCCAAGTCCCAACGCCAGCCTCAAACTCTTCTTCTCCTCGTCCACTCACACGTACACGTAGAGGAAGAGAAACTGCCAAGCACTCACGCTTGCTGCCTCCTGCCCTCCTTCATAATTTCCATAAGTGTCCACCGTTTCCAAAGATAAATAAACTGCCCCATCTCCATCGAGCGAAACCTCCTCTCCTTCCTCTTCCCTTTCCCTTTGTACGTTCGTTCTCAACCTACAGAACAGAAGAGAAAACCTACAGCCACCACACACACCCCTCCTCCAATTCCTTCAACTCTCAACCGTTTCAAGTTCTCAAGATATGTAGAAGTGTGTCTTGATCTACTTTTCCAATCCCACCACTTGTCCTGCCCTCTCCCTTCTCTTTCTCTACAGAAACTCTCTCTCTCCAAAGAAACAGTGTTCCATGGACGTGGGTCCTCAATTCTGATGAAGGAGACCATCCCCGTCCATCCAGTTGCGTCAAAAGGTTCTCCTTCATGCGTTAAATCCATTCAGGGAAGAAAGAACGCGATCCGTTCACCACACACGCAGAATTTCGCATGTCCGTCTACACTGTTCGTCGAGTTCTTCGCGTCGTTCTGTCAAACTCGGTGAGCCTCTATCAAATTCCTTTTGCACGTGTACTCGTCATCATCTACTGTATCCTGTAGACATCATCATTCATCCTATCTATACCGTTGCTCGCGTCGATGCATGAACGGATGGCATCAACATGTCGGCGTACTTTTTTTTAGTTCATGATCTTGTGTTCAATATATGACTTGTTCCTCATGCCGATAATAGCCCCATGGCGGAGTTAGATCGCTAGTCTCATCAATAGGATTTTTAGTATAAATTTTGTTAAAGTCGTTCTTGCCCAAGATTGAATGGGGTTTGTTCATCGGTTAATTTTTGTATTGATATGTCATTGTTTATATGTTTGCGATATGCCTAGGAGTGCATCCTATTGGTCTCATAATTTTTGCATGTGACAAATGACTTATGAATTTATTTGTTTACCGATTATAGTTTTTATTGTCGCAAGTAGATAGTATTTTGTTTGTATTGTTATTGTCTTGTGTTAGACATGTCTATAAATTTTAATATAGTTTTGTATGGTTTCATGTACATATTTCATGCCTAATCGTAGTAGTGTGTTATGCTTTTGTTTCATATTAGTCCTTGTGATTTGTTATGATGTTTAGTAGTCGATCGGTGAACTTTTGTGTTGATTTGATATTTTATATGGTCATGACATGCCTAGGAGTCACTCCTAATCATTCCATAATTGTAGGAGTTAGGTGTGATTGTCTAGATTTATTGTAAGGATTTCTTTTAATCATTCCTTATAGTTTGTATGGTGTCACATGTTGTTTTATTTGTTCGAAATCATTGTCATGTCTACCATGGATGTTTATATATTTTATTGTACGTATTGTTGCATAGTTTCTGTATGCTAGATGTCAAATGAAATGATTTACTATTGGGAACTAGTATATGGTAGTTGTTGCATAGCTCATGGTTGCCTAGTGGTTCCTCTTATTTTGTAGACATGCAAGATTTCATGGTTTGATGATTTATGTCATGGTTGTATTTGTATTCTCATATTTACAATTTATTCCTGTGGCATATAACTTAGTTTCTTACATCATGGCAACTATAATGTGTGTTTATTTTTCCTTAGTCTATTACCATGCCATGTTTGGTATTTCTTAAAGTAGAATGCATTCTTTATTGAATGTTTTCCATGCATGTGTTATATCATTGCTAGTTTATACTTTATGACCGCGCATGTGGTTTTCCTTCGCTTAGTAGATACATGTTAGAAGTTTATGGTTTCATATATTTTAATTAAGAAGGATCCCTTCTTAGTTGATCAATACCATGATACAATGTTGTGATTGTATAACTAGGTTGTATAGCATGTCTATAGCAATTCATGTATTAGATCATGCCTAGTGGTGTATCTTATGTCTTTGCTACTATAGATTGTAACAAATAGAAGTAAATGTCATTTTGTTACTCATGCTAGTATAGTGCATTGCTTGATGTCATGATCTAGTTCTCTGACTTGCCTAGATGTTTAGTATGGTATATCCATATGCTTATATGACATAACAAGTATGTAAGCTTGTGTGCTGTTACCATTCTTGATATTCATGTTAGTTGATATCAACTAAGTTATCTCATTGTTGTGAGTTGTATTCTATTGGTATCATACATTGGCATCTCGTGTGATGATCATTCATACTTAGCATTATATATTTGTATCTAGTTGTTGCATTGTTGTATATGTAGACATCATTAATGCAAGTTATCTTTCATGTCTTATTATGTTTCATGTGCTATAATTTAGTACTTAGACCCTTGTGTTCCTTATATAAGCTTCACTTATCTCATGATAGCATTATGAGTGTTTGGCACATGTTACATTAGCTCATCACATGATTAGGATAGTTTACCTTTCAATAGTTGAGTTGTGTTTTTCTCATATGCTTAGTGCACATTGTTACTTTGTTGTTAATCATGTTGTGGTAATCTTTTTGCTAGAGGGCATTTGGATATTAGTTGTTTCCTTTATTATAAGGAGTGTCCTAGTTCAGTATCTTATCATGATCACTCGTGTGTGTGATGCATGTGTAATTCGTTGAGACCTCTAATGATTCTATACTCACATGCCATGTGTGAAGATGTGTCTTGATTGATTTATTTATTTAGTTTTGACCATAGTATTGGATTGGCTCTTGTTATAGCAATGCTCGCTATAGTTATTACGTTTGATGTTTAGTCTTTGCTTATTGTTAACCATTATAAAATATTTGGATACATCCAAATATTTACTTGTGGTTGATTATTAATCTTAATCATATCATGCCTGGATAGTAGTTCACTCTTTTGTTCCATGTCTTGTATAGTTTCTTGTTAATTGTTTGACAAATGACTTGGTTTGTTATAATAGAGTTGATCCTATTTTATATTAATAATGTTGTAGGGTTAGACCTAGGTCAATTTGGCTCATGTTGTTGAGTGATGTTTGATTGCTTAACTAGTATGGTTTGTAATGTTTGTTCCTTTATCTTACGGAACTATTGCCTTTCGAATTATTATATAGTTGATGTATATGTTTGACTACTATTGACCATTATAAATATTTAGATTCTATCTAAATATCTATTTGTGGTTAACTATTACCTTCATCATGTCATGTTGTAATTGTGTGGTTAAATGCATATGATGGTTCCTTTCCATGTGTGTTGATGCCATTGTGTTTGTTAGATACTAGTTTCCTATATAGTTTGTCGAGATGTGTAGTGGGCACTACTAGTGTTTAATTGCATATTCGTATTGGAACGTTAGTCTTGATCGCCAAGTATTTCTTAGCTGTGTCAACCTCAACCATGTCACTTCAATGAATCCTTTCTCTTACATCCTAATCAACCTCATTTCGAAGTCTCCATATTGATCAATATCTTGTTGTCCATCCAATTTTAAATTGTTTTGGATGTTATTTGGATTTACTTTTGCTTTGGTATTTATTGTTTGTCTTTTGCTATCGTTACGACGAGTAGGGAGTGACGACGATGTTGCACATGGACACAAACAGGTTACCGAAGAAGGACTCAACAACGAAGGCATGCCTCCTTCTTTGATCATATTTATCCTATGTTTACAAAATTGCATTCTGTTTTATGGTTACTATATGCATGCTATTTTAATTCTCGTAGCTAGTGTGTCGATTGACACATTACCCTGATCCGCTTGTCGCCTATTCACTTGACACCCGAGTAGAATTATATAGTATTCTGGTAGAGTAGAAATGCTTAGCCATGCTTATTACCCTATAGGTGCTTTGTTGAATGTCCTTTTAGTCATTGACACTTAAAACTTATTTCTTGAGCTCGCTGAGCTAGGCAAGTTGGCCTTGTTGACCTTCTCTATCCTCTTCTACTTTGGGTGAAACTTACCATTTGAATACTGGCGCGGGCGACAGCTGAATCAAGGATTGAAGGAGCATTGGCTGCCCTTCACGAGTTGAAGGGGGCAATCAGTCGTCCGTGCCTCTTAAGGCCTAATAAGTCTTGGATTTGAAGATTGTGATAACAGTACAACCACATGCTATATGGGCACTGGCTTGGTCAAGTAAGCTAGTCAGCCTTAGGTGTAGATGTCGCCGTACCGCAGATGAGATAGCTGCCCTGCGGGGAGTATCCTCGGCACAGATGGGGGGACCAGTTTGAGGACATACTCCCAGTTCCGTGCGCCAGACCCGATGGGCATGTCACATCTTTGGGGGATCTAGTCCAAAGACCTCGTCACAATCTCCCTGCCGGTATACCAGATGGTGTACTATGCTAGCGACGGCTAGTGGCAACAAGTCGGGATTGTGTCGTGTGGGTAAAGTGTACAACCTCTGCAGAGTGTAAAACTATTCGAATAGCCGTGCCCACGGTCAAGGACAGCACATGAATCTTTCTTGACATACAGGACCTGTTTTGCTTATTCCCTCTTTACCCTATTCTTGGAACCTATGAAAAGTGTGAGTTGATCGTGGATCCTCACTTTGATGAAAGTTATTCTCGAGATAAAACACATTCTCATCAAAACTGCTTTTATCCAACTGCTTTATTTGTCAAACAAAATTAGCTTTATGCAAATGAGCCATACAGCCTTTCTTTGAAGCCACATGTAGCTATTAGATCCTTCCCCGTGGGAGGCATGTTGAGTACGTAATGTACTCATGGCAATAATTTTGTTGACAACAGAGTTACCTGGAGACGAAGATGATGACTATGACTACTATGGCGATCTGTAGAAGTGAGGTCACGTGGACTACATCGACTGCCTGTGGCTGAGATGAAGTCGCTACACATTGTACTTTCCGCTGTTTTTCTGAATGTGATAAATGTCATGAGACATTTCGCTAGGTATGTCTTGTGACAATATATATTACTTGTAATACTTTAATGTATTGTGCAATGATATCATTTCACTGTGTTGTCAACAATGATCCCGGGGTTGACAAATATACACAGGAGGATCTGGAAGCTAATTCCGGGTTCTCACGGAGAAAAGATCTTTTACCTCTCTTCTCTTCCGAGCTTATTCAACTATTCCCTTATAGTGAGACTATACCCCTTTTCCCCTTTTGACCACGAAGATTCGACTGATGAGACCACTCCAAGAAGTACAAGATATCGGACAACTAAGACCGCTTCGGAACGAAGAGGATTTTACCATGCATTATAATAATGGAAACTACAACAGTTGGTGAATCCGAAGACTAGGAGAATTTGAAGGCCCTGTAGAATTTCCAGATTCGTATGACCTAGGAAGGCTACCCTTATGGAATTTGTCAGACTATGGAAGCTGTCAATAGCCGAGATCAAGATGTGTCGAAGAAAGACCGAAACATGGAGCGTTAAAACTCAAAGTTTTTGTCAAGAAAACCCTAAGGCAGGAGAGATCAATTATGGAATGAAAGGTTATGGCAGTAACATGGGCATAGACACGACTAACCATGGTATTATCACCCGCTTAGGCTATTGTCACTGTGTTGAGTTAAGCATGCATTTCTTTAGAAGGATTGGATGGTAGAAGGCTGATGGAGCATCTATCAACAAAGGATGCACTTTTAACCTTAGCTGGTGTATCACCAGGATCTGGAGTATTACATCAGGAAGTTTAAGATGGACCTTCGGGAAGCTGTATTTGATAAGGAAACATTTCGTGAAGAACTCAGGACCCAGAAGCTGAAAGTAGCCAAGCTGGAGGAGCAAAACCTCGAGATACCGGAGATTCGTCAGGAACTGAAGGATAGTGGGACCATGGTTCATGCTAAGGATGTTGAAACCCAAAAGTTTGGAACGCAACTCCAGAAATATTAAAGGACGTCATGAGAGACTTCGCGTCAATAGAGATGATCTGGCAGATGAATTGAGAAAGACAAGCACGATCGGAAGTAGCCACTGGAGACATGAACAATACCTGAAGAGTTTGGCGACGTTGAAGATTTATTGACCTTTAAAAGACCAAACCCCTGTCATACACTTACGTTAGATGCGACATTTGTGAGCTGTCATTTGTTTGTTGTTTTTCCGACAACCACAATAAAAACCTGTCTCTTCAAAACCATTGTTTGCATTGTGTGTATCCCTCTCTATCTCTCTTATCCCACCCAAACCCTTGGAACCAATAGAGGATGAATGGAGATGAACCCATATTTTCTGGACCGAAGACTCAATTGGAGTCAGACCGATGGATTCATAACATGGAAGATCATATGGAGAATAACACTGTAGTCGGAAAGGATATGGCCCAGCATACTCTTCAGTGCTTTGAAAGAGGTGCCGTTACTTGGTGGAGGATGTACCAAACCATCAATGGATGGCAAGGAGTAACCACTTGGAAAGAACTTAAGTTGACTCTGCAAAGATCTCGTCTTGTGTCCTAGAAGTTGAGGCCTTATGAAAATAATATGAAGAAACATTGTGCATGCAAGATTTGTGGAGAAATGGGACACACCCATGAAGAACACAAGGGTGAATGCCCTCATTGTGAAGAGAGTCACCCAGCTGAAGAATGCCCAACTAGGCAGATTACTTGTTTCTTGTGTGAAGGGCCTACCCACTACCTTGCTCAGTGTCACATTTACCCCATGGTACAACGAACCATCCAGCAGAAGAAAGAAGCAATGAAAGAAGCCCTCATGGAAATTTTAGAAGAACCAATGATGAAGGAAGAGGTGGAGGACACACCCAAAGAAGACCCAATTAAAACATGCACTAAGTCATGCTATTCATGTGGAGAAGAAGGACACATCTCCCAAAATTGTCTGAATGGGGATCTAGTAGAATTCTCGATAGAGGAAGTAGAGTATGACCTACAGGAAATAGAAGCCCGGATTGGCACAGAAAAGTCCAGGAAGAGAAGTAGATTGGATACCAGGAAGGACCTGACTCATATCACCTATTTCAGGTGCAAGGAGTCAGGGCACTACTTCAGCAGTTGCCCAAAAAGGAAACCTCGAGACTTGTCAGAAGTAATATGTTTTCGTTGTAATGAAGCAGGGCACCTTGCCGGAGATTGTCCCAAGGAGAAAGAGACTTGTGATAATTAGTTGTGTCTGTGAGAAGTATAGTAGAAGTAGTGAGAACACTTTCCCTTTATATTGAGGCGATGAGTTGAGGCATGTAATGGAAAAGCAAGATATGGTAATCATTGGAGAATCAATAAAGTTAGCATTGTTGGTACTGATTGGATTTTATGAGTTGATACTCTATGAAGAAAGATTTTGACCATTTTCGAGGATATGAGAAATATGGTCTATGGATGAATTTGTGCATTTCAAGGGTGGTAGTACCCTGTGAGGACCCTTGACCTCTGGAAAGAATAATGATACTCCACAGAGTGGACCACAGATAAAATAAGTATGAGTTTATCTCGATATGTGGGATACCCTAAGATTATGAGGGGATGGAGTACTATTGGATATAAAGGAGATAGAATGTTGGTATATGGAGCAATAGCAACTCCATGATGAGTTTGAGTAATCACGTCTGAGTTTGGTACAAATAGAAGGAAGGGAGACAGTACAACTGGATGGATTTAAGAATGCTAGGAAGCTGGATGTTGGAATAATGATCAGTTGCCCCCTATGATGAGTTCAAGGATTAAATGTGATGGGGTGGGCCATAACCCACAGGCCCCAGGACCTGCCAAGAAGCAAGCACACTCTTGCTAAAGGAAAAAGCCTGGAAGAAGTTACGATTTTATCGACTGACGATCTTATAGGAGTTTACGCAAAACCTGAGAGTGGTGAAGGAATGATATATGTTTGTTTGGCTTGCAGAATCCATGGATTTATCCGAACTTGGTTCGTCAACAAAAGAAATTCTGCAATGCCTGTGAGGATGACCGAGTGTTAGAATGCGAGATTCGCTAAACCATATACCAGGTAATGATTTGGGTGCGGGATGGATTGATCACCATACCGACTTACTCTTATTATTTGCCTTGCTATGTGGGATGGTAAATCTGAGTGACTTGCTTATAATAGAGAGACGACAATCAAAACCTTGTTTAAACCTTAGCATGGTATAGCAATTTTCCTTTGTACAAGGCAGCTGTTGCCAACCGTAGGTCATACGGTGAGAATGAAGCCCAGACCTATTTTCTGCAGGAGAAACCATAAATGGTTGACCACCATGAGACATCGATAGTTGATTAGTATTGGCGCTAGACCCGTCAGCTAAGAAGACCCAGTCTCGGAATAACCTTACCAAGATGAATGGACAGATGAATTGCGGTAAAGGTTATGCCACTACCAGAAGAGCCCAGAGAAGGAATTTTTTTCCCGAGAATCTGAGAAGACCAACACTGTCAACAATGAGGATGGAGTATAAGAGTTTTGATGGAACCGTATCAATGCTTCTAAGGGTGGTAGCAGCCCAGACCCCCTGTGACGATCGATGGATTTTGAGAAGACCCCCAACCCTAACCTATTTCTTTCTAGCCTCTCCGAATCTCGAGGACAAGATTCATTTTAAGGGTGGTAGGTTTGTAACATCCCAAAATTCTAAATTTTGGAATGTTATATTAAATAAATAGATTTGATTGATTGTTTGATTGTGGTGTGGTTGCTTGTGTGAAAGTGAGTGAAATTCGAAACTTTTTGAAAGTTAAATGAGAGGGAATAAAAGGACTTTCCCAAACTTTCATTTTTGCATTTATGATCTCCGTGAATTCAAATTGATTTCATCATAAAACCCTAGAGAGAAGATGACATGACTTCTTCCACTTAAATAAATGAAAAGGGTTTTGAAAAGATTTGAATTCCATTTGAAATATTTCCAATTCAGAAACTTTAAGCAACTCAATGATTTTCATGAGAGAAGATAAAATGAATTTTTCAAATCATATGAAATATGAGTTGGAAGTTTCAAAGAATCAAATTTAAAGTCCCCTTTGAAATTGTTTTCAATTTGGAGTGATTTGGGTTTTATTCAAATTATTTTTCTCCAAAAATAGAATATATGGAAAATAGGGTAAAATGATTCCCTACAATAGAAAATTGGAGAGAACTAAATTTGAAATCATTTTCGTATTTCTAAAATGATTTTCATTGGGCTTTATTATAGCAGTAGCACTCTTTGAATTATTTGAATTTTGTGGATTTTATTTGATGCTAGAAATATGTTCATGTTGTAGAGAATATTTTTTCTGAAAATTTTGATATATTATATGCCTATATAATACTTTATTTTCTTTTGTTTTATTATTTTTTCTTTGTCTGTGTTTAAAAAAAACTTCGGACCGATTGGACCGGGCTGGCCCAGCTCGCCAGGCCACGGTCCAGCCGGCCCACGCCGCTCAACCGCTCGTCCCCGAGCTTCCGCTTGGAGTCTGCCGCCACCACGGCACGCTGCCGCGCCGACCTCGACGTCCGTGCCGAGGCCGGACTTCTCCGGCCCCTTCCGCAAGCCTTCACCCCGCCCCGTTCTTTAAATAGAGGAGCCCCGCCGCCCTCCTCTCGCTTCGCGCCGCCACCCGCTGCCCACGCATCCCGCGCCGTCGCCCGCTATAGCCGCCTGCCGCTGTCCCGCGTCGCGCCGCGCCGCCGCTGCCGCTTCGCCTCGCTTCGCCGCCCCGCCCGCAGCTGCCCCGCGCCGCCCCGCCGTCGCACCAGAGTCCGCCGCCGCCGGCGGACGCCACCGCCGGACCCGATCCGCCGCCCGACCCTTCGACCCGCCGGTTTTTCCCGGACCGGTACGAACCGCAGACCGCCCCGTTTTTTTGTTTTCTTTTGGTTTAGATCGGTTTAGTTTTTTAGTTATTTAACAAACGTTTTCTGTTTAGGTAGTTCTAGTGAACAGTTTCGTTAGTTAGAGTTCGGCAGCGAACATTCGTACGGTAGAGTTTTTCTTTTTCATTTTAATTTCGGCCAGGGACCCATTTGTGAATATTTTATTACAGATTAGTCCCTGACCTTCAATCTATCACAACTTTTTGCTCGTTGGTCCAAATCCAACGAAACCAACGCCCACTTTTTCGTTATGATCTCCTCTAACCAGTAATCCAACTCAAACTTGTTTTTGAAAGTTTAAAATTTGAATTCAAACAGATTTATATTTAAACTTCGTTTGATCGTAACTTGAGTTTTATAACTCCGTCTGAGTTGATTCTTTTTGCATATCGAAGCTCTTGACCTAAAATTTTCTGATAAGGCCAAATTCACATTATTTTGGTACTGTTAGAAATTGTTTTATGTTGCAAGAGTATTTGCTTGGTTTTGATGCTTTCCGAATTGTCTTCTTCGTCCTTTCCGATCTTTTGAGTGATTGCTTATGTGTGGTTACTATTGCTTGCTTACGATAGATTGACCAGAGTGTGACGAGTATATCTATCAAGAGTTATGAGTGCGAATCATCTTCATCAACAGTACAAGGCAAGTTCACACTTTGATCATATCCCTTATTACCCAGTTTTATGCATTAGTTTCGATCCTCAAACACTGCATGGTTAGGATTTGATTAACATGTGGGCATTGGAAAGTAGTTGATGAGGTAGGAACCTATTGTCCTGCATTGAAACCTTGGAAGTTACTACTACGTTATGCTTATACTGCTCTGCTATGCTGGTAGACGTGGATTGGTTGAGTGTATTCATGACAGTTGTGAGAGTTATCATTAATGGTTAACTTAAGGTGGCTACTTTAATACACATCTGGGTGGATTGGTTGGGGCACCCTGGAGCACCCAGTGGTTTGCCCGGGCACCTGGAGAACCCACTGCTTGCCCAAGGGGATCCCGGAGTACCCGTGTGATCACCCTATGGAATGCCACCCAGGCTCAAAGGGATCATAAGATTATTCATGCTAGAAACTTCTGTGTGCAGCCACAAGCTATTATGGGCTCTAGCATAGTTGAGTATGTTGCATGACCTCTTTCAGTGGTGGGCTAGCAGATGCAGGGGAAAGTAGGTGTAACTGTCCATCCAGAGTAAAGAGTTAATATTTCTGAAAGACTATGTCTCGATCATCCGTTTCTCAAACACCATGTAGTGCGAGAAATCCAATGGAGGAGAGTCTTGTGGGAAAAGTGCGCAAACCTCTGCAGAGTGTACAAACTAATCATGATTAGTCGTGTCCCCGGTTATGGACATCTTGAGTATCTGGTTCTTGAATTATCATGTTGATCTCAACACTTTAATTAATTAATTTGTTGGGTTGTTAACTTTTAATTGGGATTGAGTTGGAGGAACCTTCTCAATAATTTCCAACCAACTTGGTAGTTAAATATAATATATTCCTTTGATGAGGGAAAAATTAGCTTTATGTAAAATAAACTTAGAGCCCCCACCAGCCAAATATGCATGTAGTGATAGCTATTATTCATCATTATCCTATGGTGTGAATTTGCCAGTATATTAAATGTACAGACCTTTTGTGGCTGCAACGTCTAATGTTGCAGGATTCTTACGACGAGTAAGTGATATGTTAGGGTTACGATTTCTACACTCAACTTTGCCGTTGGTGTTGATGGGAATCCGCAACCTTGTTGTTACTTCCGCTATTTGGATTGAGGTAATAGTATTTACGTTACTTTATACATGTGATTTACCTCTGTTATAAATTCTCGAGTACTGTGTGTGTCAGCTTACCGATCCAGGGATGACACTTAAGCACAGAGACTTGACCGTCTGAGGTTGGGTCGCTACACTCCATGCCGCTCCATTCTTCTTCTTTGTGTTCTCATTGTTGCAGTTTGTCGATCGTGAATCTGATTGCTTTGGGGTTATTTTCCTTTTTCTTTGCCTACGCACAACATAGCTTTGGTCTTATATGATTTTGCTAGTTGTCGGCATGTTTTTGCGTGTGTATGTGTTAGTGTTGGCTATGTGCATCTTAGCTATGCAGAGGTTGGGTGTGTGTTCATCATGTTTTTGTATCATCTTGATACTTCATTTTGAGCAAATAAAATCCACCTTTGGTCAGGAAAAAAATAGTTCCTCTGTTGCAAACTTATGCAACACTACCCCTTGCAATATGCACACGACTCTCTGTCTTTGCAAAAAAAAGATTCTGCAACATGATCGTTGTTGCAAAATGACAACAGAGAAAAAAGGTTCAAAAAAGATTTGCAACAAGGCTCTTGTTGCAAAAGGCGGCGCAACAAAGCTTTTGTTGCAGAGATCAAAAGAAAAGAAAATGGTCTGAGGCTTTTTGCAACAAGTTCGTTATTACATAGACAATTTGCTTGTTGCAATTAGGTTGGCTCATGAGTGTGGGGGGAGGGATCCAACTATTCTTTTTGACGGTAGATCTTTTCCATTGCTTAAAATGCCTATGAATCAAGCTTCATAAAACTAAGAGTCATCATATCCCAATCATTAAATAACCATTTTATCATTCAAACACGTGGATTAAACACTTCATGTCATTCCAAGAGTAATCATGTACGCTTAAACAAGTTGCATGAACAAAAATAAAGCATTCAGTCGACATGTCTTAATCGTATATTGTCAGCTCTGGGGTTTGCATCGTCCCATCCTTCGGTGACAGTCTGCTGCTCCGGCATGTGCATCGTTCGCTCCTCCGGCATGTGCATTGTCTGCTCCTCGGTCATGTTGGTCGCCCCATGTCATCCTAAAATGCACGATAATTGCTCATGTGAACTCCCAAAATTATATTGTTATTGGATCCATGGTATTCGGATCCTACATCATGAACCGGTTCTCCTCGTGAATATCCTGGCTTGCATCAACCGATCATCCTCAAGTTTAAGCATACATGTCTCCGTCCCTTTCTTGCGCCCTGTACTATCTTGAATAGCATCCCACCTCACTCTCTTCTTTTGTAGTTTCTTTCCCTTCATCGTCAATGTTTCCTACTTGCCTCCTTCGAGCCATGTAGATATGTTGATTACAACTTTGTGGTTTGTGCGGTTTCATTTTTAATGAAACCGGGAGCGAGAGGCTCGGTCAGGCTCCTTAACTAAAAAACGTGTTGATGAAGCTCCCGTGAGCTGAAGCAGGAGGCTGGAGTGAACATAGGTCTCCAATATGGGATGATGACGATTCAGAAACAAAGAAGAAAAGGATCCTAACCAAGGATAACTTATCTAGACGAGGGTGAAAAGGATTAAATTTTTGTGACTTTTGTAGTGTCTCTGAGAGAATTGATCATCTATTCTTTTCAAGCTCTTTTGCTAGGTTTTTATGGAATGTGATTTGTGGTTCGCTAGGTAACCCAAAATTACTTTTATCTTCTTTGATCTTTGTCAAAACTGGATACCACTATATATTGGTAAGGATAGGGCTATTGTTTCTATTGGTCTACTGCTTTGATCTGGAAAATTTGGAAAACAAGGAACAAATTCTGTTTTCAACGTGTTTTCTTTTCAAAATCTATCGATGTAACATTTACCCATGTGTTCTTTATTGGATTCATAAGCAACTCTGCAAAGAAAAGGAGTGCAAAAATGCTTAGGGAGGTTTCCAAGAGGCTATCTCGGGTAGCAAACGAAGTCTACGGAAGAGCGTATGGATGGAATCCTTCTGCTCAAAGGCTGGGTTTTGTCTCTACCTGAAAATTGAGCGGCTCTGTAGTGCGTTCAGGTTATAGACTTGCTTTTGCTTTGGCCGATGTGCAAATTGTAAAAGATGTTAAAAGTATGGTCTCTCTCCATAGTAGTGGATGGTTTGGCATCAAATAAATGTGGTTATCTCTACTCCTAATGGAGCAGTTGGTAGGATTGCGTCCACGATTTATTTTCGTCTGGTTATATTTCGTCTGGTTTATTTTCGTCTGGTTTATTTTCGTCTCATATCCCACCACCATATCTCCTCACATTGATTTTTTTACCCTCACAATAAAAACTTTCCTAACTTTTCCAAAGTTTCCTAACTAGACACGTTATAAACGGGCATGTACCGATAGCACGTTATCAATTAATAAAATTTTGTTTTATGACAATCAATTCCAAATCCTAATTTTCCTAATGCATCGATCTTTGCCTTTTTTAAGTAGTTATTTTGATAGGGAGGGTTTAGCCACGAAAATCATCCCTCCATCGTCGGCTGCATCCCTCACCCACGTCGCTGTTGCAGGATCTTCATCCGTCATCCTAAGCAATTGGGGCGGCGATGCGGGCGAGCTTCACGATAGTGGGGAGGACCAGGCCGCGGTGAAGGCAGGTCATGCACTCCTCACGCTCCACGAACGGAACCTGCGCACGGAGGCGGTAGCGCGGGGTGGCAGCCGGCAATGAGGCGGCCGCGCTACGTGACGAGCTATGGGTCCCCCTTTGTGATGTTTTGGCATCGCTCCTTCATCGCACATCCTCAGGTTCCTCTTGCTCTTCCCTTCCTCTGTCCTCCTCTCCCATCTCTATGCTTTCACGTGCATCCAGTTTTGATTCCTCGTGTGATATATACCAAACATAGGTACGTCAATTCACTTCCTTCCCTTCCCTTCGTCCCTCGGTCCCACGCTCGTGGCGCTGAAGTGGTGGCAACAGGCGATGGCGGTGGTGTCGCTGATGGCGGCGAGGACAGCATGTGGCAGCTCCCGAAGCATGAACACGACCGCACCTCGGGCCTGCCGTCTGCCAAGATATGGGTGAGTTCTCGTGCTGCCAATCATAAACCCTCATGTCCTACAAATTCCTCAAACCCTACCGTCTTGATCCCGTCCACGCTCTGATCCAAAGGACGATGCAGCTCTGGCCGATTGACAATGGAGGTTTGGGATCCTTCCTCTCAGCACCCACTCCTGGAAGAATCAGCGGTGCGCCACGCCGATTGAACCCCGTCGAGATCACTCGCCAAGATTGCTATTCTGAAGTTTATTGTAAAGAAAGTGAAGAGTGAGATAGGATCCGTTTATTTTCAACCGGTTTATTTTCAACCGGTTTATTTCCATCAAATTACCCCCACCCCCACGCCCACCCACCGAAACGCGCCCAGCGAACCGGGGAGAGATCCATTGATTTGGCTAAGGTAGGAAAGAATCTATTATTTGTTTGCTAAAGCAAATTGCATTAATGGGAGAGATCCGTTGATTTGGCTAAGGTAGGAAAGAATCTATTATTTGTTTGCTAAAGCAAATTGCATTAATGAAAGAGATCCGTTGATTTGGCTAAGATAGGAAAGAATCTATTATTTGTTTTCTAAAGAAAATTGCATTAATGAGAGAGATTTGTTGATTTGGCTAAGATAGGCGGTTTTGAGTAAAGTTATCTTTACTGTAGACATATAATGACAATTAATCAAGTATCAACATCATTGCATGTTTATTGTGTGGAATGTGTGTCCCAATGTTGACAGAAGGTATAAAAAGATTGTCTTGGAATTATTATTGTCTTGGGAAGATATTGCCCTGAATTCTCATTTCTCATCAGAAATTTAGTATCCATTTTCGTTGATCTTATTTGCAACATGTACAAGTCAGTAATAATCTAAGGGGGTGCCCTACCGGAGAAGATTATGATAGTTGGACAAGAAACTTGGTACTGTCGTGTAAGGTAAAGGTAGGAGAAATAGGAGATAAAAGCATGCATGGTGGGAGAAGGAAGTCGAATGTCGCGTGGTAGCTCAGACATGGAGTGTGGAAGAAAGACAATGACGAGATGTATGTATCTACTAGATCATGACCATGAGATATCATCCCATAGAAATGACCTTTGACTCTCATGTCACATGAATTTTCTCTTTGTATATATATATTTGTTAATCCGTGGCAACGCACGGACACTTAGCTAGTATGTCTAGGATGTAGGTTGTTCATTAGTTAGGTGGGGTGATGCATCATGTCTAGGAAAATAGTGTGGTGTTGCATTTTGTTGTATCCAGACTCCTATTCTCATAATAAAAATGAGAGCTATGTGGCCCCTTTTATCCAAAAAAGAAGAAGAAAAAGATCCATAAATGCACGAAAATAGCAGCGGTATCAGAATTTAGAAACAAATTTCAATTCACCTCCCCTTCCCAAGACCGGGTAATATACACATCTCACCAGTAAACAAGATGAGACGAACATAAAAAAATAGTAGAAAAACACGTGAAATCAACAATGTGTGCAGCGTTAACGGCAGCGGCAATCAAGGTCAGGTCGACCGATCGATCCGTCTACGCGCGTGTCCGATCCATGAGATGAGATGTGACCTATATGAGATTAGATCATGTTGGAGAGGGCGCGGCAGTTCTCAGATATCTGTAGGAGCGACTGGTCGAAGCGGTCCATGGGGTTCTTCTCACCGACTTTCCTAAACTCCTCGTCGCAGTTCTGCATGTCCTGGGCCGCCATGCTCATCATGGCTCGGACGGTTGTGGCGTCCTTGAAGCCTAAGGCACGACGTGCCGCACCGAGGTTGTCCTCCACGTCCGAGTAGAGGCTATCGCACAACTCCAGCGCCTTCTTGGCCGCGGGGCTCGCCTCGGCGGACATCTGGGTCACGTGCTCCTTCGCCGCCGACGTGCGCTTCGCGAAGGCGTCCACCTGCATGTTCAACACCGCCACCGCGTCCATGGTGGTGTAGTGCCCCGCCTGCTTCCCGGCCGTGGCGCTGCACAGATCCGCGAACGGGGTGGTCTTGCAGACTGCGGCCACCTCGGGTGGCACCTGGGCCGCAGCCGAGGAGCAGGTCGCCGCTGCGACGGCGACGACTAGGAGGAGCAGCGCGTGGGTTGATCGCCCCATGGCTGGTTTATTTACTTATGGCTGCTTGGTGCCGACGTACGTGAGTACGTGCGAGCGTGGTGCGGCTGCCTGTATAGGATGGAAGTGGCCGACGGGGAGGGCTGGGGTTTTGCTGCACGGAGGAGGGAGGGGGGTAAATACGTGACACGGGTGGCGGGGGCTCGCTGCATGAAACCACAACGGAAATGGCGGTCAGCCTCCGGTCAAGTGGTGGCCAAGCCACTTTAATGTGGCCCGTTCGTCGGTATGCCCAAGCTTACCATTTTTAACACACGACGAGCGGTGGACGCTGGGAATAGTAGGATCTTTGGTTTTTGAGCAAAACATGCTGCGCAAATCTATCCGCGGTTTGCCTTTTAATTACTTTTTGGAAGCTAATAGGGGCATGTCAGCTGAGGAGGTGGTTCGCTGTTCATTCCTTCCCTAATATCATGGGCTTAGGTCCATTTAACTTTTTTGTAAATGTCATCAACAAGACCCTAATTGCCATGATCTAATTCATGAAGAAAAATGAACATGCTACTTTATAAAAACTGCCATCTCTCTAATTTTATAAATACACAATGTGTATTACTTAAAAAAAGACGTATAAACTACAAAATGAAATTGCAATGTTGAACTTTAAAACTGCCATCCTCTAGATAAAGAATGTCATAGAACAATACGTCCAGCTAGACCTACTTATGCCAGCGAGATAATCGCCGCCTCACGTAGCTGTCACCTCATCTACAAGAAAAGGCTTACGGCCGCCTCCCACATGCGTCGCATGTCTTCGATGGCCCCGGGGCCATGGCGGCGCGGTGGACCATGGCCCATGCAGGTGGGAGGAATCTTGCTCCGTTTTTAAATATTTTTATGAGTTTGTTTAGGATCTGTGTCCTATTTGAGAAGACAAGGCGATGACGGCTCTCTGAAGATGGAATAAATTTCTCCCTGGCTAGCCCCCATTCCGATGATGCGTCTAGCATCATCAGAGGGTGTGTGGAGGTGTGTCTCCGGCAGATCTCGCAGGATTCGATCACTACTGATCTTCGACGAATCTGTTTGAAAAAAGTCTTCGTTTGTCTTTGTTCGCGTGTCTACAGATTAGATCGTTTTGATCTATACTTCTCTTCATCGACAATGATTGTTGTCCAGTTGCGCTGGTCCTATGGGGCCTTAGCACAATAACTTCCCGACTGTGTCTACTATAATAAGTTTGGCCCGACTCTGGTGAGGGAGGGGTGATGACGGCGGGCATGCCTTCGGCTTGTTATAGTGCTTCTAGTCGTCACCAGATGGTCTATGCACATGATTATAATTGTTTTATTTCTGTGTTCTTTGTACTGCCATGGCATGATGAATAGAGTAGAAGTCCATCACAAAAAATACGAAAAAACATAAATTTGGAAATGCCATGATATATATATATATATATATATATATATATATATATATATATATATATATATATATATATATAAATAATTTGTGCTGCTACTTTATAAATTTACGATCCTCTAGATAATTTTTTTATCTGGATTAGCCCCAAAACGAATTATCATGCCATTAAAAAAATGCCTCCCTCTCAACAATTAAAATATCATTCTCTTTATAATAAAAAATGTCATCCTCTCAATAATAAAAATACCATCCTATCTTCTATATCTAAATAGCTAGCCCCCACTAATATGTTTTTCTCAACAAGCAAGCATGCCACCTCATCAGTCAACATGCATAAAGAAAGGCCCACCTCAACATGCAACTATGCATATTAAAAATCCACTACAACATGCATGCATGTAAAATTTCATTTTATTATGCTATTTACATTTAATTCTTATATACTTTCAAAAACTATTGTTTCTAGAATTCATGTTTCATATAATCAAAATCTCATTGAAATATTGCAAACATTCCCGCAACAATGTGCGGGGCATCATCTAGTTATTGATAAAAATGGCATCCTATTGTTAAAAAATGCCATGCACTTAGTAATAAAACTGCTACGCCATTAAAAATAGAATGCCACCTCTTAAGAATAGAAATACAATCCTCTTACTATTAAACATGATGTTATCTTAATGATAAAAATGACATCATTGTAATAATAAAAATGTCATCATATTATTAATAAAATGTCATGCTCTTATTATTAACAAGCCATTAAAAATAAAAATGTCATCCTCTTGATAATTAAAAATGTCATCTATTTAATAACAAAGTTGTCATCCCCTTATAATAAAAAATGGCATCCTCTTATAATAAAAATGTCATCCGATTAATAATAAAACCACCATGTGAAAAGTTAAAAAGACAGGGTTTTCTGACAAATTAAAAAACAATAAAGCCTTGAAAATGTCAAGTTATATATAAATATCAGTTTTAACACAAATGTTCACAACTCCCCTCTTCCGCCTAGTGAAAAGGCTCACTCTCTCGCAAGAGGTCGCGAGTTTGAAACATCCTCCACACGCGTTGCACATTTTGAATAAAGAAAAAGAAAAATGAGAGTTTATCAGGAAACAACAAACAACGAACGCCTTCGGCCATTCAACGTGGCAACACCCTTGTGTCCAGACCCATGTAATGGGGGGTGAGGGCATTTGCCAGGGTCGCTCTTCTAGGGAACGTTGGCCAGTTACTATTTTTGTTACTTTTTTTACTTTTCGCACATAATCTACTATCCCCATAAAAGAAAGAGAGAACGGAGAACCAAACAATCAAATTCATCCATCAACAAGATCTAATGATACTTAATCCTCTGATGTTTAACGCAAACAAACCACGCATTAGGGTTTTCTTGACGCAAAACTGAAAGAAAGCTGCAAATCGGTCCCCTCGGCGGCGGCCTAGGGTTTTCCAGTCCTCCGGCGATCTGCGCCGTGAGTATCGTTTCTTCCGGCGAAAGCCGATCTCTTTCCCTTCTCCCCTACGCTACACCCTTCCCTCTTGCTTGGGCTGAACCAGGGGGCGACTGGTTCGCCTACCCGGCCTTGGTGGGGAGCAGGGTGTTGCTAGGGTTACAGAAGAGTCTTCGTTGGTTGTTCTGCTAGTTCGCTGGGAGGCATGGCTAGTCAGGTGGATGAAGAAGCGCCCAAGGGTCCGGGAGTTGATAGTACCACCGATCTACTAGATCGCCTAACCCTGTAGGAGGATGAACTTGATGATTTGGTTTGGGAAGATGAGATTGATACAGAGGAAGTCAGACCAAAGTGGCTTGCGATTGGACGTCTTCTGACGACCAAATCGTTTAGTCAGAGCGCTCTCATTGGTGACATGCGTGCGGCATGGAATCCAGCAAATGAAGTAATTTGGAGGAGGATAAATCCTAACCTCTACTCTATCCAATTCAACTGCTTGGGTGATTGGAACAAGGCCATGCATCAGGGCCCCTGGGATTTCAAAGGTCATGCTTTAATTCTTGCTGAGTATGATGGTTTCTCCAAGCCAGAAAAGGTAAAACTTGATCGGTTGGAAACCTGGGCACAAATTCACAAACTGCCAGATGGAGTTCTGAAAAACAAAAGCTTTCTGGAAAACCTAGCGAGTCGCATTGGCGAAGTACAAGAGGTCCAGGTTACGCTCCCTAATGGTTTTGTTGGCGAGTTTATAAGAGTCAGAGTAAGGCTGGATGTAAGCAAAAAATTAACAAGAGTAGTCAGATTTGCCAAGGCGGGTGTAACTGAACCTTATAGTGTGAAGTTTGAGAAACTACCAACCTTTTGTTATGAGTGCGGTATGATGGGACTCTGGTATGAAGAGTGTGGATCAGGAGAGCATGATACCACAAAATTTGAGTGGGGTCCGTTCATTCTTGCTTCTAGAAGAGGGGCTAGAGGAGGTAGACCTGGTGCTGCTAATCGTGGTGAGGTGCCTGAAATGTCAGGTGGTCGAGGCCGAGGCCGTGGGAGGAGGGAAAATAATTTCGGTGGTCGTGGACAAAAGCCAAGGGACACAGAACATGAGAACGTGGTGAATCAACCTGAGGCCCCTGTTTTGGGCGAAGGTATACTGTCAAATTATGATCACAATAGAAGCTGGAGGTTTAATGCCCAAATGGACCAAGCAGCCATTATAGGGACGTCATCGTTGATGACTGACCAACAGCATGAAGACTCCCTTGGGTTGAGGAAGAGGGCTGCTCATGACTCGACATCGAGGGGCCTGACGAATGATCCTCTGGATCAGAGTACGGAGCTAATTCCGATGGGTAATACAGTTGTGATTGCTCAGCATTTTGAGGGAAGAGAAGAAGAGGCCTTGGTTGACGGGGGCACGCCGCAAAAAAGCCTGAACAGGAAGAAGCTAAAAGGAACAGATGGAGAGGCAGTTACAAAAAAATCTGATATTACATCGGCGACCTCCGAACAGGGGGATCGCCGGAAGCAATGAAAACCTTGGCATGGAACTGTCATGGAATGCTTTCGTCTACGGCAGTTCGAGAGCTCTTGGAGCTCCAAGAGCGTGTGAAAGCGGATGTAATTTTTTTATCAGAATCACATTTAAATAAGGATAAGGCAGTAGGATTGAGGGTTAAGCTAGGTTTTGATTTCTTTCACTTGGTGGGCAGTGATGGCCGTTCTGGTGGACTTGTGCTCTTTTATAATTCAGTTAATGAAGTGATCTTGAATTATTCTTCCGACAATTTTATTGACGGCATAGTGATGGATGGTGACAATCCATCATGGCGGCTAACTGGGTTCTATGGGGAACCAATTTGGGAAAGGAAGCACCTCTCGTGGACATGTTTGCGTGATCTTCATAATAACAATGCGGGGCCTTGGTTAGTGCTTGGCGAATTTAATGAAATAATCACTACAAGTGAGAAAGAAGGAGGTAATTTTCGGCCTCAACACTACATGCAAGAGTTCAGAGATTGTATTGATGATTGTGGCTTGCAAGAGGTCATGGTGATAGGAGACTTGTTCACTTGGAGTCGGGGGCCTATTAGAGAGAGGCTCGATAGGGCCTTATGCAACGAGTTATGGGCAAGAAAATTTCCGTATGCAGGCTTGGTACATGAGCATCATATACATTCAGATCACAGGCCGATTCTCCTTGACACTGAATATTATAAACCAATGATGGGTCTACAGCAGAAGCGCAACCGTATGTTTGAAGCGCGCTGGATGAACGAAGAGACAGTAAACGAGATCATTAGTTCAGCGTGGGAACGGGCCAAATTGGCAGGGCTAGGTCCCCCGCTTTCTGTCCGAACTAACGCAGTTCTCACTGACTTGCTTGAATGGGATCGAGAGACACTCAAGAGCCCAAAGAAGAGAATAAACAAGCTTAAGAAGGAAATAGAGAAACTAAGGCGTGGTCCTAATACTTTTGAAGCGCGGCAAAA
This sequence comes from Triticum aestivum, assembly GCF_018294505.1. NCBI lineage: Eukaryota > Viridiplantae > Streptophyta > Magnoliopsida > Poales > Poaceae > Triticum > Triticum aestivum. Next base: position 198,340,356 of record NC_057800.1, on the reverse strand, counting down.
GATGAAAGAGCTTCAGGTTCTTGTTGAGAACTTGTTGGATCGGGAGGAGATGATATGGCTCCAGCGTGGGCGCGCTAACTGGCTACTTCATGGCGACCGGAACACAACTTTCTTTCACAGAGCAGCAGCAGCGCGAAAGAAAAGGAACTACATTAAAAAACTACTAGACGATACAGGAGTGTGGAAAGAAAATGATGATGATATAAAGACCATTATATCCGGATACTTCACTGAGCTATTCACTTCGCAGGTTCAAAATCCAGACCATAATGTGTTGTCTTTAGTGGAACGAAGAGTAACAGATCCTATGAATGATGCTCTTATGGCACCTTACACGGCTGAGGAGGTTAGGAAGGCACTTTTCTCCATTGGTGATTTTAAAGCACCAGGGCCGGATGGTTTACATGCAGTCTTTTACAAAATATTCTGGCCAATGCTTGGGGACGATCTAGTCATGGAGGTGTTAAATGCAGTCAACTCTCATGAGGTGCCACGTGGTTGGAATGACACTATCATTGTAATGATTCCTAAGGTAAATACACCTGAGAAAGTCTCACAGTTTAGACCTATAAGCTTATGCAATGTGGTCTACAAAACTATCTCTAAGATGATTGCTGCTAGGCTAAAAAATGTACTTCTAGAAATTATAAGTCCTACACAAAGTGCCTTTGTCCCAGGGAGGCTTATTACCGATAATGTTCTGATTGCATATGAAAGTCTCCATGCTATTAAACAGAGAAGAGCGGGCAAGGAGGGCTGGTGTGCGGTAAAACTAGATATGCACAAGGCCTATGACCGTGTTGAGTGGGTGTTCTTGGAAGCAATCTTGCTGAAACTGGGTTTCAAACCTGATTGGGTCAGAATGATAATGGCATGTGTGTCTTCGGTGGAGTACAAAGTGAGATATAATTCAGTTGAATCGGAAACGATCAAACCTTCTCGTGGACTTCGACAGGGAGATCCCTTGTCACCATATTTATTCCTGCTATGTACAGAGGGACTTACAACCTTGTTAAATCATGCAGAGCAATCAGGAGAGTTATGTTGGAAATATGCCCTAGAGGCAATAATAAATTGATTATTATTATATTTCCTTGTTCATGATAATCGTTTATTATCCATGCTATAATTGTATTGATAGGAAACTCAGATACATGTGTGGATACATAGACAACACCATGTCCCTAGTAAGCCTCTAGTTGACTAGCTCGTTGATCAATAGATGGTTACGGTTTCCTGACCATGGACATTGGATGTCATTGATAACGGGATCACATCATTAGGAGAATGATGTGATGGACAAGACCCAATCCTAAGCATAGCACTAGATCGTGTAGTTCGTATGCTAAAGCTTTTCTAATGTCAAGTATCATTTCCTTAGACCATGAGATTGTGCAACTCCCGGATACCGTAGGAGTGCTTTGGGTGTATCAAACGTCACAACGTAACTGGGTGACTATAAAGGTGCACTACAGGTATCTCCGAAAGTGTCTGTTGGGTTGGCACGAATCGAGACTGGGATTTGTCACTCCGTGTAAACGGAGAGGTATCTCTGGGCCCACTCGGTAGGACATCATCATAATGTGCACAATGTGATCAAGGAGTTGATCACGGGATGATGTGTTACGGAATGAGTAAAGAGAATTGCCGGTAACGAGATTGAACAAGGTATCGGGATACCAACGATCGAATCTCGGGCAAGTACAATACCGCTAGACAAAGGGAATTGTATACGGGATTGATTAAGTCCTTGACATCGTGGTTCATCCGATGAGATCATCGTGGAGCATGTGGGAGCCAACATGGGTATCTAGATCCCGCTGTTGGTTATTGACCGGAGAACATCTCGGTCATGTCTACATGTCTCCCGAACCCGTAGGGTCTACACACTTAAGGTTCGATGACGCTAGGGTTATAAAGGAAGTTTGTATGTGGTTACCGAATGTTGTTCGGAGTCCCGGATGAGATCCTGGACGTCACGAGGAGTTCCGGAATGGTCCGGAGGTAAAGATTTATATATGGGAAGTCCTGTTTTGGTCACCGGAAGAGTTTCGGGGTTTATCGGTAACGTATCGGGACCACCGGGAGGGTCCCGGGGGTCCACCAAGTGGGGCCACCAACCCTGGAGGCTTGTATGGGCCAAGAGTGGTGAGGGACCAGCCCCTTAGTGGGCTGGTGCGCCTCCCACAAGGGCCCATGGCGCCTAAGAGGTGGGAAGGGGGCAAACCCTAAAAGGGGATGGGCCTTAGGGCCCATCTAGCTGCGCCTCCCTCCCCTCTCCCCTCTTGGCCGCCACCCCCTTTGCCATCTAGGGCTGCCGCCCCCCTAGGGGTGGGAACCCTAGAGGGGGCGCACCCTCCTCCATCTTCCCTATATATAGTGAGGCATAGGGCTGCCCATAACACGCGATTTGATCTCTCGTTGGTGCAGCCCTGCATCTCTCTCCCTCCTCTTCTGTGGTGCTTGGCGAAGCCCTGCAGGATTGCCACGCTCCTCCATCACCACCACGCCGTTGTGATGCTGCTGGATGGAGTCTTCCTCAACCTCTCCCTCTCTCCTTGCTGGATCAAGGTGTGGGAGACGTCACCGGGCTGTACGTGTGTTGAACGCGGAGGTGCCGTGCGTTCGGCACTTGATCATCGGTGATTTGAATCACGACGAGTATGACTCCATCAACCCCGTTCTCTTGAACGCTTCCGCTTAGCAATCTACAAGGGTATGTAGATGCACTCTCCTTCCCCTCGTTGCTAGTCTCTCCATAGATAGATCTTGGTGACACGTAGGAAAATTTTGAATTTATGCTACGTTCCCCAACAGTGGTTTCAGAGCTAGGTCTATTGCGTAGATTCTATGCACGAGTAGAACACAAAGTAGTTGTGGGCGTTGATTTTGGTCAATATGCTTGCCGTTACTAGTCTTATCTTGATTCGGCGGCATCGTGGGATGAAGCGGCCCGGACCAACCTTACACGTATGCTTACGTGAGACCGGTTCCACCGACTGACATGCACTAGTTGCATTAGGTGGCTGGCGGGTGTCTGTCTCTCCCACTTTAGTCGGATCGGATTCGATGAAAAGGGTCCTTATGAAGGGTAAATAGCAATTGGCATATCACGTTGTGGTTTTTGCGTAGGTAAGAAACGTTCTTGCTAGAAACCGACAGCAGCCACGTAAAACATGCAAACAACAATTAGAGGACGTCTAACTTGTTTTTGCAGGGTATGCTATGTGATGTGATATGGCCAAAAGGATGTGATGAATGATATATGTGATGTATGAGATTGATCATGTTCTTGTAATAGGAATCACGACCTGCATGTCGATGAGTATGACAACCGGCAGGAGCCGTATGAGTTGTCTTAATTTATTTATGACCTGCGTGTCAACATAAACGTCATGTAATTACTTTACTTTATTGCTAACCGTTAGCTGTAGTAGTAGAAGTAATAGATGACGTGACAACTTCATGGAGACACGATGTTGGAGATCATGATGATGAAGATCATGGTGTCATGCCGGTGACGATGATGATCATGGAGCCCCGAAGATGGAGATCAAAAGGAGCAATATGATATTGGCCATATCATGTCACTATTTGATTACATGTGATGTTTATCATGTTTATACATCTTATTTGCTTAGAACGACGGTAGTAAATAAGATGATCCCTCATGAAAATTTCAAGAAAGCGTTCCCCCTAACTGTGCACCGTTGCAACAGTTCGTAGTTTCGAAGCACCACGTGATGATCGGGTGTTAGATTCATACGTTCATATACAACGGGTGTTGACGAGCCTAGCATGTACAGACATGGCCTCGGAACACATGCAAAACACTTAGGTTAACTTGACGAGCCTAGCATGTACAGACATGGCCTCGGAACACAGAAGACCGAAAGGTCGAGCATGAGTCGTATGGCAGATACGATCAACATGAAGATGTTCACCGATGTTGACTAGTCCGTCTCACGTGATGATCGGACACGACCTAGTTGACTCGGATCATGTAATCACTTAGATGACTAGAGGGATGTCTATCTGAGTGGGAGTTCATAAGATGAACTTAATTATCCTGAACATAGTCAAAAGGATTTTGCAAATTATGTCGTAGCTCGCGCTTTAGTTCTACTGTTTAGATATGTTCCTAGAGAAAAAAATTGGTTGAAAGTTGATAGTAGCAATTGTGCGGACTAGGTTCGTAAACTGAGGATTGTCCTCATTGCTTCATAGAAGGCTTATGTCCTTAATGCACCGCTTAGTGTGCTGAACCTCGAACGTCGTCTATGGATGTTGCGAACATCTGACATACACATTTTGATAACTACGTGATAGTTCAGTTAAACGGTTTAGAATTGAGGCACCGAAGACGTTTTGAAACGTCGCGAAACATATGAGATGTTTTGAGGGCTGAAATTGGGATTTCAGGCTCGTGCCCATGTCAAGAGGTATAAGACCTCCGACGATTTTCTTAGCCTGCAAACTAAGGGAGAAAAGCTCAATTGTTGAGCTTGTGCTCAGATTGTCTGAGTACAACAATCATTTGAATCAAGTGGGAGTTGATCTTCCAGATAAGATAGTGATGTTTCTCCGAAGTCATTACCACCAAGCTGCTAGAGCTTCGTGATGAACTATAATGTATCAGGGACATATATGATGATCCTTGAGATATTCGCGATGTTTGACACCGCGAAAGTAGAAATCAAGAAGGAGCATCAATTGTTGATGGTTAGTGAAACCACTAGTTTCAAGAAGGGCAAGGGCAAGAAGGGATACTTCATGACACGGCAATTCAACTGCTGCTCTAGTGAAGAAACCCAAGGTTGAACCCAAACCCGAGACTAAGTGCTTTTGTAATAAGGGGAACAACCACTGGAGCAGAATTACCCTAGATACTTGGTAGATTAGAAGGCTGGCAAGGTCGATAGAAGTATATTGGATATACATTGTGTTGATGTGTACTTTACTAGTACTCCTAGTAGCACTAGGGTATTAGATACCGGTTCGGTTGCTAAGTGTTAGTAACTCGAAATAAAAGCTACGGAATCAACGGAGACTAGCTAAAGGTGAGCTGATGATATGTGTTGGAAGTGTTTCCAATGTTGATATAATCAAATATCGTACGCTCCTTCTACCATCGAGATTGGTGTTTGTGTTGAGCATAGACATGATTGGATTATGTCTATCGCAATACGGTTATTCATTTAAGGAGAATAATGGTTACTCTGTTTATTTGAATAATACCTTCAATGGTCTTACACCTAAAATGAATGGTTTATTGAATCTCGATCGTAGTGATACACATGTTCATGCCAAAAGATAGTAATGATAGTACCACCTACTTGTGGCACAGCCACGTAAGTCATATCGGTATAAAACGCACGAAGAAGCTCCATGTTGATGGATCTTTGGACTCACTCATTTTTGAAAAGTTTGAGACATGCGAACCATGTCTATTGGTGTGTATGCATGAAGAAACTCCATGCAAATGGACCGTTTGGACTCACTTGATTTTGAATCACTTGAGGCATGCAAATCATACCACATGGGCAAGATGACTGAAAGCCTCAGTTTCAGTAAAATGGAACTGGAAAGCAAATTGTTGGAAGTAATACATTTTGATGTGTGCAGTCCAATGAGTGCTGAGGCATGTAGTGGATATCGTTATGTTCTTTCTTCACAGATGATTTGAGTAGATGTTGAGTACATTTACTTGATGAATCACGAGTCTGAATTATTGAAAGGTCAAGTAATTTCAGTGTGAAGTTGAAAGATCGTCGTGACAAGAGGATAAAAGATCTATGATATGATCATAGAGATGAATATCTGAATTACGAGTTTGGCACAAAATTAAGACATTGTGGAAATCGTTTCACAACTAATACAGCCTGGAACACCATAGTGTGATGGTGTGTCCGAACATCATAACTGCACCCTATTGGATATGATGCATACCATGATGTCTCTTATCGAATTACCACAATAGTTTATGGTTTAAGCATTAGAGACAACCACATTCACTTTAAATAGGGCACCACGTAATTCCGATGAAATGACACCGTATGAACTATGGTTTAGAGAAACCTAAGCTGTCATTTCTTAAAAGTTTGGGGCTGCGACACTTATGTGGAAAAGTTTCAGGCCGATAAGCTCGAACCCAAAGCGGACAAATGCATCTTCATAGGACAACCCAAAAACAGTTGGGTATACCTCCTGTCTCAGATCCGAAAGCAATAAAGGATTGTTTCTAGAATCGGGTCCTTTCTCGAGGAAAAATTTCTCTCGAAAGAATTGAGTGGGAGGATGGTGGAGACTTGATGAGGTTATTGAACCGTCACTTCAACTAGTGTATAGCAGGGCACAAAGAGTTGTTCCTGTGGCACCTACACCAATTGAAGTGGAAGCTTATGATATTGATCATGAGACTTCGGATCAAGTCACTCCCAAACCTCGTGGGATGACAAGGATGCGTACTACTTCAGAGTGGTACGTAATCCTGTCTTGGAAGTCATGTTGCTAGACAACAATGAACCTACGAGCTATGGAAAAGTGATGGTGGGCCTGGATTCCGATAAATGGCTTGAGGCCATATAATCCGAGAGAGGATCCATGTATGAAAACAAAGTGTAGACTTTGGAAGAACTACTTGATGGTCGTAAGGCTGTTGAGTGTAGATGGATTTTAAAAGGAAGACGGACAATGATGGTAAATGTCACCATTAAGAAAGCTCGACTTGTCGTTAAGATGTTTTCTGACAAGTTCAAGGAGTTGACTACGGTGAGATTTTCTCACTCGTAGCGATGCTAAGAGTCTGTTGGAATTATATTAGCAGTCACTGCATTATTTATGAAATCTTGCAGATAGGATGTCAAAACATTGTTTCCTCGACGATTTTCTTGAGGAAAGGTTGTATGTGATACAACTGAAAGGTTTTGTCAATCCTGAAAAGATGCTAATAAGGATGCAAAGCTCCAGCAATCCTTCTGAGGACTGGAGTGAGCATCTCGGAGTTGGAATGTACACTTTTATGAGATGATCAAAGATTTTGGGTTTATACAAAGTTTATGAGAAACTTGTATTTCCAAAGAAGTGAGTGGGAGCACTATAGAATTTCTGATGAGTATATGTTTTAATATATTATTGATCGGAAATGACGTAGAATTTCTGGAAAGCATATAGGGTTATTTGGAAAGTGTTTTCAATGGAAAACCTGGATTAAGCTACTTGAACATTGAGCATCAAGATCTATAAGGATAGATCAAAACGCTTAATAGTACTTTCAAATGAGCACATACGTTGACATGATCTTGAAGGTGTTCAAGATGGATCAGTCAAAGAAGGAGTTCTTGCCTGAGTTGTAAGGTATGAAGTTAAGACTTAAAGCTCGACCACGGCAGAATAGAGAGAAAGGACGAAGGTCGTCCCCTATGCTTAAGACATAGGCTCTACAGTATGCTATGCTGTGTACCGCACCTGAAGTGTGCCTTGCCATGAGTCAGTCAAGGGGTACAAGAGTGATCCAAGAATGGATCACATGACAACGGTCAAAGTTATCCTTAGTAACTAGTGGACTAAGGAATTTTCTCGATTTTGGAGGTGGTAAAAGAGTTCGTCATAAAGAGTTACGTCGATGCAAGCTTAACACCTATCCGGATAGCTCTGAGTAGAGATACCGGATACGTATAATGGAGCAACAATTTAGAATAGCTCCAAATAGAACAGTTATTTGGAATAGCTCCAAATAGAACGTGGTAGCTACATCTAGGAGATGACATAGAGATTTGTAAAGCACACACGGATCTGAAAGGTTCAGACCCGTTGACTAAAACCTCTCTCACAAGCAACATGATCAAACATAGAACTCATTGAGTGTTAATCACATAGTGATGTGAGCTAGACTACTGACTCTAGTAAACTCTTGGGTGTTAGTCACATGGCGATGTGACCTGTGAGTGTTAATCACATGGCGATGTGAACTAGATTATTGACTCTAGTGCAAGTGGGAGACTGTTGGAAATATGCCCTAGAGGCAATAATAAATTGATTATTATTATATTTCCTTGTTCATGATAATTGTTTATTATCCATGCTATAATTGTATTGATAGGAAACTCAGATACATGTGTGGATACATAGACAACACCATGTCCCTAGTAAGCCTCTACTTGACTAGCTCGTTGATCAATAGATGGTTACGGTTTCCTGACCATGGACATTGGATGTCATTGATAACGGGATCACATCATTAGGAGAATGATGTGATGGACAAGACCCAATCCTAAGCATAGCACTAGATCGTGTAGTTCGTATGCTAAAGCTTTTCTAATGTCAAGTATCATTTCCTTAGACCATGAGATTGTGCAACTCCCGGATACCGTAGGAGTGCTTTGGGTGTATCAAACGTCAAAATGTAACTGGGTGACTAAAGGTGCACTACAGGTATCTCCGAAAGTGTCTGTTGGGTTGGCACGAATCGAGACTGGGATTTGTCACTCCGTGTAAACGGAGAGGTATCTCTGGGCCCACTCGGTAGGACATCATCATAATGTGCACAATGTGATCAAGGAGTTGATCACGGGATGATGTGTTATGGAACGAGTAAAGAGACTTGCCGGTAACGAGATTGAACAAGGTATCGGGATACCGAGGATCGAATCTCGGGCAAGTACAATACCGCTAGACAAAGGGAATTGTATACGAGATTGATTAAGTCCTTGACATCGTGGTTCATTCGATGAGATCATCGTGGAGCATGTGGGAGCCAACATGGGTATCCAGATCCCGCTGTTGGTTATTGACCGGAGAACGTCTCGGTCATGTCTACATGTCTCCCGAACCCGTAGGGTCTACACACTTAAGGTTCGATGACGCTAGGGTTATAAAGGAAGTTTGTATGTGGTTACCGAATGTTGTTCGGAGTCCCGGATGAGATCCCGGACGTCATGAGGAGTTCCGGAATGGTCCGGAGGTAAAGATTTATATATGGGAAGTCCTGTTTTGGTCACCGGAAGAGTTTCGGGGTTTATCGGTAACGTACCGGGACCACCGGGAGGGTCCCGGGGGTCCACCAAGTGGGGACACCAACCCCGGAGGCTTGTATGGGCCAAGAGTGGTGAGGGACCAGCCCCTTAGTGGGCTGGTGCGCCTCCCACAAGGGCCCATGGCGCCTAAGAGGTGGGAAGGGGGCAAACCCTAAAAGGGGATGGGCCTTAGGGCCCATCTAGCTGCGCCTCCCTCCCCTCTCCCCTCTTGGCTGCCACCCCCTTTGCCATCTAGGGCTGCCGCCCCCCCTAGGGGTGGGAACCCTAGAGGGGGCGCACCCTCCTCCATCTTCCCTATATATAGTGAGGCATAGGGCTGCCCATAACACGCGATTTGATCTCTCGTTGGTGCAGCCCTACATCTCTCTCCCTCCTCTTCTGTGGTGCTTGGCGAAGCCCTGCAGGATTGCCACGCTCCTCCATCACCACCACGCCGTTGTGCTGCTGCTGGATGGAGTCTTCCTCAACCTCTCCCTCTCTCCTTGCTGGATCAAGGCGTGGGAGACGTCACCGGGCTGTACGTGTGTTGAACGCGGAGGTGCCGTGCGTTCGACACTTGATCATCGGTGATTTGAATCACGACGAGTACGACTCCATCAACCCCGTTCTCTTGAACGCTTCCGCGTAGCGATCTACAAGGGTATGTAGATGCACTCTCCTTCCCCTCGTTGCTAGTCTCTCCATAGATAGATCTTGGTGACACGTAGGAAAATTTTGAATTTATGCTACGTTCCCCAACAAGTTAGTGGGAGTTAAGGTTTGTCGTGATGCACCGTTGGTCACCAACCTCTTATTTCCTGATGATTCATTAATTCTCATGAAAGCTAATGTACAAAATGCCGCTTGTTTGAAATCACTACTAGACTTATACTGTGGTGCCTCAGGTCAGCTAGTAAGTGTAGATAAATCGAGCATTTTCTTCAGTCCTAGCACAGATGTTAACATGAAGGCTCAGGTTTGTGGCACACTTAATATAATGACAGAGGCCATCAATGATAAGTATTTGGGTTTGCCTGCTACCCTGGGTTTGGATAAAAGCGACAGCTTCCAATATTTGATTGATCGTTTAATCTTGAGACTTACTGGATGGAAAGAAAAGTGCCTGTCTTCTGGAGGTAAGGAAGTGCTTATTAAGTCTGTTGCACAAGCCATACCATCTTATGCGATGTCGGTCTTCAAAATTCCTAAAAAAATTTGCAAAGGAATCACAGATGCGATATCACGTTTTTGGTGGGGTGATGATGCGTCACACAAGAGAATGCACTGGTTTGCTTGGTGGAAGATGTGCATACCGAAGAGCAGAGGAGGTATGGGTTTTCGAGACATTCACTACTTCAATCTGGCTCTACTGGCAAAACAAGCATGGAGGCTTATTGATGATCCTGAGTCACTATGTGCAAAGATTCTCAAAGCAAAGTATTACCCAAATGACGATCTTATGAATGTGGGGTTGAGGAAGAAGGCCTCCTACACATGGCAAAGTATAATGGCAGGAGTGGACACCTTGAAGCACGACATAATCTGGAGAGTGGGCGATGGACAAAAAATTAAAATTTGGGAAGATTGCTGGATCCCACAATCACCATCTAAAAAGTTATCTCCACTAGAGGTAACCACTTGTTATCCCGTGTATCTGAGCTAATTGATCCTGCATCGGGGGAGTGGGATAGGCAGCTTGTGTACCAAACTTTTTGTCATGTTGATGCCCAGAGAATACTTGCTATCCCACTGCCTATATATGAAATGTCAGACTTCTTGGCATGGAGCTTGACAAAGACAGGGGGTTTCTCAGTAAGATCTGCATATCATGCTGTTTGGGAGGCCCAGTTTGGTCACCATCTGCAGGCTGGCTGTAGCTCATCAGCGCCTAAACCCACTTGGAAATCTCTTTGGGGGCTGAATTGTCCTGCAAAAATTAAAATTTTTGTTTGGAGAGTGATCCACAGCGCTATTCCATGCCGGGCGTTATTGGCGGATAGACATATCAAGATAAAAGCCCATTGTCCTTCTTGCAACCTAGGCCCTGAGACCATTCGACACTTGTTGTTTGAGTGCCCAGTCGCCACCGAGGTTTGGAAGCTGCTTGGATTGCACGAGGTAACCACTAAAGCCCTGGTTTTGGACAGATCTAGGGAAGTAACTTTAGAGTTCCTTCTCAATCTTCCGGATAATCATATCCATGTGTTGGGACTCCCCAAATTTAGAGAAACAATTGCCACTTGCTGCTGGTTTTTGTGGTGGGAAAGAAGAAAGCTAACACACGGAGGAGTAAAGCTTAATGCTTCACAAATCAGTGTAGCGGTGAGATCACTTGCTGCTAACTATATTAATGCTTATTCTCCAAAACCAAAGATCCGACAGGGTGGCTGGATGAGGCCGAGGAATGGGTACGTCAAGTTGAATGTGGATGCCGGGTTCGACCATGATTCGCTGGAGGGATCTGTGGGGGCTATCATTAGAGACCACAATGGTAATTTCGTGTCATCGGCCAATGAAAAACTGAACATATGCTATGATGCAATTACCGCAGAAGCAATTGCAGTAAGGTTTGGCTTGAATCTAGCCCGTGCCGCTGGATGCAACAAGATCGAGTTAAATTCGGATAGTCTTGAGGTCATCAACGCGCTTAAAGAAGGGAGTTCTTCTTCGGTTGCCAGTGCCATCTTTGATGACTGTTTTTTATGTCCTTAAATTTTACTCATATCATCTTTGAATACTGCTGTAGAGATAACAATAAAGTAGCTCATGAGTTAGCTAGAGTAGTTAAATTCAATCCTCCTGGTGTTTGGCTGGATACAGCCCCGGGGGCGGTTATCCCCCTGATTGTTTCTGATGCTACTATTGTAGCTAATTAATAAAGGAGGTGTTGAATGTCAAACAAACCACGCATTAAGCTACTGACAATGCATCGATCGCTAACCCTCCTTCCGCCGTTTAAAAAAAACTGCTGCCAACGCACGCCTCCACGACCTCTCGCCAACCCTCCTCCTCCTCCCCCTCCCAACGGACGCCACAGCATGGGCGGGCCTCCGCACGCCGATCCTCCCGCACCGTTCGCCGCCCCGCCGTTCCTCCGCAGCCGCGGGAGCCGCCGTGCCGCCGCCCCGCCGTTCCTCCTGCTCCGTTCGCCACGGGAGCTGCCGCGCCCTTCGCCACCCAGCCATTCCTCCTGCTCCGTCCGCCGCGGGAGCCGCCGCGCCCTTCGCCGTCCCGTCGCATGGTGGTCGGAGGGGTGAGATGATTGGCTCTGGTGGGTTGGGGCATGCCTACCTCGGGATGAATCTGGACACTGGCGAGCTCCTCGCAGTAAAGCAACTGCTAGGCTTTTGCAATTTGGTGATCTGGTTTGCACTTTCTACAGACTTGAAGTCATTCATTACACTAAGTCTCTCTCCTTTGTTTGATTTTTTGTTCCAGCTTTGATTGGAAGCACCAACACGACCCGGGAGAAAGCCCAAGTGAGTACCACTTCCCCAACCGATCTGGTTACAAATTTAGTTGTTGAGATTTTTCTTCATATGAGGTAATGATTTGTGGCTTCTGTTTCTACAATTAGGCGCATATAAGATAATTCAAGGAAGAATTACAGCTCCTCAAGAACCTTTTGCACCCCAATATTGCAGTGAGTAGATGAAATACTACTGATTACATATCAGATTTTTTTGTTTAACTTCTAGCCCGTAGTTGCTTGATCTTTTTTCTATGGTTTGAGATTAGGTGCACTGTATATCTTGTTTGATCTATTTTTTTGTTCCAGCCAGCTCTCACCACTCCGACCTCCATGCCGCGTTAGCAACTCCTCTACTATATCCTCCTCTGCTAATTTTGCAGATGAATAGCCTACCATTTCAATCTGTGTAATATTGCTGAATTTTGTAAACTTTCAGATCATGGTACTTACAACCAATGAAATCTTGCTGAACGTTTCAACCTACGGGATCGGGTAGTCAATTTTGCATCATTGATATGACGGCTATGTAAAAAAGTCAACAGTTACATCTACTTCCTTGTGTTGATGCTTCATGCTCAGCAAGTTTCCTTTCCCTTGAGTAGACTTGCCTCGGTCGGTTTGATCTTGTGCTGACAGACCCGTACACCACATCTTGTAGAAGGGTGATATGGATTATGCTCGACCTCTATGACTTCACTCGAGTTAATTCCCTGCGATGCAATTCACATAATTATTCTCGACGCCAATAACGACCACCCTGCGAGATGGGCTTCCTAATATTCTGTATTTTCATTTTTCTTATGCTTATGGTACGATTGCAGTGGTTGGTTGGGCTAAGTGATGATTTGTTGGCTATAAGTTAACTGCAAATCAATTTTTTTTCTCAAATGGCACATGATTCTGATTAAATCACGGTGATATATTTTCTTGTAGGGAGAGAAGGAGGACAAAAAGGCATTGTGGATACATATATGAAGACGCAACGGAAGAAGCAAAGGGAGGAATGCCAACAACAAGAGGCTGCAGCTAAAAGGTCAAGACTACATAGTTGAAGAAGAGATGCTACAAGTGCAAAGCTTGTGACCTTTTTCAAACAGTGGTGCAATCCTGATGTTATCGACTTAATTTTTCTCTTAAATCAAGACTTTGCTCTTACTGGTTCCTTAACTTTTGCATAAAGTTGAATCAAGAAATACATTAAGTTTTATTGTTAGATGTTCTCCTATACAATTGCTATTCCTTTAATGCTCTTATACAATTACTATCTTGAATAAGGATGTGACATGTATTAAATATTAATATATGTATCCTGCTAATTTTGCAAGACAGTTTTTGATATGTAACTTCAAAATTAAAATGACTTCCTTTCATCACTTTCTGAATGAGGAAATTGGCGCATCTCTAATTGATATTTTATCTTGAACATTACTACATTTAATAGAATTATGATTGAATTGTATTTTCGAAAGAACTTACAACCTGAAGAAGTAGAGAAACTTAGTGTGTACAGTAGTGTAATAAAGAGCAATTGCCTCTAATGACTTGGTTTTCTCTGTACCGCACATCACATAGGATGATAGGGTCAAGCTTTCCACTTTTCCAGTGTGAGCTTAGATGTTTGTTTGGTACTCCTTTTCTGTAAGTTCTTTATATAGGTCGATGAAATTAGGTTAAAGAGGTAGGCGAGGGGAGCAGGGAGGGGATAGTGACCTCGTGGCATGTACTCTGTATGCCTGCAAAGAGATTTATTGTTTCTAGACACATAAAACCCCCTTGATACATCGTTCTGGTTGCCATCTGTGAGTTTCTGTAACAACAGAGTAATTTATTTGGAAGCAATTGTTATTGAGGTAAGAGTCTTTCTGGGTAGTTTGCCGCAAGTATTTAACTTATGAATTCAGTTTGAGATATACAACCGACAATCTGTAATCAATACTTCTTATCAGACAATCTAGATGGGTTATAGAATTTATTTGCAAATCTTGTACATAAGCTTAAGAATATCCCTGCTACTTTGGGATATTGTGGTGTTAAATGACCGCTTCATCAATCATAATCCGAGGTGGTGTTTGTCCATCCAATGGCGAAGAATATTACAACAGAGAACTGCACCACCAAGCAAATTCACTCCAAACCAAAATCTGATAAGGCATGTCGCGACGCTAGGAGGTGTTGTAGTGCTTGGTAGCCTGCCACAGTCCACAAGCATAGAGCCAAAGTTGTGAGTGGGTTGTCTTTGGTCTAAGGTTTTTTAAATGCATCAGAATTTATGTTTGTTTGTAACCTGAAATTTGCAGATGGTTTCTGGCTGTAGCTACAATTTTTTGGCATCATATGGCGGTAACACAATAAGGTTCAGTTATGCATTCATACATTAAAAAATTCTACGTACGAACTGACTGCATCAGTTGTTTTGCTTCTCCTATTCCCTTGAAAGGATTGCTTGATGAAAAGATGTTTTGCTTTTGCAGCCTTATTTCTTATCTAATTTCCGTAGTGGTGCTTATGCATAGTTGATTAATGAATGGTACGACCAAGTAGGCTGATGTCAAATGCTTTTACAGATCAGGGCAGAATTGATGCTTATTTTATATCTTGAAGTTTTTAAATCCTGTAACGAAACTATTGCCAATGCTTTGAGTACCCCCCTGGTTGTAGAGTAAGGGCTCGCTTATATTTTCAATGCATACTTTTAATTTTTATCTTTTCCTTTTTCGGTAGCCCTTAATAATCACCGCTAAGTTCCAGTCTACATAATACGAAACATAGAAGTATGCATTGCATAATTTTAGGCAGCAACATAATTGTGGTTTAGGCAAGCATATATTTGTCCTAGCGTTGTATATATGGTGAGGCTTTTTCAATATGGTTGTTCTTAGATAACTCGATGATAACTACAAGTTGGTAAATTCAGTTCTTATTGGAGTCCTTTATTTTTATCCAGAACGAAAACAACGGTAATACCTTGTGTAACTTTGATTCAATAAATAAATTATATAATTCAGAACCTATTGTGGTATATGCCAAAAGGGTTTGGTATATACCAACATGCATCAAGTTTCTATCAGATGTCTCTTAATTTGTGAAATATTGCACCAACCTTCAGCTCTGAAACTATACTCATTGCCCTGACGACAGTAAGAATGTACAACACTAGGTTTGATTTGGTTCGAAATGCCTAATTAAGTTCCATCTTAATAATTTCTTACCTTTGCCTTGTGTAAAAATGCAGTTGTGCGATCCATGTTTCATCCTATCGTGGAGATCTCTCGAGCTGCATTTTGTGGAAGCACATGAAAATGCAGGTTTTGATTGATGAATTGGTTGACTTAGCACCCATGAACTCGAGCAGAAAGGAAGTAGGCCTGTAACGAGCCAAGCCATGCAAGATACAAATAATTGTTGCCTTGGCATTTATCTCTTTCTTCATGGTGTTTACATTGTACTGTAAATGCGGAACAAATATTGCGATGTGATAGATAACAGTGAAATGCAGAATTTTGAGAGCTCATATGTGTGGGGTAGGTTGCCTTTGATGTAGACCTGAAATTAAATAGGTATGCATTGACTCATCAGGAGAGAAATTTATGTGAATGGGTTTAATCTCAATATAAGCTTTCATTAGGTAAGTTTGTAATTTGCAAAGTACTGGATCCTAACATGATTTAATCTGGCATAGTATATGGAAGGTGCTACGAATCATTGGTGGAACTAAAAGTAGCTATGTGTGGATCAAAATTTAAAGATTTTCATATTCAAATTTTGAACTCGAATGAGACGTGCATTGCACGTGCAAGCTTACTAGTTTAAAACAAACACACAAACATATTGTTTTCATTTCTGAGAGCAACTTTAGAAAATATGTTATACTGGCTGGCAGCCTTCATGATATTAAAGAGCGCTCCATAATCTTTTGAAGATTGTAGAGGTTGTGCGCAAACACAAAGTCGCCATTATTTTCTTTTCTGTTTTCTTCTTTCTATCCCATTTATAACAATTTAGATCAAAGAACTCAATAAGTCAACAAATATTGTTACAAACCATTAATTCGAATATAATAAACAATCCAAATGCAACAAACAATCAAGTACAAATAATCTGATCAAATAACTTGTTCAACTAAAAAATGAACTTTGAAGAACTTTAAACACACGACCTCCCAGCTAGCTGCCACTAAAGATCAATGAGATCTCCCTTCAACTGTTGATGGGATGTCCGATCTTTAATCTTCTGGTACACCTTAACAAATGCTTGAATGCGGCATGTGTGCCTGCAAGGCCGGATGATTATGCCAATATTTGTTTGAAATATACCCTAGACAATAATAATAAAATTATGTGCTATTTTTCATGTTCATAATTAAATTCATATTTCTATGGTAGAATTGCAATGGCTCTTGAATGTGGGATTTGAAGGAAAATCTAGGTGCATGTGCCAAAAGATAAACACCAAACAGATACCAAGCCTCTCGACTAACTCAAATATCGATGATAGTTCTGGTGGGTACTCCAGCAACCTTTATAGGAGTAATACCCAAATTTTTCAGTGGATACCAATTAAGGTTGAACATATACCTACAGTAAAGGTTTACACTTCTCCACAACTAGATAATGGACAATGCCTTGAATTATCAATTTGGCATAAAGAAGATTCACCTATTGTCTTACCGGGACTAGGCTGCCAAAGGCTAACCCCGCTGGTGGAGCATATTAGTCACATTCCCAATCTATTCTTTAACTTCCTAGAGAATACCCTATCTCATAGACTGTGACCAACAATAGGTCTCATATATGTGTGTTCTTCCAAATATCCCTCTGTAGGATAGCATCTTCCTTATATAAGCCTCAAAACACATTAAGACAAAAGTCAACCTACCATACAGATTGTGAGAGTAGTGCATCTCCAATGGAGTGAGCTAATAGGGTTACTCTCGCCAGTTAACCAGTAGCTTGTTTTCCTAGGTCATATTTCACAGGATCTCTCATCACATAGGTCAGGTTACCACCATGGCAACTCATGTGGGTCTCATACGCATCTCCCTCGATGCATTTATTATCACAGTTCATGATAGCCCTTTTGTAAAGGGATTTACTGGATTCTTAGTTGATTGCATGTAATCCAACACTATTACTTCGGATTTTCTTAAATGTTCAGGATATTTTAATACCCTTCTTATATGATTAATGGATTGCATGTTGTCCTTTGCATTGAGAATTACTCTTGGATCGTCACAGTTCACAAGGATAGCCAGAATTGGCTTTTCAACCACTTGCAAGTCCATCAAAATCTCACGAAGCCATTTCGCTTCTGTATAAGATTTAACTAGTGTTGTGAGTTCTGCTTCCATTGTCGGCTTGTTCGGATAGTATTCTTGCAACATTTCTAGTAAACAAGACTACCACCAAGTGTGAACACATATCCACTTGTGATTTTCATTTATCCAGCACCAGAGATCCAATTCACATCACTATGCCCTTCTAGTATGTTGGGTATATGGTATAGTGAAGTCTGTGGCTCACAATACCTTGCAAACAACGCATAACTCTTTCAAGAACTTTGCAATGTACATCTCTTGGATTGAAAACAAACTGGATCGGTTTGCTCGTAGCAAATGCTATGTCAGGCTTCGTAGTGCAAACTAGGTACATGAGTAAACTAATAATTTGACAGTATCACATTTTATCTATAACGGTGCCTTTGAACTTTAGAATCCGCACGCTAGGATCATATGGTGTTGGTGAAGGTTTGCAATATGGATATCCAAAGCGACTCAAAATCTTCTCAACATAGTGGGATTGCTAAAGTGTAATCCTGCCCTCATTATCTCTCAGTAGCTTGATGTTCAAGATAACATTAGCCAGACCTAGGTTTTTTATCTTAGAGTTATGAGATAGAGAAACCCTTAACCTCCTCAATGACTTTGAGGTTGGTTCGAAATATCAGTATTTCATCAACATACAAGCACATAATAACTCCTTCACCCCCACTGTCGGTGTCAAAACCGGCAGATCTCAGGTAGGGGGTCCCGAACTGTGGATCTTGGATCGATGGGAAACAGTAGACGTGGGACACGATGTTTACCCAGGTTCGGGCCCTCTCTAAGAGGTAAAACCATACGTCATGCTTGATTATATTGCTTGTGTATATGGGGATTACAGAATAGATCTACCACGAGATCAGACGAACTAAACCCTAACTAGTAGGATGGCAATTGTTCCTCTAGCCTCTACGGACTAAACCCTCTGATTTATATAGACACCGGGGGTAGTAGGGTTTACATATAGTCAGTTAAATCAAGGGAACATCGGATCTTCCTTCCTGCCTTGGAGCACACACTAAGGCACAAAAGGTCTTCGGTTCGGACACAATGCGGCCCAACAATCCGGCCCATGTGAGATAGACTGGCATCCCAAGGACCCCTAGTCCAGGACTCCCTTAGTAGCCCCCGAACTAGCCTTCAATGCTGGAGCCCACAACTGTCGATCGCCCCGTGATTCCCAAAATCTTCGGCTTGCGAGGCGAGTTCCTCATCTTCTCCCTATTCGGGTGACTCCAACAATTTGGTTACCGATGACTTCTTGATCCATAAAAGCATGGCGGGTCCCCCACCATTAACTTTGTCAAAGGCGACCCTCGATTTTTGCGTAGCTTCCAGAAGGCGAGCAGTCTTTGTCTTTTACGAAAACACCCACCTGGGACCAGGAACATACCTATTAAATAGGCCAAGGACGGATCAAGCAGTCCATCCACCCCAACCAAGGAATCCAATCTTGTCCATAGAAAATCCTCAAGGCACAAGGTTGGCGTCCCTGTCTCATCCTCGCGCCCTCACGGCCATCTCCCGGGCGACCGGCCCGGCTGCTGTGTCTCGCAGCTCCAACTGTGCGACCTCCGACAACAAGGGTATCTCCCAGCTGCGGATCTCGTACCCGTTCGTGTTGGGTTGACGTCGGCCAACGGCGAAGCTTCCGTGGAGAGCACTCCTAATCTAAATAAGTATGAGAGGGTATGTCTCATATCCTTCCTTCTAAGAGGCCTAGGATTTCCCATCCACCCATTCTTAAGGGTCCTGCTTGAGTTTTATGGGATCCAGCTCCACCACCTCACCCCAGGATCAATTCTGCATATTTCTGGCTTCGTCGCCCTTTGCAAGATGTTCCTGGGTCGCAAGGCCCATTTCGAGCTATGGAGGAAGTATTTCTGCCTCGCCCCTCGCACCCATCGGGGGTTGATTTTTGAAGTAGGCGAAGCCAAAGTGTGTCGTATAGCCGGCAATGGATAGCCCATTGGGTCTGCAAAGAAAGATCCTGAAGAATGGTCTTCGGAGTGGTTTTATATTGAAGATGTCCCCTTGTTCGAACCAGTTTGGAGGGGTCTGCTCGGATATTCGGACGGCCCACTTAAGAAGCGACTGAACTAGCGGCCTAAAAGCCCCTCCCAGGAAGAGTCCTCGAGGTGCAGTACCTAGCCGCAAAGTTAAGGGTGTTGTCCCATGCTGGATTGACCATGGTCGACGTAATGGGCGCAGTGATCGAGCGATGCATGCAACCACTCCAACAAAGGACGCACCCCCTGTGGAGCTAAAATGGGACAAGTGACGCGTCCCGCTACAAGCGGCAGGGGCCGGACAACCAAGCAGCAATGGCCGCCTGATGAGGTTTGAAACTGCATCGGTATTTCCCCAAAGAGGAATGGATGATGCAGTACAACTACGGCATGTATTCCCTCAGTTGTGAAACCAAGGTATCAATCCAGTAGGAGGACCAACCAACACTATGTAAATGGTACCTGCACACAAAGAACAAATACTTGCAACCCGACGCGTAAGAGAGGTTGTCAACCTCTCCCCGGTAAAAAAATAGATTGGTTTGTATGAGATTGGATAAATAGATCTGATTAAAACGTGAAATAAAAGATGCAAATAAAAAGTAAAGCAAAGTATTTTTGGGTTTTTGGAATAATAGGTCTAAAAGCAAATGCGATGAAAAATAGATCTGAAAGCAATATGATGAAAGATAAACTCGGGGCCCATAGATTTTGTTGGGGAATGTAGCATGCAATTTCAAAAAAATTCCTACGCTCACACAAGATCTATCTAGGAGATGCATAGCAACGAGAAGGGGAGAGTGTGTCCACGTACCCTCGTAGACCGAAAGCGGAAGCGTTTGACAACGCGGTTGATGTAGTCAAACTTCTTCTCGTTCTGACCGATCAAGCATCAAACGTACGTCACCTCCGAGTTCTGCACACGTTCAGCTCGATGACGTCCCTCAAACTCTTGATCTAGGAAAGTGTTGAGGGAGAGTTCCGTTAACACGACGGTGTGGTGACGGTGATGGTGAAGTGATCTGCGTAGGGCTTCGCCTAAGCACTACGACAATATGAGCGGAGGAGTAAACAGTGGAGGGGGCACCGCATACGGCTAAGAACAATTGATGTTGTCTTAGAGGTGCCCCCCGCCCCCATATATAAAGGAGGGAGATGGGAGGAGGCTGGCCTAGGGCGCGGCAAGTGGGGGGGGGGGAGTCCCACTTGGACTCCTTGTCCAATTCGCCCCACCCCCTTTCCTTTTACCGGAAGGGGAAAGGCGAAGGAGAGGGAGGAGGAGAAGGAAAGGGGGTCGCGCCCCCTCCCCTAGTCCAATTCGGACTCCTTCCCTAGGGGGGGAGGGGGAACCACCCCTTGTGGGCTGCCTTGCCTCCCTCCTATGGCCCATGTGGCCCATATCTTCCCCCGGGGGTTTCCGGTAACCCCCCGGTACTCCGATACGTACCCGATACTTTCCGAAACACTTCCGGTGTCCGAATGCTATCGTCCAATATATCAATCTTTACCTTTTGACCATTTCGAGACTCCTAGTCATATCCGTGATCTCATCCGGGACTCCGAACAACATTCAGTCACCAAATCACATAACTCATATAATACAAAATCGTCATTGAACGTTAAGCGTGCAGACCCTACGAGTTCGAGAACTATGTAAACATGACCGAGACACCTCTGCGGTCAATAACCAACAACGGAACCTGGATGCTCATATTGGTTCCCACATATTCTATGAAGATCTTTATCGGTCGTACCATAATGACAACATACGTTATTCCCTTTGTCATCGGTATGTTACTTGCCCGAGATTCGATTGTCGGTATCTTCATACATAGTTCAATCTCGTTACCGGCAAGTCTCTTTACTCATTTCGTAATGCATCATCCCACAACTAACTCATTAGTCACATTGCTTGCAAGGCTTATTATGATGTGCATTACCGAGAGGGCCCAGAGATACCTCTCCGATAATCAGAGTGACAAATCCTAATCTCGATCTATGCCAACCCAACAAACACCTTCGGAGATACCTGTAGAGCATCTTTATAATCACCCAGTTACGCTGTGACATTTGATAGCACACAAGGTATTCCTCCGGTATCCGGGAGTTGCATAATCTCATAGTCGAAGGAATATGTATTTGGCATGAAGAAAGCAATAGCAATAAAACTGAACAATCATTATGCTAAGCTAACAGATGGGTCTTGTCCATCACATCATTCTCCTAATGATGTGATCCCGTTCATCAAATGACAACACATGTCTATGGTTAGGAAACCCAACCATCTTTGATTAACGAGCTAGTCTGGTAGAGGCTTACTAGGGACATGGTGTTTTGTCTATGTATCCACACATGTATCAAGTTTTCGGTTAATACAATTCTAACATGGATAATAAAATTTATCATGATATAATGAAATATAAAATAACAACTTTATTATTGCCTCTAGGGCATATTTCCTTCAGTCTCCCACTTGCACTAGAGTCAATAATCCAGTTCACATCGCCATGTGATTAACACCAATAGTTCACATCGCCATGTGATTAACACCCAAAGGGTTTACTAGAGTAAATAGTCTAGTTCACATCGCCATGTGATTAATACCCAAAGAGTATTAAGGTGTGATCATATTTTGCTTGTGAGAGAAGTTTAGTCAACGGGTCTATGAGGGAGTCCCGGATTATGGGGTCCTCGGAGAGCCGGCCTATGTGACATGGGCCGGACTGATGGGCCGTGAAGATATAAGACATAACGCTTTCTCCCGTGTCCGGGTGGGACTCTCCTTTGCATGGACGGCAAGCCTGGCGCCCAGATGTGTAGTTTCCTTTCTCTATGAACCAACTCTATAAAACCCTAGGTCCCTCCAGTGTCTATATAGACCGGAGGCTTTAGTCCCTAGAGGCAATCATAATCATACGGGCTAGACATCTAGGGTTTAGCCATCACGATCTCGAGGTAGATCAACTCTTGTAACCCCTATACTCATCAAAGTCAATCAAGCAGGAAGTAGGGTATTACCTCCATCAAGAGGGCCCGAACCTGGGTAAACATCGTGTCCCCTGCCCCCTGTTACCTTCGATCCCTAGACGCACAGTTCGGGACCCCTGACCCGAGATCTGCCGGTTTTGACACCGACATTGGTGCTTTCATTGATAGTTCCACTGTGCCATCGCTAGAAGGCTCGATGGCTCCGACAATCATCTACAACAATACTGCCTTGAGGGACACTTTTCTCCCCGGCCAAGTTTTCGTATTCAGCGGCTTCGCACTGCGCGCCAACTCGATTGGCCACCTGGAGCAGATCGACAACTACGCCCCTGGTCATCAGATCAATTTTGGAAATCTGAACCATGTCGCTGATATCCTAGGAGACTTGATCTTCCAAGGGTTCACGGCCCCAACCACTGATCTGGCCTTGGATTTGGAGCACGTCACCAGGTCCGAAGACGGGAGTTTAGAGCCCGCCGGACTCTCTACGGCTATAGAGCTTGTTACCGGAGACCGGAGGGGATCGCATCACCGGCAGGCCCGGAGTTACACCAGGCTCCCTCTATCGTCATAAAGCCGGACTCGCCTCCGTACACTGGCTCTGAACTCTCGAGGTCTGCATCATGTGAGCTTGACCAGGAAACTTCCGTCCCGCCCAACTCCACGAACTCTCACTTCCCCGTCCAAACCTCGCTCTTAAACGAGGCCCTGGACTTAATGTGACCCCTCGCCATTGCAGAAAAAACACTGCCAAACTATGCCCAGCCCATACTAGGGGCTGAGAGCAAGGAATTTTACGTCCCACCCATCACCCACTTCATGGACACTGTCGAAGATTTAACCGACATGCTCGACTACCCTTCCGAAGACATCGACGGTATGGACGATGATGCCGGAGAAGAGCAAAGCCAGAACCCGTCGTTCACCGGACGCTGGACGACCACTTCCACATACGACGTGTATATGGTGGACACACCCAAAGAGGATGAAGACGAAGGCAGGAAGGATCCGGTTGAGGACAAGCCTGCTGACGCACCTCCAAAGCATCGACATCAGCAGCGTCGATCAAAATCACGTCGTGACAAAGACAGTAATACCGGCACCGGAGAAGATAATACTCCAGATAACGCCGAAGATCCCGTCGAACCCACATCCTAGCCAGATGATGTGGAGGAGGGGCAAGTTAACCCTGACGACCCAGCAGGGAATGAGGACTCGAAGGATAGTAAGTATCTACCAATCTCCGAGGATGATGTGAGCCTCGGTAACGAAGACTTCATCATACCAGAGGAACCCCTTGAGCAGGAGCGCTTTAAGCGCCAACTAATCGCGACTGTAAGAAGCTTAAAAAAGCAGCAGCAATGGCTTCAAGCCGGGCATGATTTACTCAATGGAAGATGGACTAATGTCCTGGCAGCCGAGGAATACGGTCTCGAACGCCCAACTAAGAGTTAACCGAAGCGCAAGCTACTAACCCAATTCAATGATGAGGCCCTTGAGCCAATACCGTCAAAGTATAAACCAGCTGACGAGCCTGACCGACCACCACATGGATAGGATAGAGCGCAACTCAAGCCGAACACCAGCCCGCACCACCTCGCCGTAGAGGTAGAGAGACAGCGGCTGTAGGATACACCTATGACCTACGACATGACCTGGAAAATAGAACCGGTCAGACCAGATCAATCTATGGATCAAGGGGGCGTGCCCCAGCGCGAGAAGACGACCATCAGGTCTGGCGCTACAAGCACAACCTCACCCGGGCCGAAAACCGCATACAGACTTCATCCGAACTGCGTCGTGATGTCGCCCGATACAGAGGCGCCGCACACCCCCTATGCTTCATCGATGAGGTAATGGAGCACCAGTTCCCAGAAGGGTTTAAACCCGTGAACATTGAATCATACGATGGCACAACAGATCCTGCAATATGGATTGAAGATTTTCTTCTCCACATTCACATGGCTCGCGGTGATGACCTACATGCCATCAAATACCTCCCCCTAAAACTTAAGGGACCAGCCCGACACTGGTTAAACAACCTCCCAGAAAACTCTATTGGAAGCTGGGAAGACCTAGAATATGTCTTTAGAGACAACTTCCAAGGCACTTATATCCGGCCTCCGGACGCCAATGACCTCAGTCACATAGTCCAGCAGCCCGGAGAGTCAACCAGAAAATTCTGGACTAGGTTCCTAATTAAAAAGAACCAAATTGTCGATTGTCCGGACGCCGAAGCCTTAGCGGCCTTTAAACACATCATCCACGATGAATGGCTCGCCCGACACCTCGGCCAAGAGAAGCTGAAGACCATGGCAGCCCTTACAATACTTATGACCCGCTTTTGCGCGGGCGAAGATAGCTGGCTAGCCCGTAGCAGCAATAGTACTAGCGACCCTGGCACTTCTGAGGCCAGAAACGGCAACGGCAGGCCCCGACGCAACAAAAACAAGCGTCGAAGCAACAATGATAATACCGAAGACACGACGGTCAACACCGGATTTAGTGGCTCCAAACCCGATCAGCGGAAGAAGCCATTTAAAAGAAACAAAGACGGTTCATCTAGCTTGGACCAAATACTCGATCCACCTCTGGCCTCCTTGCTTTTCTTCTTGGCCTTCTTCTCCAGTGCCTAATACGGCGCCGGGACCAGCATCCTCGTCAACAGAGGAATGGCTGCGTCTTCGGGTAGCGGAGCCGGATATAGGATCCGCTCCGCCTTCTTTGTCCAGCCTTGTGGGAAGAATGGAAAGCTCAGTATACTCCTTGGATTTACAAATTAAGGTCATCAGAAAACTTATGGGAGTGGCCGGATGAGCGCGATCGAGGCCAAGGTCTTCGGTCGTTTTCGACCATATGTCTTCATGCGTCGTGCCGAAGAACCGCTGTAAGGTCTGAGGACTGGCCGGGTCGAACTCCCACACATACCGAGTCTAGTGCTGGCAAGGGAGAATCCGGCGAAAAAGCATCACCTGGATCACATTGGCAAGACTGGTGTTCTTGTCTACCATACCCTTGACGCGCTTCTGTAGCGTCATCACCTCGTCAGACGACGCCCAATCCAGGCCCTTATTGAGCCAGGATGTAAGCCGCAGTGGAGGCCCGAACTTAAGTTCGGAAGGGGCGGCCCATGTGGCGTCACGGGGTTCCGTGATATAGAACCACCCCTACTGCCACCCCTTCACGGTCTCCATGAAGGTACCCTTTGGCCAGGTGACGTTGGGGAGTTTACTTACCATGGCACCGCCGCACTCTGCGTGTTCACCGTCAACCACTTTTCGCTTCACATTGAAGACCTTGAGCCATAGGCCAAAGTGGGGGATATGCGGAGGAATGCCTCACACACAACAATGAGCGCCGAAATGTTGAGGAAGGAATTTGGGGCTAGATCATGAAAATCTAGCCCATAGTAAAACATGAGGCCATGGACGAAAGGATGGAGGGGAAAACCTAGTCCGTGAAGGAAATGAGGGATGAACACTACCCTCTCATTAGGCTCTGGGGTGGGGATGATCTGATTTTTGGCAGGAAGCCGATGGGCTATGTCCGTGGCCAAGTACCCCGCTTCCCGGAGTTCCTTGATGTTTCCCTCCGTAAGGGTGGAGGTCATCTACTTGCCCTGCGCTCCAGATCCGGACATGGCTGGAGTGCTTTCTGGCGGAAAGGATTGAAGCTTGGGCGCTGGAGCTCGAGGGCGGATAAGCTGAGGAGGAAGAAGGCGTGGGGTAAAAAGACGGATCCTTATCTTCTTATAAAGGCAATGAATATCAAACGTCCCCCACGAGCCTTAAAACTCGCCTATTCCCAAGGGGTCGTGCGAGCGGCATGTGGGATTACCCAAACCCGCATTGATGAGAATCCCGTGATAAGGGGACATGATCTCTGCTTTGACAAGACGTGTCAATGGCCGTGCCTCGAAACACGAAGCGGGGGCTATAAAATGGTTCAGAATAATAACAAGGCCAGGACATAACGCCTCACCCGAAAAGTTACCAGTGGATGTGACTTACTTTGTTTTAAGTATTTTTGCCCTTACATCTTAGGGTTGTAGTTATTAAACAGAGTCGGATACAACTCTTATGTGCGGAAAACTACTTTGGAGTATTCAGAGAAGGAACCCGCCTTGCAATGCCGAAGACAATCTGTACGCCGAACACATCGTCATTGAAGCCTGGTTCATGGGCTACTGAGGGAGTCCTGGATTATGTGGTCCTCGGAGAGCCGGCCTATGTGACATGGGCCGGACTGATGGGCTGTGAAGATACAAGACAGAAGGCTTTCTCCCGTGTTCGTATGGGACTCTCCTTTGCGTGGACGGCAAGCTTGGCATTCGGATGTGTAGTTTCCTTTCTCTGTAAACTGACTCTGTACAAACCTAGGTCCCTCCCGTGTCTATATAAACCGGAGGGTTTAGTCCGTTAGAGGCAATCATAATCATACAGGCTATACATCTAGGGTTTAACCATTACGATCTCGAGGTAGATCAACTCTTGTAACCCCTATACTCATCAAAGTCAATCAAGCAGGAAGTAGGGTATTACCTCCATCAAGAGGGCCCGAACCTGGGTAAACATCGTGTACCCTGCCTCCTATTACCTTTGATCCCTAGACACACAGTTCGGGACCCCCTACCCGAGATCTGCCGGTTTTGACACTGACAGTCTGCCACATTCAGATCCGTATGTATCTTGCAAATTTCCATGTCTACAATGCTCTGCACGGAGCTACTCTAGCTAATTGCTCCCACTTTCATATCTATCTAGATTGAGACTTAGAGTCATCTAGATTAGTGTCAAAGCTTGCATCGACGTAACTCTTTACGACGCACTCTTTATCACATCCATAACCGAGAAACATTTCCTTAGTCATCTTAGGTAACTTAGGATAATTTCGACCGCTGTCCGCTGATGTACTCCTGGATCACTATTGTACCCCCTTGCCAAACTCATGGCAAGGTACACTATATGTCTGGTACACAGCATGGCATACTATATAGAACCTATGGCTGAGGCATAGGGAATGACTTTCATTCTCTCTCTATCTTCTGCCGTGGTTGGGCTTTGAGTCTTACTCAACTTCACACCTTGCAACACAGGCAAGAACCCTTTCTTTGACTGATCCATTTTGAACTTCTTCAAAATCTTGTCAAGGTATGTGCTTTGTGAAAGTTCTATTAAGCGTCTCGATCTATCCCTATGGATCTTGATGCCCAATATATAAGTAGCTTCACCGAGGTATCTCATTGAATTTTTTTATTCAAGTATCCTTTTATGCTATCCAGAAATTCTATATTATTTCCGATCAACAATATGTCATTCACATATACTATCAGAAATGCTATAGAGCTCCCACTCACTTTCTTGTAAATACAGGCTTCACCATCAGTCTGTATAAAACCATATGCTTTGATCACCTTATCAAAGCATATATTCCAACTCCGAGATGCTTGCACCAGTCCATAGATGGATCGCTGGAGTTTGCACACTTTGTTAGCACCTTTAGGATCGACAAAACTATTGGTTGCATCATATACAACTCTTCCTTTAAGAAGTCCTATTAAGGAATGCAGTTTTGACATCCATTTGACAGATTTCATAAAATGTGGCAATTGCTAACATGATTTGGAGAAACTTAAGCATCGCTACGAGTGAGAAAATCTCATCTTAGTCAACACCTTGAACTTGTCAAAAAACCTTTTGCGACAACTCGAGCTTTGTAGATAGTAACATTACCATCAGCGCCAGTCTTCTTCTTGAAGATCCATTTATTCTCTATGGCTTGCCGATCATCGGGCAAGTCAACCAAAGTCCATACTTTGTTCTCATACATGGATCCTATCTCAGATTTCATGCCCTAAGCCATTTTGCAGAATCTGGGCTCATCATCTCTTCCTCGTAGTTCATAGGTTCATCATGGTCTAGTAACATGACTTCTAGAACAGGGTTACAATACCACTCTGGTGCGGAACGCACTCTGGTTGACCTACGAGGTTTGGTAGTAACTTGATTTGAAGTTTCATGATCATCATCATTAACTTCCTCACTAGTTGGTGTAGGCATCACGGGAACGGTTTTATGTGATGAGCTACTTTCGAGAGGAGGTACAATTAGCTCATCAAGTTCTACTTTCCTCTCACTCAGTTCTTTCGAGAGAAACTCCTTCTCTAGAAAGGATCCATTCTTAGCAACATATATCTTGCCTTCGGATCTGTGGTAGAAGGTGTACCCAACAATTTCTTTTGGGTATCCTATGAAGACACACTTTTCCGATTTGGGTTCGAGCTTATCAGACTGATGCTTTTTCACATAAGCATCGCAACCCCAAACTTTAAGAAATGACAGCTTAGGTTTCTTGCCAAACCATAGTTCATACGGTGTCATCTCAACGGATTTAGATGGTGCCCTATTTAACGTGAATGCAGTTGTCCCTAATGCATAACCCCAAAACAATAGTGGTAAATCGGTAAGAGACATGATAGATCGCACCATATGTAATAAAGTACGGTTACAACGTTCGGACACACCATTACGCTGTGGTGTTCCAGGTGGCGTGAGTTGTGAAACTATTCCACATTGTTTTAAATGAAGGCCAAACTCGTAACTCAAATATTCGCCTCCGCGATCAGATCGTAGAAACTTCATTTTCTTGTTACGATGATTCTCTACTTCACTCTGAAATTCTTTGAACTTTTCAAATGTTTCAGATTTGTGTTTCATCAAGTAGATATACCCATATCTGCTCAAATCATCCGTGATGGTTAGAAAATAACTATACCCGCCGCGATCCTCAACACTCATTGGACCGCATACATCGGTATGTATTATTTCCAATAAGTCATTGGCATGCTCCATTGTTCTGGAGAACGGAGTTTTAGTCATCTTTCCCATGAGGCATGGTTCACAAGTATCAAATGATTCATAATCAAGTGATTCCAAAAGCCCATCTACATGGAGTTTCTTCATGGGCTTTACACCAATATGACCTAAATGGTAGTGCCACAAATATGTTGCACTATCATTATGAACTTTGCATCTTTTGGCATCAATATTACGAATATGTGTATTACTATGATCGAGATTCAATAAACCATTGACATTGGGTGTATGACCATAGAAGGTTTTATTGATGTAAACAGAACAACAATTATTCTCTGACTTAAATGAATAACCGTTTTGCAATAAACATGATCCAATCATATTTATGCTCAATGCAAACACCAAATAACATTTATTTAGGTTCAGTACTAATCCCGAAGGTAGAGGGAGTATGTGATCGTGATCTTATCAACCTTGGGATCACTTCCAACACACATCGTTACCTCTCCCTCAACTAGTCTCTGTTCATTTTTGTAACTTCTGTTTCGAGTTACTAATCTTAGCAACTGAACCGGTATCAAATACCCAGGGCCTACTATGAACACTAGTAAAGTACACATTAATAACATGTATATCAAATATACCTGTGTTCACTTTGCCGTCCTCCTTATCCGCCAAGTATCTAGGGCAGTTCCACTTCCAGTGACCATTTCCTTTGCAGTACAAGCACTCCGTTTCAGGCTTGTGTCTAGCTTTGGGCTTCTTCATGGGAGTGGCAACTTGCTTGCCATTCTTCTTGAAGTTCCCTTCCTTTCCCTTGCCCTTTTACTTGAAACAAGTGGTCTTGTCAACCATCAACACTTGATGCTTTTCTTGATTTCTACCTTCACCGATTTCAGCATCGCGAAGTGCTCGGGGAATCATTTTCGTCATCCCTTGCATATTATAGTTCATCACGAAGTTCCAGTAACTTGGTGATAGTGACCAGAGAACTCTGTCAATCACTATCTTATCTGGAAGATTAACTCCCACTTGATTCAAGTGATTGTAGTACTCAGACATTCTGAGCACATGCTCACTGGTTGAGCTATTCTCCTCCATCTTGTAGGCAAAATACTTGTCAGAGGTCTCATACCTCTCGACATGGGCATGAGTCTTAAATACCAATATCAACTCTTGGAACATCTCATATGCGCCGTGGCGTTCAAAACATTTTTGAAGTCCCGGGTCTAAGCCGTAAGGCATGGTGCACTAAACTATCAAGTAGTCATCATATCGAGCTTTGTCAAACATTCATAACGTCTGCATCTGCTCCTGCAGTAAGTATATCACCTAACGGTGCATCAAGGACACAATTCTTCTGTGCACCAATGAGGATAATCCTCAGATCACGGACCCAGTCCACTTCATTGCTACTAACATCTTTCAACTTATTTTTCTCTAGGAACATATCAAAAACATAGGGGAGCTACAACGCGATCTATTGATCTACAGCATAATTTGCAAATACTATCAGGACTAAGTTCATGTTAAATTAAAGTTCAATTAATCATATTACTTAATAACTCCCACTTAGATAGACATCCCTCAAGTCACTAAATGACAAGTGATCCAAATCAACTAAACCATGTCCGATCATCACGTGAGATGGAGTAGTCATCAACGGTAAACATCTCTATGTTGATCATATCTACTATATCATTCACATTTGACCTTTAGATCTCCAGTATTCCAAGGCCATGTCTATACATGCTAGGCTCGTCAAGTTTAACCCGCGTATTCCGCATGTGCAAAAATGTCTTGCACCCATTGTATGTGAACGTAGAGCTTATCACACCCTTTCATCACGTGGTGTCTCAGCACGACGAACTATCACAATGGTGCATCCTGAGGGAGAACACTTATACCTTGAAATTTTAGTAAGGGATCATCTTATAATGCTACCGCCGTACTAAGCAAAATAAGATGCGTAAAAGATAAACATCACATGTAATCAAAATATGTGACATGATATGGCCATCATCATCTTGTGCCTTTGATCTCCATCTCCGAAGCACCGTCACGATTTCTATCGTCACCGGCTTGAAACCTTGATCTCCATCATAGCGTCGTTACCGTCTCGCCAACTATTGCTTCTACAACTAACGCATAGTGATAAAGTAAAGAAATTACATGGTGATTGCATTTCATACAATAAAGCGGCAACCATAAGGCTCCTGCCAGTCGCCGATAACTTTTACAAAACATGATCATCTCATACAATAACGTATATCACATCATGTATTGACGATATTACATCACAACATGCCCTGCAAAAACAAGTTAGACATCCTCTACTTTGTTGTTGCAAGTTTTACGTGGCTGCTACGGGCTTCTAGTAAGAACTGTTCTTACCTACACATCAAAACCACAATGGTGTTTCGTCAAGTTTGATTTTTTAACCTTCAACAAGGACCAACCGTAGTCAAATTCAATTCAACTAAAGTTGGAGAAACAGACACCCACCAGCCACCTTTATGCAAAACAAGTTGCATGTCTGTCAGTGGAACCAGTCTCATGAACGTGGTCATGTAAGGTTGGTCCTGTCGGATTCAGGGTTCCGCAGACCCTTGAGAGTTTCGAACTTTGGGGTGCGTGCAAAGAACTCTCCCTTCCTAGTTTGCCTGCTCAATGGTTCCATGGCCTACCTCAACGAACCCAAGGGACAAGAGACACAACAGTCTATCCTGGTTTGGGCCACCTTGCGGTGTAATACCCTACTCCAGCTTTGTGGTGGATTGCCTCGAGGGGCTGAGGATGAACTAGTATAGTGGTTGAACAGCCTCGGGAGGTGAGGTGTTCTTGAGCTCGATGAGCTGGTGAGATGGTTAGGGTGGAATCGATCCGTCCCCTCTATGGTGGTGGCTAAGTCCTATTTATAGTGGCCTCGGTCCTCTTCCCAAATGTAGGCGGGAAGGGATCCCACAACGGCCAAATTTGAAGGGAGACAACTAGTACAAGCTATCCTGAAAAAAGTAGTCTTCGCCTGAAAGGCTCTGGTGGTGACGCTGCGGTGGGCTCCGCGATGACCCCCGTCCTGCCATCCTAGCGGTCTTGGTCTTGTTGCACCGATATGGAAACCTTTGCTTGATTCCTCGGGACCCCACACCTGCGCTTGCCTCCTTAGCACCAAAGAGGAAACTGGTACACTGCGCCCGTTGGCGCCCGCCTGGCCTTGGTCGTCATGGCTCACGTCATATGAGCCTCGTGAGGTGTACCCTGCATAGATATCTCCGCTCCTCGGGAGCCTGATACTTCTCCATCGTATCTATACTTTTTGATTGTTCCATGCCAATATTCTACAACTTTCATATACTTTTGGCAACTTTTTATACTATTTTTGGGACTAACATATTGATCCAGTGCCCAGTGCCAGTTCCTATTTGTTGCATGTTTATGTTTCGCAGAAACCCAATATCAAACGGAGTCCAAACGGGATAAAAGCGGATGGAGAATTATTTTGGAATATTTATGATTTTTGGGAAGTAAAATCAACGCGAGACGGTGCCCGAGGGGCCACGAGGCAGGGGGCGTGCCCTGGACCCTCGTGGGCACCCCGTAAGGCGGTTGACGCTCTTCTTTTGCCGCAAGAAAGCTAATTTTATGAGAAAAATCAGGGCGAAAGATTCAACCCAATCGGAGTTACGGATCTCTGGATATAAAAGAAACGGTGAAAGGGTAGCATAAGAGAACGCAGAAACAGAGAGAGACAGAGAGACAGATCCAATCTCGGAGGGGCTCTCGCCCCTCCCACACCATGGAGGCCAAGGACCAGAGGGGAGACCCTTCTCCCATCTAGGGAGGAGGTCAAGGAAGAAGAAGAAGAAGAAGGGGTCCCCTCTCCCCTTCTTTTCCGGTGGCGCCGGAACGCTGCCGTGGCCATCATCATCACCGCAATCTTCACCAACAACTTCACCGCCATCATCACCAACTCTTCCTCCCTCAATGCAGCGGTGTAACCTCTCTCTTACCCATTGTAATCTCTACTTAAACATGGTGCTCAACGCTATATATTGTTTCCCAATGATGTATGGCTATCCTATGATGTTTGAGTAGATCCGTTTTCTCCTATGGGTTAATTGATGATCGTGATTGGTTTGAGTCGCATGTTTTATTATTGGTGCTGTCCTATGGTGCTCTCCGTGTCGCGCAAGCATGAGTGATCCCCGCTGTAGGGTTTGCAATATGTCCATGATTTGCTTATGGTGGGTGGCGTGAGTGACAGAAGCACAGACCCGAGTAAGTAGGTTGTTTGCGTACGGGATAAAGGGGACTTGATACTTT
Source organism: Triticum aestivum (assembly GCF_018294505.1). Taxonomy (NCBI): domain Eukaryota; kingdom Viridiplantae; phylum Streptophyta; class Magnoliopsida; order Poales; family Poaceae; genus Triticum; species Triticum aestivum. The sequence continues at coordinate 198,306,418 of NC_057800.1, read as the reverse complement.
AATGCTATGGTTGGGTTTTACCTTAATGAATCTTTAGTAGTTGCGGATTCTTGCTAGAGTTCCAATCATAAGTGCATATGATCCAAGTAGATAAAGTATGTTAGCTTATGCCTCTCCCTCAAATAAAATTGCAATAATGATTACCGGTTTAGTTATCGATTGCCTAGGGACAAATAACTTTCTCGTGACAAAAAGCTCTTTACTAAAACTAATTTAGTTGTGTCCTTATCTAAAAAGCCCCTATCTTTTATTTACACTCTCTTTATATTCTTGCAAGCCTATCTAAAAACACCTACAAAGTACTTCTAGTTTCATAGTTGTTCTAGGTAAAGCGAACGTCAAGCGTGCGTAGAGTTGTATCGGTGGTCGATAGAACTTGAGGGAATATTTGTTCTACCTTTAGCTCCTCGTTGGGTTCGACACTCTTACTTATCGAAAGAGGCTACAATTGATCCCCTATACTTGTGGGTTATCAAGACCTTTTTCTGGCACCGTTGCCGGGGAGCAATAGCGTGGTGTGAATATTCTTGTGTGTGCTTGTTTGCTTTATCACTAATTAATTTTTATTTGCTGTTCTTAGTTGTTCTCTATCTTTAGTTATGGATATGGAACACGAAATACTAAAAAAATAGGTTTACTTGCTACTCATGGAGATGGGGAACCTCCTAAAACCCTTGATGCTCGTTATGTGATAGATATTATGTACTACTTTGATAATCCTGAGAAAACCCCATTCAATTTGGTAATGGGAGACACGTTGGATCAACGTGAATACTTTAGGGATTATCGCTTGACTCAAAAAGGGAAACTATTATGGGATCAAATTTATATGTTGAAGTGGTATGCTAGGCAACTATGCTTGAGATATGATTATACTTGTTGCTCTAGGATGAAGTCTCCACACCTTCCCTTTTCATGCAAATTTAATGATAATTAAACCTTGGCTTCTTATGCTAGAGGTATATATGATTACTATGATGTGGAACAAATAGAAGAATTTGTTGCTTTTATGGGTGCTTATGAAATTGAATCTGTATTCAAAGAGTGTGAAAATCTTTATTATGCTGTTTATAGACTTGAAAATTTGGCTATCCTTAAATATTGCTATGAGAATTATGAATACAATGCCGATATTGATGCATTTATTGAGAAAGTCTCCGCTGTCCAAGAAGAGACTAATATTTTGCAGGAGTCTATGGAAGAAGAAATTGATGAAACTGTGAGCTCATTGGATGAAAAAGATGAGGATGAGAGCGAAGAACAAAAGGAGGAAGAGCGGATTGATCACCCGTGCCCACCTTCTAATGAGAGTAACTCTTCAACTCATATACTGTTTAATTTCCCTTCGTGCTTACCGAAGGATGAATGCTATGATAATTGCTATGATCCCGTTGATTCTTTTGAAATATCCCTTTTTGATGATGCTTACTATGCTTGTGGCCAAGATGCCAATATGAATTATGCTTATGGAGATGAACTTGCCGTAGTTCCTTATGTTAAACATGAAATTGTTGCTATTGCACCCACGCATGATAGTCCTATTATCTTTTTGAATTCTCCCGACTACACTATATCGGAGAAGTTTGTGCTTATTAAGGATTGTATTGATGGGTTGCCTTTTACTACTACACATGATGATTTTGATGAGTATAATATGCATGTGCTTGTTGCTCCTACTTGCAATTATTATGAGAGAGGAACTATATCTCCACCTCTGTATGTTTCCCACACGATAAAATTGCAAGAAACTGTTTATACTACGGATTGGCCTTTACTATGTGTGCATGAATTGTTCTTTTATGACATGCCGATGCATAGAAAGAGAGTTAGACTTCGTCATTACATGATATATGTTGCTTTGTGCTCACTACTAAATTACAAATCATTGCTAATTAAAATTGGCTTTGATATACCTTGGGATCCGGGTGGATTCACTACTTGGGCACTATATGCCTAGCTTAATGGCTTTAAAGAAGCGCTGCCAGGGAGACAACCCGGGAGTTTTAGAGAGTCATTTATTTATGTTGAGTGCTTTCATATAGTTTAAAAACAACAAAAATAAAGAGGGGAACCCAAAACTTTTTCAAAAAGAAAAGAGAAAGTGAAAAAGACGAGCATTGTTGAAGTGGGAGCTAGCCTTGAACTTTGTTCATGCTCACGGAAACTTTGTGAATCTTGATTACAGAAACTTTTCAACAAAAATAATTATCCCCTTGTAGAATTATATTGTATTATAAAAATAATGTGCTAAGGTTTGCCTTTAGGATGTTTACAATGCTTGTTGGTTTGTACGGTGCAGGACAGAAACTTTGGCTGTAGTGCGTGATTTTTCATTTTTTACTGGAACGTGAAATGGTTCTGAATCCTTTTGCACTGTCTTTCTATACAAATTTTTTATTTTTACTAATTTGGTCAGAATTTTTAAAGTATCAGAAGTATGGTGAATGTTCATATTATTACAGACTGTTCTGTTTTAGACAGATTCTGTTTTTGATGCATAGTTTGCTGGTTTTGATGAAACTATCGATTTTATATCAGTGGATTAAGCCATGGAAAAGTTATATTACAGTAGACACAATGCCAAAACAAAATATGAATTGGTTTGCAACAGTACTTAGAGTAGTGATTTGCTTTATTATACTAACAGATCTTACCGAGTTTTCTGTTGAAGTTTTGTGTGGATGAAGTGTTCGTTGATCGAGGAGGTCTCGATGTGAGAAGAAGGAAGAGAGGCAAGAGCACAAGCTTGGGGATGCCCAAGGAACCCAAGTAAATATTCAAGGAGACTCAAGCGTCTAAGCTTGGGGATGCCCCGGAAGGCATTCCCTCTTTCTTCAACAAGTATCGGTATGTTTTCGGATTCGTTTCGTTCATGCAATATGTGCAAATCTTGGAGTGTCTTTTGCATTTAGTTTCCATTTTTCTTTTACGCACCATGCTGGTATGAGATAGTCCTTGTTTGATTTATAGAATGCTCTTTGCACTTCGCTTATATCTTTTGAGTATGGCTTTATAGAATGCTTCATGTGCTTCACTTATATCATTTGAAGTTTGGATTGCCTGTTTCTCTTCACATAGAAAACCGCCATTTGTAGAATGCTCTTTTGCTTCACTTATATTTGTTAGATCGTGGGCATATCTTTCTTTAGAAAGAATTAAACTCTCTTGCTTCACTTATATCTATTTAGAGAGATGGCAGGAACTGGTCATTCACATGGTTAGTCATAAAATCCTACATAAAACTTGTAGATCACTGAATATGATATGTTTGATTCCTTGCAATAGTTTTGCGATATAAATATGGTGATATTAGAGTCATGCTAGTGGGTAGTTGTGGATTGTAGAAATACTTGTGTTGAGGTTTGTGATTCCCGTAGCATGCACGTATGGTGAACCGTTATGTAACGAAGTCGGAGCATGAGGTATTTATTGATTGTCTTCCTTATGAGTGGCGGTCAGGGACGAGCGATGGTCTTTTCCTACCAATCTATCCCCCTAGGGGCATGCGTAGTAGTACTTTGCTTCGAGGTCTAATAAACTTTTGCAATAAGTATATGAGTTCTTTATGACTAATGTGAGTCCATGGATTATACGCGCTCTCACCCTTCCATCATTGCTAGCCTCTTTGGTACCGTGCATTGCCCTTTCTCACCTCGAGAGTTGGTGCAAACTTCGCCGGTGCATCCAAACCCCGTGATACGATACGCTCTATCACAATAAACCTCCTTATATCTTCCTCAAAACAGCCACCATACTTACCTATCATGGCATTTCCATAGCCATTCCGAGATTTATTACCATGCAACTTCCATCATCATCATACACATGACTTGAGCATTTATTGTCATATTGCTTTGCATGATCGTAAAATAGCTAGCATGATGTTTTCATGGCTTGTCCATTTTTTGATGTCATCGCTATGCTAGATCATTGCACATCCCAGTACACTGCCGGAGGCATTCATATAGGGTCATATCTTTGTTCTAGATATCGAGTTGTAATATTGAGTTGTAAGTAAATAGAAGTGTGATGATCATCATTATTAGAGCATTGCCCCAGTGAGGAAAGGATGATGGAGACTATGGTCCCCCCCACAAGCCGGGATGAGACTCCGGACGAAAAAAAGAGAAGGCCGAAAAAAAGAAAAAAAGAGAAAAACAAAACAAAAAAATGAGAGAAAAAGAGAGAAGGGGCAATGTTACTATCCTTTTACCACACTTGTGCTTCAAAGTAGCACCATGTTCTTCATATAGAGAGTCTCTTGAGTTATCACTTTCATATACTAGTGGGAATTTTCATTATAGAACTTGGCTTGTATATTCCAACGATGGGCTTCCTCAAATGCCCTAGGTCTTCATGAGCAAGCAAGTTGGATGCACACCCACTTAGTTTCAGTTTGAGCTTTCATATACTTATAGCTCTTAGTGCATCAGTTTGCATGGCAATCCTTACTCCTCACATTGACATCAATTGATGGGCATCTCCATAGCCCGTTGATTAGCCGCGCAGATGTGAGACTTTCTCTTTTTTGTCTTCTCCACATAGCCCCCATCATCATATTCTATTCCACCTATAGTGCTATATTCATGGCTTGCGCTCATGTATTGCGTGAGGGTTGAAAAAGCTGAAGCGTGTTAAAAAGTATGAACCAATTGATCGGCTTGTCATCGGGGTTGTGCATGATTTAAATATTTTGTGTGGTGAAGATGGAGCATAGCCAGACTATATTATTTTGTAGGGATAACTTTCTTTGGACTTGTTATTTTCAAAAGACATGATTGCTTTATTAGTAGGCTTGAAGTATTATTGTTTTTAGTCAAATGATAGACTATTGCTTTGAATCACTCGTATCTTAATATTCATGCCATGATTAGATACATGATTAAGATTATGCTAGGTAGCATCCCACATCAAAAATTATCTTTTTTATCATTTACCTACTCGATGACAAGCAGGAATTAAGCTTGGGGATGCTGATACGTCTCCGTCGTATCTATAATTTTTGATTGTTCCATGCCAATATTCTACAACTTTCATATACTTTTGGCAACTTTTTATACTATTTTTGGGACTAACATATTGATCCAGTGCCCAGTGCCAGTTCCTGTTTGTTGCATGTTTATGTTTCGCAGAAACCCAATATCAAACGGAGTCCAAATGGGATAAAAACGGACGGAGAATTATTTTGGAATATTTATGATTTGGGAAGTAAAATCAACATGAGACGATGCCCGAGGGGGCCACGAGGCAGGGGGCACGCCCTGTACCCTCGTGGGCACCCCGTAAGGCGGTTGACGCTCTTTTTTGCCGCAAGAAAGCTAATTTTATGGGAAAAATCTGGGCGAAAGATTCAACCCAATTAGAGTTATGGATCTCCGGATATAAAAGAAACAGTGCAAGGGCAGCAGAAGAGAACCCAGAAACAGAGAGAGACAGAGAGACAGATCCAATCTCGGAGGGGCTCTCGCCCCTCCCATGCCATGGAGGCCAAGGACCAGAGGGGAAACTCTTCTCCCGTCTAGGGAGGAGGTCAAGGAAGAAGAAGAAGAAGGGCCCCCTCTCCCCTTCTCTTCTGGTGGCATCGGAACACTGCCGTGGCCATCATCATCACCGCAATCTTGACCAACAACTTCACCGCCATCATCACCAACTCTTCCCCCCTCTATGCAGCGGTGTAGCCTCTCTCTTACCCACTGTAATCTCTACTTAAACATGGTGCTCAACGCTATATATTATTTCCCAATGATGCATGACTATCCTATGATGTTTGAGTAGATCCGTTTTGTCCTATGGGTTAATTGATGATCATGATTGGTTTGAGTCGCATGTTATATTATTGGTGCTGTCCTATGGTGATCTATGTGTCGCGCAAGTGTGAGGGATCCCCACTGTAGGGTTTGCAATATGTTCATGATTTGCTTATGGTGGGTGGCGTGAGTGACAGAGGCACATACCCGTGTAAGTAGGTTGTTTGCGTATGGGATAAAGGGGACTTGATACTTTAATGCTATGGTTGGGTTTTACCTTAATGAATCTTTAGTAGTTGCAGATGCTTGCTAGAGTTACAATCATAAGTGCATATGATCCAAGAAGAGAAAGTATGTTAGCTTATGCCTCTCCCTCAAATAAAATTGCAATAATGATTACCGGTTTAGTTATCGATTGCCTAGGGACAAATAACTTTCTCGTGACAACAAGCTCTTTACTAAAACTAATTTAGTTGTGTCCTTATCTAAACAACCCCTAGCTTTTATTTACGTTCTCTTTATATTCTTGCAAGCCTATCTAAAAAGACCCTCAAAGTACTTCTAGTTTCATAGTTGTTCTAGGTAAAGCGAACGTCAAGCGTGCGTACAGTTGTATCGGTGGTCGATAGAACTTGAGGGAATATTTGTTCTACCTTTAGCTCCTCGTTGGTTACGACACTCTTACTTATCGAAAGAGGCTACAATTGATCCCCTATACTTGTGGGTTATCAGAGCCAGCCTAGTGAGGCTGCCCATCAGGGAGGTCTTGGTGTCGTCCACCTCGCGAGGCTTGGCCCCTCGCGAGGGTCTTGGGTTCCTGATGCTGAAGCTGGGCTATACCGGGCCATTGACGGAGCCATGCCGTATGCCGCAGGCAGGCAAGTCCGGGTACCCCTGTTCCCAAGACGCCGACAGTAGCCCCCGGGCCCAAGGTGCACTCGAACTTGGCTTCGAGGCGAAGCCAAAGGGCAAGGGCGGAGCGCCGCGGGCCCCAACCGCCTGCGGTCTAGGTCGACGCATGGCGATCGATGGCACATGGGCGCCCCCACTTCCCCATGCGGCCTTGATATTCTCCGGGCTTGGCGGTCGCCATCAGTGACTCAGCTCCATCTTCATTGCTTGTCGTGCGCTCCTTGGCTCCTCTACCTTCTCGACTATGATGCCAACACTAGTCCTCCCCTGTCGACATGGTGCCGAGGTTGACGAGGAAGAAGAAGGGGAAAACCCGCGCCCCAGCTGAATCTCCCCCGGCCTTCAAGCCCGCCCTCGAGCGATCGACGGTGGTCAATCAGGAGATGCTGGAGAAGATCTGTCCGGCGTTCGCCGCCAATCCCAATGAGTAGAATGCGATGGTGGCTTGGCCTGCTTCCCACGCCATGGTTGACATGGCGGCCACTGAGATCCCCATTCATCTCCATGCCCTCTTGGCAGGGCTGATTCCCCCCTTCTCCTATTTCTTCAATGCCATAATCTCGCATTACCAAGTCCACGCACTACATCTGAATCCCCAATCCATCATTCTCCTCGCCGTCTTCGCCTTCGTCTGGAAGGCCATGGTGGGCATTGCTCCCTCCGTGGCCTTGTTTCGCCATTTCTTCTCGCTTCACCTGACCGACACCGATCAGTCCTCGGGGTGCATGACCTTTCAGGCCGTGGTGGTGACGGCCGGCTCAAGATCGACTTTGAGCTCTCGCCGGTTGTAAGTGGATTCCAGAAGCGGTGGGTATTCGTGGATGTCGGCGTGCTCAACTCCCTGCTCTTGCTCCCCTGAGCGTCGGCTGTACCCAACTCCGGGTGAGGCACGCGAAGTTTGTTAACCCTCGGCTTGCCCATGTTTGGCACCGGCTGGCCAGGTTGAAGGAGCTCGGGGTGACGGCGCCCATGGTGGTGAAGGAGTTCGTTCAGTGCCGCATTGCTCCGCTCCAGCGCCATTCTCGACGGATGTGGACCTTCGCCGGTAGCAGGAATCCCATGAGGCTCCATGTACATGGGCTTCCTCCTGAGACACTGCGCATGGTGCTTGAGCTGCTGACGGGCGACCCTACGCCAGCCATGCTTCCGAAGGAGGGCTGCCTCCTGTATTGCTGCTCGAACATGGAGGGGTTCATGAGGCAGATGTCCCTCTTTGACGAGTGGAGGCTGCACCCGGCCGGACTTGAGGGGCCCCGCAAGAACCCTGTCCATGTTGTCCCTCTTCATGCCGTCCCCGCAGCGCACGCCCCAGAGGTGGACGCGGGGGGCAGGCGCCGCCGGGTGCTGTCGGGGCAGCTGCTGATGAAGGGACGCAACCCGGTGCTCCTGAGATGGCAGCCCACGAGGCTCGGGTGAGCCGTCCTATGGGGGCGATAGAAGACCTGGCGTGATCGGAGGCTCCCGAGGTCGCCCCCCTGAATCTCGAGGAAGCAGTCCTGAGGTGGTTCCCGGGGAGCGGACGCATCCTAGGGCTCCCGAGGTTGCCACTCTAGGGCCTCCGCAGCCTTCTCCAGATGTTGACGGCCGCGCCCCGGGCTTCGGCCAGCTGCACCTGAACTTTGAGGCACTCCGAGAAAGGGGCCTCCCTACTGCAGTGGTGACGCCTATCGACTGTTGAAGCAGAGGAAGTATATAGCCATAGATGAGTAAGTACCTCTTCTTTGCGATTTTCTGTGTGTTGCATCCTCTCCTGACAGTGGCCCTTCAGGATCCCTTCATCCGCGGCAGCGAGATCTCCTGAGGAGCGGCCTCCATCTGTCCTCGGCTCGCCCCTGGTCTCGAGCTCCCCCCAGACCACCGTGCATGGTGCAGGGCCTGTCCTGGAGGCGGACGTGCCGATGGGGGGGGGCCTTGATCCCGTGTTCCTGTCATCCCTCCTTCATGGTCCTCCCTGGGGTGCAAAAGGCGTGCCGAGGGATCCTCCGTTGGTCGTCACCGGTGCTTGGGCGATCCCAGCCTTGGCTTCATCTTCGAGTAGCGAGGTGATAACCCACAAGTATAGGGGATCAATTGTAGCCTCCTTCGATAAGTAAGAGTGTCAAACTCAACGAGGAGCTAAAGGTAGAACAAATATTCTCTCAAGTTCTACCGACCACCGATACAACCCTACGCACGCTTAACGTTTGCTTTACCTAGAACAAGTATGAAACTAGAAGTACTTTGTAGGTGTTTTTGGATAGGTTTGCAAGATAATAAAGAGAACGTAAATAAAAACTAGGGGCTGTTTAGATAAAGACACAATAAAGTAAATATAGCGAGTGTGGAAAAGTGGTGGTAGGAGTTGCGAAATTGTCCCTAAGCAATTGACTGCTTTACTAGACCGATAGCAAGTTTTATGTGGGAGAGGCCACTGCTAGCATGTCATCCCTGACTTGGAATTCTATGCACTTATGATTGGAACTATTAGCAAGCATCCGCAACTCCTAACGTTCATTAAGGTAAAGCCCAACCATAGCATTAAGATATATTGGCCCCCCTTCAATCCCATATGCATCAATTTCTATGCTAGGCTGAAGCTTCTGTCACTCTTGCCCTCCAATACATAGTCCTATCAACATACAACTAACCCTATGGTGTGATCCACGTGCGCGCTCATATGATGGGCACCAAAGGACAACAACATAATCACAAGAAAATTAAATCAATCATAGCAATTCATCAACCACCGATAGGACAACAAAAATCTACTCAGACATCATAGGATGGCAACACATCATTGGATAATAATATGAAGCATAAAGCACCATGTTCAAGTAGAGGGTACAGCAGGTTGTGGGAGAGTGGAACGCTGTAGATAGAGGGGGGAAGGTGATGGAGATGTTGATGAAGATGGCAGAGGTGTTGGTGTAGATCGCGGTGATGATGATGGCCCCCGGCGGTGTTCTGGCGCCACCGGAAGCGAGGAGGAGAGAGCCCCCCTCCTTCTTCTTCTTCCTTGACCTTCTCCCTAGGTGGGAGAAGGGTTTCCCCTCTGGTCCATGGTCTCCATGGCGTGGGAGGGGCGAGAGCCCCTCCGAGATTGGATCTGTCTCTCTGTCTCTCTCTGTTTCTGCGTTCTCTTCTGCTGCCCTTTCACTGTTTCATATATATATGGAGATCCGTAACTCCGATTGGATTGAAACCTTCGCCATGATTTTCCCCCCAAAATTATCTTTCTTGCATCCAAAGAAGGGCATCAACCGCCTTACGGGTGGCCCACGAGGGTCAGGGGTGCGCCCAGGGGGCAGGCGCGCCCCCTACCTCGTGGCCACCTCGGGCACCGTCTCGCGTTGATTCTTCTTCTGGAAATTTCCAAAATACTTCAAAAATATTCTCCGTCCATTTTTACCCCATTTGGATTTCGTTTGATATGGATATTCTGCGAAACATAAAACATGCAACAAACAGGAACTCACACTGGGCACTGGATCAATATGTTCGTCCGAAAAATAGTATAAAAAGTTGCCAAAAAGTATATGAAAGTTGTATAATATTGGCATGGAACAATCAAAAATTATAGATACGACAGAGACGTATCAGCATCCCCAAGCCTAATTCCTGCTCGTCCTCGAGTAGGTAAATGATAAAAAGATAATTTTTGATGTGGAATTCTACCTAGCATAATCTTGATCACATATCTAATCATGGCATGAATATTAAGACACAAGTGATTCAAAGCAATAGTAAATCAATTGACGTTAAGACAATAATACTTCAAGCATACCAACCAAGCAATTACGTCTTATCGAAATAACATAGCCAAAGAAAGCTCATCCCTACAAAATCATATAGTCTGGCTATGCTCCATCTTCACCACATAAAGCATTCAAATCATGCACAACCCCGATGACAAGCCGAGCAATTGGTTCATACTTTTTAACGCGCTTCAGCCTTTTCAACCCTCACGCAATACATGAGCGCAAGCCATGGACATAGCACTATGGGTGGAAAAGAATATGATGATGGAGGTTGTGTGGAGAATACAAAAAAGGAGAAAGTCTCACATCGACGCGGCTAATCAACGGGCTATGGAGATGCCCATCAATTGATGTCAATGTGAGGAGTAGGGATTGCCATGCAACGGATGCACTAAGAGCTATAAGTGTATTAAAGCTCAAACTGAAACTAAGTGGGTGTGCATCCAACTTGCTTGCTCATGAAGACCTAGGGAATTTGAGGAAGCCCATCGTTGGAATATACAAGCCAAGTTCTATAATGAAAATTCCCACTAGTATATGAAAGTGATAACTCAAGAGACTCTCTATATGAAGAACATGGTGCTACTTTGAAGCACAAGTGTGGTAAAAGGATAGTAACATTGCCCCTTCTCTCTTTTTCTCTCATTTTTTGTTTTGTTTTTCTCTTTTTTTTTCTTTTTTTTGGGCCTTTTCTTTTTTTTTTTCGTCCAGAGTCTCATCCTGACTTGTGGGGGGAACCATAGTCTCCGTCATCCTTTCCTCACTGGGGCAATGCTCTAATAATGATGATCATCACACTTCTATTTAGTTACAACTCAATATTACAACTCGATATCTAGAACAAAGATATGACCCTATATGAATGCCTCCGGCGGTGTACTGGGATGTGCAATGATCTAGCATAGCAATGACATCAAAAAACGGACAAGCCATGAAAACATCATGCTAGCTATTTTACGATCATGCAAAGCAATATGACAATAAATGCTCAAGTCATGTGTATGATGATGATGGAAGTTGCATGGTAATAAATCTCGGAATGGCTATGGAAATGCCATGATAGGTAGGTATGGTGGCTGTTTTGAGGAAGATATAAGGAGGTTTATTGTGATAGAGCGTATCGTATCACGGGGTTTGGATGCACCGGCGAAGTTTGCACCAACTCTCGAGGTGAGAAAGGGCAATGCACGGTACCAAAGAGGCTAGCAATGATGGAAGGGTGAGAGCGTGTATAATCCATGGACTCACATTAGTCATAAAGAACTCATATACTTATTGCAAAAGTTTATTAGACCTCGAAGCAAAGTACTACTACGCATGCCCCTAGGGGTATAGATTGGTAGGAAAAGACCATCTCTCGTCCCCGACCGCCACTCATAAGGAAGACAATCAATAAATACCTCATGCTCCAACTTCGTTACATAACGGTTCACCATACGTGCATGCTACGGGAATCACAAACCTCAACACAAGTATTTCTACAATCCACAACTACCCACTAGCATGACTCTAATATCACCATCTTTATATCTCAAAACTATTGCAAGGAATCAAACATATCATATTCAGTGATCTACAAGTTTTATGTAGGATTTTATGACTAACCATGTGAATGACCAGTTCCTGTCATCTCTCTAAATAGATATAAGTGAGGCAAGAGAGTTTAATTCTTTCTACAAAAGATATGCCCACGATCTAACAAATATAAGTGAAGCAAAAGAGCATTCTATAAATGGCGGTTTTCTATGTAAAGAGAAACAGGCAATCCAAACTTCAAATGATATAAGTGAAGCACATGAAGCATTCTATAAAGCCATACTCTAAAGATATAAGTGAAGTGCAAAGAGCATTCTATAAATCAAACAAGGACTATCTCATACCAGCATGGTGCATACAAGAAAAATGAAAAGTAAATGCAAAAAACGCTCCAAGATTGCACATATCGCATGAACGAAATGAATCCGAAAACATACCGATACTTGTTGAACAAAGAGGGATGCCTTCCGGGGCATCCCCAAGCTTATATGCTTGAGTCTCCTTGAATATTTACTTGGGGTGCCTTGGTCATCCCCAATCTTGCACTCTTGCCTCTCTTCCTTCTTCTCACATCGAAACCTTCTCGATCATCAAACACTTCATCCACACAAAACTTCAACAGAAAACTCGGTAAGATTTGTTAGTATAATAAAGCAAATCACTACTCTAAGTAATGTTGTAAACCAATTCATATTTTGTTTTTGCATTGTGTCTACTGTAATATAGATTTTTAATGGCTTAATCCATTGATATAAATTGACAGTTTCATCAAAACATGCAAACTATGCATCGAAAACAGAATCTGTCTAAAACAGAACAGTCTGTAATAATATGAACATTCACCATACTTACGATTCTTGAAAAATTCTGCAAAAATTGGTAAAAATAAAAAATATTTATAGAAAGACAGTGCAAGAAGAATCAGAACCGTTTGACGTTCCAGTAAAAAATGTAAAATCGCGCACTACAGCCAAAGTTTCTGTCCTGCACCGCACAAACCAACAAGCATCATAAACATCCTAAATGCAAACCTTGGCACATAATTTTTTATTTTTAAACCTTATAAAAGCACACAACAGAAATAAATGACTCTCTAAAACTTCCGGGTTGTCTCCCTGGCAGTGCTTTTTTTAAAGCCATTAAGCTAGGCATATTGTGCTCAAGTAGTGAATCCACCCGGATCCCAAGGTATATCAAAGCCAATTTTAATTAGCAATGATTTGGCATTTAGTAGTGAGCACAAAGCAACATATTTCAAGCAATGACGAAGTCTAACTCTCTTCCTATGCATCGGCATGTCATAAAAGAACAACTCACGCACACCTAGTAAAGGCCAATGCATAGTATAAACAGTTTCTTGCAATTTTTTCGTGTTGGAAACATAGAGAGGTGGAGATATAGTTCCTCTCTCATAATAATTGCAAGTAGGAGCAGCAAGCACATGCATATTATATTCATAAAAATCATCATGTGCAATGGTAAAAGGCAACCCATCAATATAATCCTTAATAAGTGCAAATTTCTCCGATATAGTGTAGTCGGGAGAATTCAAAAAGATAATAGGACTATCATGTGTGGGTGCAATAGCAACAATTTCATGTTTAACATATGGAACTACAACAAGTTCATCTCCATAAGCATAATTCATATTGGCATCTTGGCCACAAGCATAGCAAGCATCATCAAAAAGGGATATTTCAAAAGAATCAACGGGATCATAATAGTCATCATAGCAATCATCCTTCGGTAAGCACGAAGGGAAATTAAACAATGTATGAGTTGAAGAGTTACTCTCATTATAAGGTGGGCACGGGTAGCTAATCCGCTCTTCCTCCTTTTGTTCTTCGCTCTCCTCATCACCTTTTTCTCCAATGAGCTCACAGTTTTATCAATTTCATCTTTCGTAGATTCCTGCAAAATATTAGTCTCTTCTTGGACAGCGGAGACTTCCTCAATAAGCGCATCAATATAGGAATTATATTCATAATTATCATAGCAATATTTCAATATAGCAAAATTTTCAGGCCTATAAACATCATCATCAAAAGCTTCATACTATTCAAACAAAGATTCAATTTCATAAGCACCCTTAAAAGCAACAAATTCTTCTATTTGTTCCACATCATAGTAATCATATATACCTCTAGCATAAGAAGCCAAGGTTTCATTATCATTAAATTTGCATGAAAAGGGAAGGTGTGGAGCCTTCATCCTAGAGCAACAAGTATAATCATAACTCAAGCATACTTGCCGAGCATACCACTTCAATATATAAATTTGATCACATAATAGTTTCCCTTTTTGTGTCAAGCGATAATCCCTAAAGTATTCACGTTGATCCAACGTTACTCCCATTACCAAATTGAATGGGGTTTTCTCTGGATTATCAAAGTAGTACATAATATCTATCACATAACGAGCATCGAGGGTTTTAGGAGGTTCCCCATCTCCATGAGTAGCAAGTACACCTAATTCTTTTGGTATTTTGTGTTCCATATCCATAACTAAAGATAGAGAACAACTAAGAATAGCAAATAAAAATTACTTAGTGATAAAGCAAACAAGCACACACGAGAATATTCACCCCACGCTATTGCTCCCCGGCAACGGTGCCAGGAAAAGGTCTTGATAACCCACAAGTATAGGGGATCAATTGTAGCCTCTTTCGATAAGTAAGAGTGTCGAACCCAACGAGGAGCTAAAGGTAGAACAAATATTCCCTCAAGTTCTATCGACCACCGATACAACCCTACGCACACTTGGCGTTCGCTTTACCTAGAACAAGTATGAAACTTGAAGTACTTTGTAGGTGTTTTTGGATAGGTTTGCAGGATAATAAAGAGAACGTAAATAAAAACTAGGGGCTGTTTAGATAAAGACACAATAAAGTAAATATAGCGAGTGTGGAAAAGTGGTGGTAGGAGTTGCGAAATTGTCCCTAAGCAATTGACTACTTTACTAGACCGATAGCAAGTTTTATGTGGGAGAGGCCACTACTAGCATGTCATCCCTGACTTGGAATTCTATGCACTTATGATTGGAACTATTAGCAAGCATCCGCAACTACTAACGTGCATTAAGGTAAAACCCAACCATAGCATTAAGATATATTGGTCCCCCTTCAATCCCGTATGCATCAATTTCTATGCTAGGCTAAAGCTTCTGTCACTCTTGCCCGCCAATACATAGTCCTATCAACATACAACTAACCCTATGGTGTGATCCATGTGCGCGCTCATATGATGGGAACCAAAGGACAACAACATAACCACAAGCAAATTAAATCAATCATAGCAATTCATCAACCACCGATAGGACAACGAAAATCTACTCAGACATCATAGGATGGCAACACATCATTGGATAATAATATGAAGCATAAAGCACCATATTCAAGTAGAGGGTACAGCAGGTTGCGGGAGAGTGGACCACTGTAGATAGAGGGGGGAAGGTGATGGAGATGTTGGTGAAGATGGCGGAGGTGTTGGTGTAGATCGCGGTGATGATGATGGCCCCCGACGCCATTCCGGCGCCACCGGAAGCGAGGGGGAGAGAGCCCCCCTCCTTCTTCTTCTTCCTTGACCTTCTCCCTAGGTGGGAGAAGGGTTTCCCCTCTGGTCCATGGTCCCCATGGTGTGGGAGGGGCAAGAGCCCCTCCGAGATTGGATCTTTCTCTGTCTCTCTTTGTTTCTGCGCTCTCTTCTGCTGCCCTTTCACCATTTCGTATATATATGTAGATCCGTAACTCCGATTGGATTGAAACCTTCGCCATGATTTTCCCCCAATAATTAGCTTTCTCGCGGCCAAAGAAGGGCATCAACCGCCTTATGGGTGGCCCACGAGGGTCAGGGGCGCGCCCAGGGGGGCATGCACGCCTCCTGCCTCGTGGCCACCTCGGGCACCATCTCGCGTTGATTCTTCTTCCGGAATTTTCCAAATATTCCAAAAATATTCTCCATCCATTTTTATCCCGTTTGGATTCCGTTTGATATGGATATTCTGCGAAACATAATACATGCAACAAATAGGAACTGGCACTAGGCACTGGATCAATATGTTAGTCCCCAAAATAGTATAAAAAGTTGCCAAAAAGTATATGAAAGTTGTATAATATTGGCATGGAACAATCAAAAATTATAGATACGACGGAGACGTATCACGAGGCCACGCCATCCGGCGCCTCCGCTAAGGCCCGGAGGGTGGCGAGGAAGGCGCCAGCCTCCACCCCCCCGCCAGGGGCAGGCAGGCCACCTCAAGCTTCCCCAATAACCCCCGGCGTGAAGGATGGACTTGGCCATACGCTGGAGCTCACGTGCAGGCGTGGTGTTGTACGCCATGAGCTCTTCCGGAGGCGATGGATGCGCTGAGCCGGCTCGAAGAAGAGCTTGTCAACGCCGACGCCCGCCTTGAGACGGAGGACCTTCGGCTGGCGGACTAATGACATCAGTTGAAGGTGTCCATCAACCTCGGGCATCTTCAGCATGAGGGCGCCAATGCGAAGGCCGAGGTGTCCCTTGTGACCTCACGCGAGGCCTACACCCGAGCCTTGGAGGAGGCCAGGGCAGCCGACCATCGCCGCGAGGCTGCCAAGGAGCACGAACGAGAACTCCTGGCCTTGAACGCTGTCGGCGTTCTGGGAACAGGGGTCCCCAAACTTGCTTGCCCGCGGCCCTCGGCGTGGCTCTGCGAGCGGGCCCGTATGGCCCATCTTCACCAACAAGCATTCAAGACCCTCGTGAGGGGCCAAGCCCCGTGAGGCGGATGACACAAGACTTCCTCAGGAGCGGCCTCACCAGGCTGGCTCGCGAGGGGCGGAGAGATCAAGGCAAGGAAAACCTCGCGAGGTTCTCATGACATGAGCCATGACGATCGAGACCAGGCGGGCGCCAGACGGGCGCCAGCGCGCACAGTGTCCTTGTTTCCTCTTTGGTTCTAAAGAGGCAAGCGCAGACACGGAGTACCAAGGCGTCAAGCAAAGGTTTCCATATCAGTGCAACGAGACCAAGACCAGCGGGACGGCAAGACGGAGGTCACCATGGAGCCCAAGGTGACGTCACCACCAGAGCCTTTTGTAGGCGAAGATTGCTTTTGTCAGGATAAGCTGTACTAGTTGTCCCCCTTCAAATTGGCCGTTGTTGGCTCCCTTCCCGCTCAATATTTGGGGAGAGGACCAGGGCCTCTATTAATAGGACTAGCCACCACCGTAGGAAAGAGAGAGATCTTCAGCTAATCCTTGGCCACACAAACACAAGAACACCTCGTCCTCAGGAGGTTGTTCTTCCCTTGTAACTGTTCATCCTGAGCCCAAGAGGCAATCCACCACCACCACACTGGAGTAGGGTATTACACCACAACGGTGGCCCGAACCAGTATAAATCTTGTGTCCCTTGTGTTGCGAGTTCATCGAGTTAGCCCTTGAGATCTTAGTGAAGCTAGGGCGTGGATCGGTAGGAGGAGATCTTCGTGCACACCCCAGTGTTCGAACCTTGAGGGTTTTGCCGGAACCCGTGATCCTACATTTGACGCGCCAAGTAGGGGTGCACCGAAGCCTCCCTTCCGTCGCTCTGGGTCCCGTTGCTTCATCGTCTCCATGGCGGACGCACGCCGCGCTCGCGCTGAGCGCTGGCTGCCCTCGCCGCCCGTGTTGCTCAGATGGCTCCCGTCGGCGGGCCACCCCGTCGTTCTCCATCGCCTGCTGCCAACGCCACCACCAGGCCGGCGGGGAACGAGCAACAAGCATCCTCGCGGCACCCCTCGGTGCGGCGGGACGGCCGCACTGCCATTCCATCTTTGACTCCGGCTGGTTTGTCATCCCACACTCGTCGCGCTCCCGTGGACGTGCAGGCCGCGTTGTGCATGGCACGCGAGCTCCTGCACTACTGCCCCGTCGACGACCTCTATGAGGACTGGCTCGACCGCATCGCCGACCTTGTCAGCGCCGCAGGGGGCTCCCTTGCACCGTCCCTCTCGCTGCCTCGCCCTCCACTAGCCACGAGTGGCGTGGCCCATGGAGTGCCTCCACCACCTATGCTCCAAGATGGAGTCTTGGCGCCAAGGCGCGTGGCCCCACGGTGCGACCTGTTGCGTCCGGCGCCCGCGCAAGAAGAAAGAAGCTGTCGAGAGGTCCCTCGGCCACGAGAAGACGCCCCCGTGCTCCTTGCGCCACCACGACAAGACCGTGTGCCGCCTGCGGTGGTGGTGCGCGGACCCCATCAAGGACAGGTTCCCCATCAGCACCGGGCCCTGGTGACCACGGCAGGCTGCCGCGCGTTCACCCCTGAGCCGCGTAGCGTCGCCTGGCTAGGCAAGTTCAAGCCGGATCTGCCTCCTCGCTATGACGGCACCCCTGACCCTGCGGAGTTCCTGCAGCTCTACGAGCTGAGCATCGAGGCGGCCAACGGCAACGAGAAAGTCATGGCGAACTGGTTCCCCATGGCTCTCAAGGATGGTGCCCGCTCCTGGCTCCTAAACCTGCCTCCAGGCACCATCTCCTCCTGGAACGAGATGCGCGACCGGTCGTTGCCAACTTCCAGGGCACTCGCAGCCGCCCACTGGCCACGGGTGACCTACGCCGCATCAAGCAACAACCAGGAGAGACCCTCCAGAAGTACATCCAGCGCTTCAACAACGTTCGCTTCAAGATCCCCAAGGTGATGGACAAGGCCATCATCTCTGCGTTCTCTGATGGCGTCCACGACATCAAGATGAAGGAGGAGCTCGCCATCCATGAGGAGCTGTGCACGTCTCTGGAGCTGTTCAACCTGGCGACCAAGTGCGCAAGAGCTGAGGAGGGGCGCCTCTCCCTCCTCAAGCTCTCGGCTACAGACCCGGAGGAGAAGAAAGCCAAGGCCAAGGACGTGAAGCGCAAGGGAGCAGCCGTGCTCGCGGCGGAGCCAGACACCAATCACGCCAGAGACTTGCCCGAGTCATCCAAGAGCAGCCGACCGTTCTGTGCCTTCCACAACCTGCACAGCCACAACACCAGCGACTGTCAAGAGCTCAGAGCCATTCGAGAAGTACGCTTCGGTCGACGCCCCGAGCGCAACGACTGAGGCTACGGGTGAGGAGGAGGACGTGGTGGCGGACGCTGGGATGACCGTGGCCCGTGCCAGGAGTGGCGCGACCGGCCTCATGAGGATCGCTGGCAGGATCAGCCTCGCGAGGGCACCTGGAGGGATCAGCCTCGTGAGGATCGTCCTCAGGGCAATGCTAGTCTTCCTCCACTACCGCCACCACCAAGAAGGAATGACGACCACCATCAAGACGAGGGGGCTGGGGGCTTCCAAGATCCGCATGCTATCGCCTGCATCTCAGGCGGAGCTCAAGCCCCAACCTCGCAGCGTATTTTCAAATAGTTTGCTCGTGAAGTGAATGTAGTCCTCCCCAAGCTCGAGGCCATGCGCCCGCTCAGATGGTCCAAGTGCGCCATCATGTTTAGCTCGGCAGATAAGCTCAAGTGCGCGGCTACCGCTGGCGCCCTCCCGATGCTCTGTTCACCCGTCATCAGCAACGTGCAAGTCACCAAGACTCTCATCGACAGTGGCGCAGGGCTTAACATCCTGTCCGTCGAGATGTTCGACAACCTTCAAGTGCCCTATGATCAGCTTCAGCCCACCAAGCCTTTCTTAGGAGTGACCGACGGCTCCACCACCCAATCGGGCAGATCCGCCTTCCCGTCACCTTCGGACAGCGCGACAACTACCGTACTAAGCTCATCGATTTCGACATCGCCCACATCCGCCTGCCATATAATGCGATCCTCGGGTACCCAGCCCTGGCCAAGTTCATGGCGGTGACCCATCACGGCTACAACATCCTCAAGATGCCAGGGAGTGGCGAAATCATCACCGTCCCTTGCGAAGAAAGAGATGCGGTGTGCTCCCTCTAGCGTACCTTCCAAGATGCAGCAATCGGCGACCCGGACAACAAGAATGAGTACCCTCCTGAGGCCATCCCCAAGAAGAAGAAGCAGCTACTCCATGCAGGGCCTCAGGCAAGCGGTGCCACGTCAGGATCGGCACCCGCGCTTGGGGCACCACCCTCTCTCGCATAGGAAAGCGCGCCCGGCGCCCTTCT
Organism: Triticum aestivum; assembly: GCF_018294505.1. NCBI lineage: Eukaryota > Viridiplantae > Streptophyta > Magnoliopsida > Poales > Poaceae > Triticum > Triticum aestivum. The sequence goes on along the minus strand of NC_057800.1, from coordinate 198,286,410 downwards.
CGGGCAGGGCTCGGGGGCTCTCTTCTGGAGGGTCTCAGACCTTGCCAACATCACGAGGGAGGCGCTTGGGCACCACTTGGAGGCGTGCTTCACGACACGTTCCCCTTAGGAGAACACAGGGCGAGGAGCGCCCACCTCTCAGGAGTTCATCACCAAGACCACTCAGGAACTATAAGACGCAAGGACCATGCGCGGCGGCCGCCGCTCACCAGGCGCAGCTCCACATCCAGGCGAGGATGTCGGGTTGCGCGTCTGCATCGACATCCCAGGGCTCAAGAGGGCCGCATCTCAGGAGCTCTTCTGGCCTTCGCGCGTGGGACGCTGCAAGGGCCCACCGCAGAGCTAGGTTCGCATGCCTTTTGGCCTGCCGAGCGCGGCGTCTGCCTACCAGCGCAACCTGCGGAGTGTCCTGGCGGCTCAGGAGGCCAGGCACCGCGCCGTCCTGACGGAGATGGAGACGGTCCTCAAGGAACTGCCTGGACCCTCGGAGCCTCCCAAGGCTCAGGGCCTCGGTGGCTCGTGAGGAGCGACCCCTTCGCCACACATCTTCAGCTGCCCCAACATCCCTTCATCAACAGAACCAGGTGACATTTTCCAAGTTTATTTAGCTGGGAGCGCCCTCAGGGCTGCATCATTCCCAGGCCACGTGGGTTTGTCCCTGCGGCATGTATCCCTTTTCATGTCTTTAGCTTACCCTGCTGGGGGCGCCCCTCGGGCGGCATCATCCCCAAGCCGCTCGGGCTTGACCCAGTGGCATGTATCTTCCATGCATTTATTAGAACTAGTTTGCTTTCCATGCTTAATCTACCTATGACTATCACCTGCTTGACCCTTACTTGCCTCGGGGGCTACTCACGCTGGCACGACGCTTGTGCACGGGTCCGTCCCTGCAACGTCGGAAAATCTGAGCGGTCGAGGTCTGGCTCGTGCATGCCCCGCGCACGTCACCTCACAGGCCCACAGTGCCTTCATTTCCTCGCGGAGCAACCGGTGGCAGACCGGAAACCACAATAGCAAGCTGTGTTTCTCCTTGTGCTGGCTCGCAGGAATCTCATGAGGGTGACAGCAGGCAGCACCGCGAGCTCCCTCTTCTCCCATGCAATCCTCTTGCGTGTTAAAAGGGGGGCTCCTAAGCATCACGACTCAGGAGCTCTTACTGGCTCTCTAGTCCTCACCCTGGCCTTGACCACGGCTCGCGACCTGGCATACCAGTGGCGGCTGAGCTCGCTCAAGGGCCGGGACTTGAGGACGTAGAGCGTGAAGGAGAGCGTGGAGAAGAGGGGGTGGCTCATATGGATCTGACCTAGCTACGCTGCGCACGCATACACACGGATCTAGCGCATCACGAGGAACCGGCCTCGGACCGTCAAGATAAGTCTCGAGCCCAGATCGGCTGATCGTTAGAGCCTAGGGGTCACACTCGCCGCAACCCTGTTGCGGCAACATCGCCTCCCTTTCTTACCTTACCACGGCTGCTTGAGCGCTAAAGGGGACCTCCTGAGCATCGCGCCTCAGGAGCTCTTACTGGACCTCGGGCCGCTCACCTCCTGGCCTTGACCACGGCACGCGACCTGGCATACCAGCGATGGTTGTAGCTTGCCTGGGGACCGGGACCTGTCAGCGTAGAGCAACAAGCCATCGCAAGGTTGGAAAGGGGAGACCAAGCCTAAATAGGATGTGTGTTCGCAAGTCTTCATAACAAGGATAATATCAACAAAAGACACTAAAGACCCTTTACATGCCCCCACGGGGCACTTCTTGATTCCTCGCAGGGAACAAAAGACGAGAACTTAGGGGAATCCTATCTACATGCTCCCACAGCCGACACCATCATCAACAATGGGCCACGGGAGGCCGGCGCCAACCCCATCCAGATCAGTGGTGGCGGCGGTTGGACGCTGCAGCCTTGCTTCGGGCGCGGCGAGAGCTCGGGGGCACGTAGCTATCATCGCTTGTCTCTGGAGTCTCGTAGAGCTCAGGAGAACCGCTGGACTCCCAAGAGTCGCTGCTGCTGGAGGAGCCGCAGGTGGGGCGTGCATCGTCCTGGCGCTCCCCTCTAGGGCAGCACTCCAAGCGGCGGCCCTTCACATCGAAGACCTTGAAAGACAACATGGAGGTGCCGTCATACTCGAAGTGGATCGCGAGGGCGCCCTCCGCATGACAAACCCGTGCGACCTCACCCCAGCCTCGGGTCATGAAGATCTTGCTGGAGGAGACCACTTCAACTTCTGCTTCGGTCGCCGGGGCGTCGCAGTTAGCGTGCTGCAGCCAGAGCTCGAGGGGTCCCCTCGGCGGCATCACGTCAGAGAAGAACCGCGGGAAGCGTATCCAGGAGCGCACAGGCATCGCCGCCCACAACACGAGTTCGTGCGAGGAGTCCACAACATGGATTCCAGGGGCGATGGCGCGCGTCACCGCGGCGCGGTGGCCGTGGCCACGGCACGGGTGGCGCCGCTCGCTGCTCCTTCCTCTTGAGCCCCCGTGTCGGTGTCAAAACCGGCGGATCTCGGGTAGGGGGTCCCGAACTGTGCGTCTAGGCCGGATGGTAACATGAGGCACGGGACACGATGTTTTACCCAGGTTCGGGTCCTCTTGATGCAGGTAAAACCCTACATCCTGCTTGATTAATATTGATGATATGGGTAGTACAAGAGTAGATCTACCACGAGATTAGAGAGGCTAAACCCTAGAAGCTAGCCTATGGTATGATTGTATGTTATGGTTGTTGTCCTACGGACTAAAACCCTTCGGTTTATATAGACACCGGAGAGGGTTAGGGTTACACAAGGTCGGTTACAAAAGAGGAGATATCCATATTCGTATTGCCTAGCTTGCCTTCCACGCCAAGTAGAGTCCCATCCGGACACGAGACAAAGTCTTCAATCTTGTATCTTCATAGTTTAACAGTCCGACCAATGGAGATAGTCCGGCTGTCCGGAGACCCCCTAATCCAGGACTCCCTCACCCCGTATTGGGCGTACAAGGGCAGCAGATACCCTGGAGGCGGCCGTTCGCACCAGGGCCTCATCACCTCCGCCCTCATGACAATGTCGCGGCGGTGGACCGGCCTCTTCTTCGGCAAAAGCGGCCCTGGCTCATCGCGGGGAGCCTTTCCTTTCTCCTCGGTGGAGGATCTTTGGATCGGCGCCATTAGAGTTACTACTAGCAGTTGAGCAGAGGAGGAGAAGCAAGAAGAATGGGAAGAGATGGGCAATGGGGGCTCTGCCCCTCCCCATTTATAGTAGGAGAAGGCCAACCAGCACCCCCCATGATCACAAGTAATGATGATTTTCCCTTGCATGTCGCAGGGACTTGTCAAGTCGGGCAGTTGCCGAGGCAGCGTGGGGAAGCAGAGACTCCCACGTCCAATCAACCGCCACGCGTCGACCAAGGCCGCAGGCTATTGGAGCCCGTGGCGCTCTGCACTTGACCTTTGGCTTGGCCTCGAAGCCAAGCCCGAGCGCGCCTTAGGCCCGGGGGCTACTGTCGGCGTTATGGGAACGAGGGTCCCCAGACTTGCCTGCCCGCGACCCACGACATGGCTCTGCGAGAGGGCCCGTACGACCCATCTTCACCAACAAGCATTCAAGACCCTCGCGAGGGGCCAAGCCTCGCAACGCGGATGACACAAGACCTCCTCAGGAGCGGCAGACGATGATGATGCAGACGACACTAGTGACGACTCTGATGACGGGGACGAAGACAACAAGGTCAGCGAAGAAGGCAGCGCCTCCGGCTAGCCCCGTGCTTTCCTTTCCTTAACTTGTGTAAAAAGGGAAACCTCCGGGCGTGGCCCTGTGGGGTGTAAAAGCATTTTGAAGGGGCCCCCTTATCATGCATGAAACAGAGTGTATGGAATGATGGCATGCCTTTTGTGGACAAGGCTTGAGATGCACCATCACGAGCTCATGGGGCTCCTGAGCTCAGTAATTGTCACGCCTTACCTTGGCTCCGCAGGTCTTGGGCGTGCCTTGACGTCCTGGTCGGACCTTCCTCTTGAGGCGAGCCCTTAAGGGCTCGTGAGATTCTAGGCCTCCTAAGAAGCCTGCAGACCCATTCGAGAGGGCCTCGCGAGGAGCGTACGTCGGACCAGGGCAGGACGCGCATGCGGCAATCTTGCGGCGCATTCACTCTTGGCCCCAAGGATTCCTATCCGGGTCACCCGGACGCGCCTGGCGCTGTCTGCCGACCAGCCCCCTGCTCGCGGGGCACTTGCAAGGGGGGTGCCGAAGGTGTGAGCCTAAAAAACAAAGCACGCAACAAGAACGCAAGAAATCGGCACAAACCAGAGAAAACTCCCCCCATTTTTATATAACACAAAAGAACTTCAAATCCCAGTCTAAAAAGCAGTGAATCGAGTTATAAAGAAAGGGCGAAAGCAAACAGCCGCGTCCGACACCTAGCTTGTCTTCTTGTCTTCCCACCAGCGCGGAGCTAAGTGCTTTCATTGGATGTGAGCATAGTCATTGGGGGACATTGTCGATGGCCAACACGGAGCATGGTGCTTCCACTTGGACGTGGGCGGGAGCCCCCAAGGCCGAGGGGCGGCACTCTGGAGACTCCGGGGTGTGTACAACCCCACTCATTATTACGTGAGAGTGTCACGAGCGGAGACCTTCACAAGCGTGAGCCTTTCTTCATACCGCCTGACGAGGGCCTCGCCCTGCGCCTCCCCCGACCACCGTTGGGGCATCCGGAAACCAGGACGAGACCAAGGGGGAAGGGGGACGCTGGCGGCGCCCTCGGCGGCCACGGGCCCTCTGCTGGGGGAAGGGATCACCAGCGCTTCCCCTGGTAGAGGACCTACCTCCGTGCGACACCTTGCTCCATGCGGTGCGAGGGAGGCCCTGCCTCCAGGCGCCGCCCATGCAGCCCCCAATGTGCTGGTCCTGACGGGAGCGGGAACACCGCCCTGGGGTCTCCGGCCGCAGCTTGCTACCTCTTGAGCTTGCGTTGAATTTCCCCGAAGAGGAAAGGATGATGCAGTAGAGTAGCATAAGTACTTCCCTCAGTTTTTGAGAACCAAGGTATCAATCCAGTAGGAGGCCACGCGCAAGTCCCTCGTACCTACACAACACAAAGAGCTCAACGCAACCAATGTGATTAGGGGTTGTCAATCCCTTCACGGTCACTTACGAAAGTGAGATCCGATAGATAATATTTTTGGTATAAAGATGCAAAGTGAAAAGTAAAAGACAAATTAAAAAGCAAAGCAAGATTAAAGTGATGGAGATTGATATGACGAGAATAGACCCGGGGGCCATAGGTTTCACTAGTGGCTTCTCTCAAGAGCATAAGTATTCTACGGTGGGTGAACAAATTACTGTTGAGCAATTGATAGAATTGAGCATAGTTATGAGAATATCTAGGCATGATCATGTATATAGGCATCACGTCCGTGACAAGTAGATCGAAACAATTCTGCATCTACTACTATTACTCCACTCATCGACCGCTATCCAGCATGCATCTAGAGTATTAAGTTAAAAACAGAGTAACGCTTTAAGCAAGATGACATGATGTAGAGAGATAAATTCATGCAATATGAAATAAACCCCATCTTGTTATCCTCGATGGCAATGATACAATACGTGCCTTGCTGCCCCTTCTGTCACTGGGAAAGGACACCGCAAGATCGAACCCAAAGCTAAGCACTTCTCCCATGGCAAGAACTACCAATCTAGTTGGCCAAACCAAATGGATAATTCGAAGAGACTTGCAAAGATAACCAATCATACATAAAAGAATTCAGATAAAATTCAAATATTGTTCATAGATAGACTTGATCATAAACCCACAATTCATCGGTCTCAACAAACACACCGCAAAAAGAAGAAGATTACATTGAATAGATCTCCACAAGAGAGGGGGAGAACATTGTATTGAGATTCAAAAAGAGAGAAGAAGCCATCTAGCTAATAACTATGGACCGGAAGGTCTGAGGTAAACTACTCACACTTCATCAGAGAGGCTATGATGATGTAGAAGCCCTCCGTGATGACGGCCCTCTCCGGCGGAGCTTCGGAACAGGCCCCAAGATGGGATCTCGTGGATACAGAAAGTTGCGGCGGTGGAATTAGGTTTTTGGCTCCTGTTCTGTTCGTTTGGGGGTACGTGGATATATATAGGAGGAAGAAGTATGTCGGTTGAGCTTCGAGGGTCCCACGAGGCAGGGGGCGCACCCTAGGGGGGGGCACCCTCTTGACCGCCTTTCCGATGCCTTGGCGTAGGGTCCAAGTCTCCTGGGTCTTATCCGGTGAGAAAATCATGTTCCAAAAAGGATTTTTCTGTTTGGACTCTGTTTGATATTCCGTTTCTTCGAAACACTGAAATAGGCAAAAAACAGCAATTCTGGGCTGGGCCTCCGGTTAATAGGTTAGTCCCAAAAATAATATAAAAGTGGAAAATAAAGCCCAATATAGTCCAAAATAGTAGATAATATAGCATGGAGCAATCAAAAATTATAGATACGTTGGAGACGTATCACAGCTGTGGCCTGGTTCACCTACGGTCCATGGTTAGCGTAAGCATGCCCCTGAGGTATCGGCCGTACCCTGTGGTTGTTGTCGTCGAAGGGTTAGGCGAAGCTTCCGGGCAGCTCATGGAAAGCCCCGGCCTCCAGCGTACCTTCTGCCTAGCTCGGCTCAGGGAACACGCTGGGGTCTTCCTCAGCGTGTACTCCAGGTCCATCATGCGGGGCACATAGGCATCTGGGGCTGCTGCGCTGGAGCCTTCGCCTGGGTGCCCCACACCTTGGGCCACCAGGACCTGCACCTGGCCCTGGCGGCCGCGGGCTAGCGCGGCCCTACAGGGGACCGCCAGAGCTTGCCCCGACCGCACGAGGTGCGGTCGCGGCAGGACGAACTGCGCCGAGGGCCGTGTTTTTGTTGTCGAATCCCTCGGGTGCTCCGGGGGTGCACCGGAGACCGGCGTGCGCTTCTGCCACTACCTGAGGCGTGGACAGGGAGCAAAAGGGCGCCACACCCCTGCAGGCGGTGTCGAGTAGTTCGGTGACCCGCTCCAGCAGGGCATCGTGGCCGCCCTCCGCCAACCTGTAGCGCAGTAGCTCTCGTGCCACGATGATCGCGGCTTGCATGTTCGCCTGCTCCTGACGAGTGTGCGGCGCCATCGCCGCGGCATAGCCCAAAGACCGCGCGGTCACACACGTATGCCGAGGTGCAAGGGCGGGCGGTGCCGGCCCGCACCGCCCGTGTCCGGCGGGGTTGGGAGGTGTGCGAGCTGCCTGGAGCGCGGAGTGGAGGTCTTCCTAGGCGGATGGAATCGCCCGGGCAGGCCAAGCGGCCTAGTGCTTAGCATGAGCCCTCTGATCGTCGGCCATTAGGGCTGTCGGGCGATCGCGGGCTGGCTGGAAGAAGAGAGGCGCCACCGCACCCCTACCTGGCGCGCCAAATGTTGGATTCAGGGTTCCGCAGACCCTAGAGAGGTTCGAACTCTAGGGTGCATGCAAAGAAATGTCCCTTCCCAGTCTGCCTACTCCATGATTCCACGGCCTAGCTCGACGAACCCAAGGGGCAAGAGACCCTACTCCAGCTTTGTGGTGGATTGCCTCGAGGGGTTGAGGATGAACTAGTAGAGTGGTTGAACAACCTCGGGAGGTGAGGTGTTCTTGAGCTCGATGAGCTGGTGAGATGGTCAGGGTGGAATAGATCCGTCCCCTCTATGGTGGTGGCTAAGTCCTATTTATAGTGGCCTCGGTCCTCTTCCCAAATGTAGGCGGGAAGGGATCCCACAACGGCCAAATTTGAAGGGAGACAACTAGTACAAGCTATCCTGACAAAAGTAGTCTTCGCCTGCAAAGGCTCTGGTGATGACACTGCGGTGGGCTCCGTCCTGGTGGTCTTGGTCTTGTTGCACCGATATGGAAATCTTTGCTTGATTCCTCGGGAACCCGCGCCTGCGCTTGCCTCCTTAGCACCAAAGAGGAAACTGGTACACGACGCCCGCTGGCGCCCGCCTGGCCTTGGTCATCATGGCTCATGTCATACGAGCCTCGTGTGGTGTACCCTGCATAGATATCTCTGCTCCTCGGGAGCCAGCCTAGTGAGGCCGCCCCTAGGGAGGTCTTGGTGTCGTCCGCCTTGCGAGGCTTGGCCCCTCGCGACGGTCTTGGGTTGTTGCTGCTGAAGCTGGGCCGTACCGGGCCATTGGCGGAGCCATGCTGTGGGCCGTAGGCAGGCAAGTCTAGGTACCCCTGTTCCCAGGACACCGACAGGTTCGGGCCGCTTCATCCAACAATATCGCCGAATCAAAATAAGACGTTGGTGGTAAGCAGTATGACTATCACCACCCACAACTCTTTGTGTTCTACTCGTGCATATCATCTACACATAGACCTGGCTCGGATGCCACTGTTGGGGAACTTAGCATGCAATTTCAAAAAAATTCCTACGCTCACGCAATATCTATCTAGGAGATGCATAGCAACGAGAAGGGGAGAGTGTGTCCATGTACCGTGTAGACTGAAAGCGGAAGCGTTTGACAATGCAGTCGATGTAGTCGAACTTCTTCTTGTTCCGATCGATCAAGCACCGAACGTACGACACCTCTGAGTTCTGGACACGTTCAGCTCGATGATGTCCCTCAAACTCTTGATCCAGCAAAGTGTTGAGGGAGAGTTTCGTTAGCACGACGGTGTGGTGACGATGATGGTGAAGTGATCCGCGCCGGGCTTCGCCTAAGCACTACGACAATATGACCGGAGCAGTAAACGGTGGAGGGGGGCACTGCACACGGCTAAGGACAATTGATGTTGTCTTAGAGGTACCCCCGCCCCCGTATATAAAGGAGGGACATGGGAGGAGGCCGGCCTAGGGCGCGCCAAGTGGGGGGAGTCCCACTTGGACTCCTTGTCCAATTCGGCCCCCCTTTCCTTTTACCGGAAGGGGAAAGGGGAAGGAGATGGAGGAGGAGGAGGAGAAGGAAAGGGGGCTGCACCCCCTCCCTGGTCCAATTCAGACTCCTTCCCTGGGGGGAGGGGGGGGGGTGTGTGCCACCCCTTGTGGGCTGCCTTGCCTCCCTCCTATGGCCCATGTGGCCCATATCTTCCCCCGGGGGGTTCCGGTAACCCCCCGGTACTCTGATACGTACCCGATACTTTTCGAAACACTTCTGGTGTCCGAATGCTATCGTCCAATATATCAATCTTTACCTCTCAACCATTTCGAGACTCCTCGTCATGTCCCTGATCTCATCTAGGACTCCTAACAACATTCGGTCACCAAATTACATAACTCATCTAATACAAAATCGTCATCAAACGTTAAGCGTGCGGCCCTACGGGTTCGAGAACTATGTAGACATGACCGAGACACCGCTCCGGTCAATAACCAATAGCGAAACCTAGATGCTAATATTGGTTCCTACATATTCTACGAAGATCTTTATTGGTCTTACCGTAATGACAACATACGTTATTCCCTTTGTCATGGGTATGTTACGTGCCCGAGATTCGATCATCGGTATCTTCATACCTAGTTCAATCTCGTTACGGCAAGTCTCTTTACTCGTTCCTTAATGCATCATCCTGCAACTAACTCATTAGTCACATTGGTTGCAAGGCTTATTATGATGTGCATTATCGAGAGGGCCCAGAGATACCTCTCTGATACTCGGAGTGACAAATCCTAATCTCGATCTATGCCAACCCAACAAACACCTTCGGAGATACCTGTAGAGCATCTTTATAATCACCCAGTTATGTTGTGACGTTTGATAGCACACAAGGTATTCCTCCGGTATCCGGGAGTTGCATAATCTTATAGTCGAAGGAATATGTATTTGGCATGAAGAAAGCAATAGCAATAAAACTGAACGATCGTTATGCTGAGCTAACAGATGGGTCTTGTCCATCACATCATTCTCCTAATGAGGTGGTCCCGTTCATCAAATGACAACACATGTCTATGGTTAGGAAACTCAACCATCTTTGATTAACGAGCTAGTCTAGTAGAGGCATACTAGGGACACAGTGTTTTGTCTATGTATCCACACATGTATCAAGTTTCTGGCTAATACAATTCTTGCATGGATAATAAATATTTATCATGATATAAGGAAATATAAAGTAACAACCTCATTATTGCCTCTAGGGCATATTTCCTTCAGATTTCACTAGTGGCTTCTCTCGAGAAAATAGCATACTATGGGTAAACAAATTACTGTTGAGCAATTGATAGAAGATCGAATAATTATGATGATATCCAAGGCAATGATCAATATATAGGCATCAGGTCCAAGATTAGTAGACCGACTCCTGCCTGCATCTACTACTATTACTCTACACATCGACCGCTATCCAGCATGCATTTAGTGTATCAAGTTCATGGAGAAACGGAGTAATGCAATAAGAACGTTGACATGATGTAGACAAGATATATTCATGTAAGAATAGACCCCATCTTGTTATTCTTAATAGCAACGATACATATGTGCCTTGCTACCCCTTCTGTCACAGGGTGAGGACACCGTAAGATTGAACCCATCAAAAATTACCTCTTCCCATGGCAAGAAAAATCGATCTAGTGTATTAAGTTCATGGAGAAATAGTGTATTAAGTTCATGGAGAAACAGAGTAATGCAATAAGAACGATGACATGGTGTAGACAAGATATGTTCATGTAAGAATAGACCCCATCTTGTTATCCTTAATAGCAACGATACATATGTGCCTTGCTACCCCTTCTGCCATAGGGCGAGGACACCCTAAGATCGAACCCATCACAAATTACCTCTTCCCATTGCAAGAAAAATCGATGTAGTTGGCCAAACTAAACCAAAGATTCGAAGAAGTAATAAGAGGCTATAAATAATCATGCATATAAGAGATCAAAGAAACTCAAATAATATTCAAGGATATAGATCTGATCATAAACTCAAAGTTCATCGGATCCCAACAAACACACCTCAAAAAGGTTTACATCAAATAGATCTCCAAGAGACCATTGTATTGAGAATCAAAAAGAGAGAAGAAGCCATCTAGCTACTTCCTACTGATACGTCTCCAACGTATCTATAATTTTTGATTGTTCCATGCTATTATATTATCTGCTTTGGATGTTTAATGGGCTTTATTATACACTTTTATATTATTTTTGGGACTAGCCTACTAACCCAAGGCCCAGTGCAAATTGCTATTTTTTTTGCCTATTTTAGTGTTTCGCAGAAAAGGAATATCAAATGGAATGAAACCTTCGGGAGCGTGATTTTTGGAACAAATGTGATCCAGAGGACTTGGAGTGGATGTCAAGAAAGAAGCGAGGAGGCCACGAGGCAGGGAGGCGTGCCTGCCCCCTGGGCGCGCCTCCACCCTCGTGGGCCCCTCGCAGCTCCACCGACCTACTTCTTCCTCCTATATATACCCATATACCCCGAAACCATCCAGGAGCACCATGAAACCCTATTTCCACCGCCGCAACCTTCTGTACCCGTGAGATCCCATCTTCGGGCCTTTTCCGGCACTCCGCCGGAGGGGGAATCGATCACGGAGGGCTTCTACATCAACACCATAGCCTCTCCGATGATGTGTGAGTAGTTTACCTCAGACCTTCGGGTCCATAGTTATTAGCTAGATGGCTTCTTCTCTCTTTTTTGATCTCAATACAAAGTTCTCCTCGATCTTCTTGGAGATCTATTCGATGTAACTCTTTTTGCGGTGTGTTTGTCGAGATCCGATGAATTGTGGGTTTATAATCAAGATTATCTATGAACAATATTTGAATCTCCTCTGAATTCTTTTATGTATGATTTGTTATCTTTGCAAGTCTCTTCGAATTATCAGTTTGGTTTGGCCTACAAGATTGATCTTTCTTGCAATGGGAGAAGTGCTTAGCTTTGGGTTCAATCTTGCGTTGCTCGATCCCAGTGACAGTAGGGGAAATGACACGTATTGTATTGTTTCCATCGAGGATAAAAAGATGGGGTTTATATCATATTGCTTGAGTTTATCCCTCTACATCATGTCATCTTGCCTAATGCGTTACTCTGTTCTTATGAACTTAATACTCTAGATGCATGCTGGATAGCGGTCGATGTGTGGAGTAATAGTAGTAGATGAAGAATCATTTCAGTCTACTTGTCACGGACGTGATGCCTATATACATGATCATGCCTAGATATTCTAATAACTATGCACTTTTCTATCAATTGCTCGACAATAATTTGTGCACCCACCATAATACTTATGCTATCTTGAGAGAAGCCACTAGTGAAACCTATGGCCCCTGGGTCTATTTTCCATCATATAAGTTTCCAATTTATTTTCCTATAAGATGCCTATGCATAGGGAGTATGTTAGACTTATATGTGTTTTTCATATGCTATATGATGCTCTCTTTGTGCTTCAATTCTTGTCTTTCATGTGAGCATCATTGAATTTATCAATGCCTAGCTAGGGGCATTAAACGATAGCGCTTGTTGGGAGGCAACCCAATTTTATTTTTGTTTCTTGCTTTTTGGTTATTTTTAGTAATAAATATTTGATCTAGCCTCTGGTTATATGTGTTTTTATGTTTTAATTAGTGTTTGTGCCAGGTAGAACCTTTGGGAAGACTTGGGTGAAGTCTTTTTGATCTTGCTGTAAAAAACAGAAACTTTAGCGCTCACGAGATTAGCTACAACTTTTTACTGGAGAGTGCTATTTAGTTTATTATTTTTGCAGATGATTAATAGATAAATTCCTCACGTCCAGCAAATTATTTTGGAATTTTTGGAGTTCCATAAGTATGCGTTTGATACAGATTACTAAAGACTGTTCTGTTTTTGACAGATTCTGTTTTTCGTGTGTTGTTTGCTTATTTTGATGAATCTATGGCTAGTATCAGAGGTTATGAACCATAGAGAAGTTGGAATACAGTAGGTTTAACAACAATATAAATAAAGAATGATTTCATTATAGTACCTTGAAGTGGTGGTTTGGTTTCTTTCGCTAATGGAGCTCATGAGATTTTCTGTCAAGTTTTGTGTTGTGAAGTTTTCAAGTTTTGGGTAAAGGTTTGATGGATTATTTTTTTGAATGGACCAACTGATAGCTGGCATATATTGAAATCATAGCAGGAAGCAGGCGGGAAACATTGAAAGGTGGTGTTTGATCGAGCTATCAAGGAGAAAAGAAGAAGAAAACTGAAAAGAAAAACACACCTAGCCCTAGGCTATGCTGGTAGAGAAAACTCTTAGGGCGGGTCCCAGAAAGGGTGCTCCAGGTGTGTCGCTCCTGCTTGTCGCCAAAGCTCGACAGTTCTTGCGATGCTCGCTATTGTTTCTGTATGGTTTGCTATCTTATGCCTGAAAGTGCATTCGTTGCACTGCTGCCAAATGTTTCCCAACAGCAGAATGATCATTGTCTTGATGCCCTTTTTGTGTTCATGTGCAGCTTCGCTGATCATTTGTGCAATGATCTCCATGGCCTTGTTCTTGTGTTGCCAGACTGTGGGGTGTAGGGAGGTGCATCCACGTCGTTGGGCGACTTTTTCCCAGATTGCTAGTGAGAAGGGGCACTGCCAAAACAAGTGATGCGAGGATTCCAAGTTTCTGAGGCAGAACTGGCAGAAGTACTCATTTGGCCATCCTATTTTCTGTAGCTGATCATTGCACCAGAGCCTGTTTTTGAGGAGTAGCCAGACCATAAACTTCAGCCTTGCCGGTGCCCATGCTTGCCAATGCATTTTTCTAAACTGGTCTTGATCATTCCCTGGAACTGTCATTTGTATGCCGAACTGGTGGAGAAGGAACCTGAGGCCGTGTGCTTCCACTGAATGGTGCCTCGCAGTTGCTCATTTAGACTTAGATTTCTTGAGGTGAGCCATCTGCTCAGACGGATCACCTCCGGCCATAGATGCTGGGTGTTTCCTGGGCTAGGTCCAGGATCCAATTCTCATTGTGGATTGCTGCGTGGACTATCCTGTTTTTTCTCCTTGAGTGCTTGTAGAGCTCAGGGAACTTCAATTTCAGTGTTCCTGCACCGGTCCAAGAGCTGTCCCAGAAACTCGCTGTCTTCCCATCTCCTAGTGTCACTGTTGTTGAAGCATTGAAAAGGTCTTTGTCTCCTTGGTCACATGGTAGCTGCATTCCAACCCAGGGCCTGTTGGGCGTGATCCAAGAGAACCAGAGCCACCGAAGCCTGAGTGCATGGCTGAATCTGTGCAAGTTTGAGATGCCGAGGCCACCGTTGTCGATCGGAGTGCAAACCACCGGCCAACTTACTTTGTACTTCCCACCGCTGATCTCTTCATCTTGAGCCCATAGGAAATGCCATCTGATCTTGTCCACTTCGGTCAGAATCTTCTTCGGCACTTTTAGAACGGTCAGGGCAAAGGTTGGAAGTGCACTCAACACGCTTCTGACGAGAACTCTCCTCCCTGCAATGGACAGGAGATGGCCTTTCTAGCCTGCAAGTTGAGCTCTGATTCTGTCCAAAATGAACTGGAGGTGCACAATACGTAGCCTGGAGATGGTGACTGACAGCCCTAGGTAGCGCAGGGGAAGTGCTCTTGCTGTCCTCCAAAATTCTGCAACACCTGCTGCAGGTCAATGTGGTCACATCTTATGGCAGTAACTGAAGATTTCAGCAGGTTCACTTTTAGTCCTGAAGCATGCCCGAAGTCATGGATGATGCTCATGAGCGTATCAATCTCTTCTTTCACTGGGTTGGCAAAGATGATGGCATCATCTGCATAGAGGCTCACCCGCAGCGACAACTCCCTGCCTGGTAGTGAGTCAAGCTCGCCTAGCTCCATGGCTCATTGGAGGAGCCGGTGTAGGGGGTCTATGGCGATGATGAACAAGAGTGGTGATAGCGGGTCGCCTTGTCTGAGCCCTCTATAGTGCAGAATTTTCTTGCCCTCCGTGCCATTGAGCAAGAAGGAGGAGGTCGATGTCGACAGTAACATAGTGATCCAGTCGCGCCATCTAGCTGAGAAGCCTAGGGCTTGTAGTAGCTCGAGTAAGTATTCCCAGGAGACATTATCAAATGCTTTTGCTATGTCTAGTTTGATAAGCAGTGCCAACGTCTTCTTCCTGTGTAGTGCTCTAACTGCACTTTGTACATAGAGAAAACTATCGTGCGTGCTCTTCTTTGTCAGGAAGGCAGATTGTGCCGGCGAGATGATGGAGTCGATGACGTTGGTGAGGCGCATGGAGAGGACCTTGGTGATCAACTTAGCTATAGAGTGGACTAGACTAATGGGCCTGAAATCTGAAACTATTGTTGCGCCGTTCTTCTTTGGGATCAGAACCACCAGGGCGAAGTTGAGTGATGCAAGATCATCGCCGGCTATACAATAGAATTGGTGGAAAGCCCTCATGATGTCGTGCTTGATGATTTGCCAGCAGCTGCGGAAGAACATTCCAATGAAGCCGTCCAGTCCCGGAGCCTTCTCCGCCGGCGAGGCCTTGATTGCTTCCCAAACCTCCTCCTCCAAGAAGGGGTTATCTAGGCCACCTCCTCTGATTGTGGGCAGTTGAAGTTGGCTCCAATTGATGGTTGTTGGCTGAGCCCCTTTGGAGCCAAGGATGGAGTTGAAATGATCAAAAATGGCTGCTTCCTTGTCATCGTGCGACATGATGATCCCGTCGTTCGTCTGCAGGCTGTGGATGTAGTTCTTCCTGCAGCGCGAACGGAACTTTGAGTGAAAAACTTAGTTCCTGCATCGGCCAGCTTGAGCCAAGTCAGTTGAGAGGCTTGCCGCTTGCGCGCCTGCTCGATCGCGGCGAGGCCCAGCAGCCTCTGCTTGAGGAGTCGCCGAAGATTGAATTCTGGTGTGGAGAGGCTGCGGGATTCCTGTGCTATGTCGAGGCGTAGGATGATCTTAGTTGCTATGTGGAACTGTATCTTAGCATCGCTGAAAAGGGAAGAGCTCCAGATCTTTAGGTCATTTGTAGTGCACGCCATCTTGATGGACAGCCGCTTGAAAGCACAGGGGCTATGGACAGGCCTGCTCCAAGCATGGTCGGCCGTGGTCTGGAAACGCGGGAACTGCGGCCAAAAGCTTTCAAATTTGAACTTGGCGCGCCGACGAGGAGCAGCTGCGTCCGCGAGGAGTAGAGGGCAGTGGTCTGAGTACGCGGTGGACGCCGCCATCAGGGTGCTCATGGGGAAAAGATCTTCCCAGTTGCTATTGCAGAAGAACTTGTCGATGGTGACGAGCGTTGGGTCCTCGCGTTCATTACTCCAGGAGAAGCGGCGATTTTTGCACTTGATCTCTCTGAGGCCAAAGACGTTGATGGCCCGCCTGAACATGCCCATGATCCTGCGGTTGAGTTGATGGTTGTTCTTGTCTCTCGCTTCGTAGATGAGATTAAAGTCTCCGTTGATGAGCCATGGATCAGATGGCGGCGGGGGGGGGGGGGGGGGGTGTTCTAGTTAGTTCGTCGAGGAAGGCTGCTTTTCTAGCATTGTCTACTGGGCCATAAACTATGGAAAGCCAGAATCTTTTGGATTGTCGAAGAAGTGTCACCCTGACAGTGATCGCAAATTCGCCCATTGTGTGGGAAGCGATGCTAACTAGCTCAGTATTCCAGAAGACGGCTACTCCCCCGCGGGAGCTGATCGCAGGGAGGATGACACAGTTAGTCAGGGCGACGCCACCAATTTTCCTGACGATGGTGGGCGTCCAGACCTCTATCTTGGTCTCTTGCACGATAGTGGGCCAAACGGGCGGCGATCTGCGAGGTTGTCACATCACACAAACCTCCTTGGTCATCTTCTCCCTGGGCCTGAGCAGTCCGAGCTCCTTGACGATGCCAGGGGAGGCGCGCTGCAAGACCGACGTCTTGGAGGTGCTGGCGGCCTGTCGAGCACTGTGCCTGGTAGGAGCCATGGCCACACGCGCCTTGGGTGGTGCGGATGGGTGGTGAAGAGGGGCGTTGGCGATGATCGGTGTAGGGGCGGCGGTGAACAGGCGGCGAGGGGCTGGGGGAGGGGGCGATTTCTGCCTCGTTGTTGGTGAGCTCAAGCTAGCAGACGCGAGTGGTGACCGCACCGAGCTGCATCTCCAGTGTATGAGCAGGCGTGGGGGCACACCTGTTGTACTGTCCAGTGGCCTGAGGGGTGGTGGCGAGCGTGGGGGAGAACGCGTCCAGCTGCGCCTCCATCTCGGCGTCTGTCTTCTGCTTGTCATTGTCGAAGTTGAGGGGAGCAGCGACAACGGCGTCAGCAGCGGCCTGGACGTCCGCCGCCGAGTTGTTGATGATCACCGACGCTAGGATGGTCCGCTTTGCTTATCTGAAGAAGTCGTCGGCCGGATCCTTTCCTTTGCTGTTGCTGCAGTCGCCTTCTGCCGCCCCGGATACCGGCGCCACCCGTGGCGAACGAGGAGTGGCAAGAGCCTAAGCTTGGGGATGCCCAAGCCACCCCAAGGTAAAATCCAAGGACAACCAAAAGCCCAAGCTTGGGGATTCCCCGGAAGGCATCCCCTCTTTTTTCTTCGTCCATCTATAACTTTACTTGGAGCTATATTTTTATTCACCACATGATATGTGTTTTGCTTGGAGCGTCTTGTATGATTTGAGTCTTTGCTTTTTTAGTTCACCACAATCATCCTTGCTGTA
The DNA here is from genome assembly GCF_018294505.1 of Triticum aestivum. Taxonomy (NCBI): domain Eukaryota; kingdom Viridiplantae; phylum Streptophyta; class Magnoliopsida; order Poales; family Poaceae; genus Triticum; species Triticum aestivum. The sequence continues at coordinate 198,268,848 of NC_057800.1, read as the reverse complement.
CACACCTTTTGGGAGAGACACACATTAATCGGAATTTATTAGAATACTCTATGTGCTTCACTTATATCTTTTGAGCTAAACAATTTTGCTCTAGTGCTTCACTTATATCTTTTAGAGCACAGTGGTGGTTTCATTTTATAGAAATTATTGATCTCTCATGCTTCACTTATATTATTTTGAGAGTCTTTTAGAACACCATGGTAATTTGCTTTGGCTATAAAATCAGTCCTAATATGATAGGCATCCAAGATGGATATAATAAAAACTTTCATATAAGTGAATTGAATACTAAGAGATGTTTGATACTTTATGATTGTTTTGAGATATGGAGATAGTGATATTAAAGTTGTGCTAGTTGAGTACTTGTGAATTTTAGAAATACTTGTGATGAAGTTTGCAAGTCCCATAGCATGCACGTATGGTAAACATTGTGTAACTATCGGATGTGGGGTTCCGGCAAACCCTTGAGGTTCGAAAACTGGGGTGCGCGCGAAGTCTTTCCCTCCTACCGATCTACGCCCTAGCTCGCTAAGATCTCATGGATGAACTCGACGAACTCGTAACATAGAAATACACGGGGTTTATACTGGTTCGGGCCACCGTTGTGGTGTAATACCCTACTCTAGTGTGGTGGTGGTGGATTTCCTCTGGGGCTGATGTTGAACAGTACAAGGGAAGAATAGCCTCCTGAGGTTGAGGTGTTCTTGTGGCAGGCTCTCGATCGGGTTGGATCAAGCTAAGATTGGATGCCCCTACTATGGTGCCTAGCTCTACTTATATAGGCCCTGGTCCTCTTCCCAAATATCGAGCGGGAAGGGAGCCAACAACGGAAGGCAAATTTAAAGGGGGACAACTAGTACAAGCTATCCTGACAAAAGCGGTCTTCGCCTGTGAAAGGCTCTGGTGGTGACGCTGCCTTGGGCTCCACGATGACCTCTATCTTGCCGTCCTCCTGGTCTTGGTCTCGTTGCACCAATATAGCAACCTTTTCCTGATGCCTCGGTACTCTTCGCCTGCGCTAGCCTCCTTAGCACCAAAGAGGAAATAAGGACGCTGCGCGCTAGCGCCCGCCTGGTGTAGTTCGTCATGGCTCATGTCACGAGGGCCTTGTGAGGTTTGCCCCACCTTGATATCTTCGCTCCTCGTGAGCCTGCCTAGCTAGGCCACTCCAGAGGAGGTCTTGCATCGTCCGCCTCGCGAGGCTTGGACCCTCGCGAGGGTCTTGGATGCTTTGTTGATGAAGATGGGCCCACGGCCTGCCGGCTTAGCCACGCTGTGGGCTGCATGTAGGCAAGTCTGGGGACTCCCGTTCCCAGAACGCCGACAGTAGCCCCCGGCCCCAAGGTGCGCTCGGGCTTGGCTTCGCGGCGAAGCCAAGGGTCAATTTTGGAGCAACGCGGGCCCCAAAAGCCTGCGGCCTCGGTTGACGTGTGACGATTGATTGGACGTGGGCACCTCCGCTTCCCCATGCTGCCTCGGCAACTGCACGACTTGACAAGTCCCCGCGACATGCAAGGAAAACCATCATTACCTGCGATCGTGGGAGACACCGGTTGGCCTTCTTCCGCTATAAATGGAGAGGGGGGCGGAGCCCCCATCGCCCATTCCTTCCTCGCTTGCTTGCTTCTTCCTCTTTGATCCATTGCTTGCAGTGCCACCGATGGCGCCACGAAGGAAGCTCTCTGCCGCCGAGAAGGGGAAGGCCCCTCGCGAGGGCCCCGGTTCCCCCGCGCCCAAGCGAGGTCGCGGCCGTCTGCGCAAGCACGCCGTGACCCCTGCCGTGGCCCACTGTCGAGGCGGCGCCGCGACACGCGGAGGGGATCGTCCCAACCGTGGTGGTCCAGCTGACCAGGGGAGGCACGCAATGGTGGCGTGACCTCCCTGCCCGCGCTTCCATTCAGCGGAGGTGTCATCGGAGTTTGTCGTCCGGGCAGAGAACCCGGCCGGCAATTGGCTCCAGCTTCCGTGCTTCTTTGTTGATGAACTGCCGGCCCCTGGTCCAGGCGGGCTTTGGTTGCAGGCGGATGGTTGCTGCAGCAAGGCCTCTTGGGTCGCGGTCGAGACTTCTGCCGCGGGCAATATAGCCCTGGCCCGCGGCTGGCAGACGTTCGCCCGCGCGCGCGGCCTGGGCAGGCGGTGCATGCTCCACTTCGAGTATGACGGTGGATCAACCCTCTATGTGAGGGTGTTTGGGGAAGATGGTCGCCGCGCCGGATGCTTCCCCGAGACGAACGACAGTAAGGAGGTGCTCGGCCTTGGTGACGGTCGCAGCGAAAATGAGGGCGAGCTTGCTCTTGGTGGTGACCGCGTCTCTTCCAGCTATGCGGCTCTTCCTCCGGCAACATCTCCACCAGCGGTGGCTACGACCAGCCGCCGCGCCATCGCGCCCGCTTCAAAGGAGGTAGCGGGTCATCTTGTCGCCGTGCCTCCGTGAAGCATGAGGAGGGGTCTGGCTAGGCTCGGGGTGTCGCTAAGGGCCTGCCTCCGTGGATTGCTGCAACGCCGCTTTGTTTAACTCTTTTTTCCTGTATCAGAAAATGAAACTAGTATGGGCCCAGAGGGGCGTGTATCGAACTGTGGTTCTTTGTTTATTGCACTGTGCGTGTTACTCCCATGCCGTGTTGTTATTTTGTGCAAAGATAACTTAACCTAGTGCGTTTGGGACACCCTTTCCCTCATGAGGTGTCTGCGTTTGCTCCGAAACTACAAAAAATTCGTTAGGGAGTGCGCTAGAGGATTTGCCCCGTCTACCCAAGCCTCGACTTGGCGCTTTGTATCGCAGTACCTGAGGGGCACGGATTAGGAGAGATGCGCCAGCTTCCAGGCTCGAACAAGGGTGGCTCACGAGAAGGCATAGAGAAGAAAAATGCTCACGAGGGTACCTGCCTAGCCCCCTCGCGAGGTATGTGAGAGAGAGAACACGAGCAAACCAGAGCCGAAAAATGCGGTAAAAGGCTAGGGAATCAAATCAGCAATGAACACCAAGAGCAACTTCGATTAAGAAAAAGTGAGCCAACTACCCAAAGCAAATGAAAAGCCGCATCCGGCACCTAATCTAGTCTTCAAGTCTTCTCACCAGTGCGGAGCTAAGTGCTACCACTAGGCATGGGCGGGAGCCCCAGGGCCTGATGCCGGCGCTCCAGAGACTCCGGGGCGTGTACAGCCCCGACTCATTGAAGGAAATATGCCCTAGAGGCAATAATAAAGTTATTATTTATTTCCTTATATCATGATAAATGTTTATTATTCATGCTAGAATTGTATTAACCGGAAACATAATACACGTGTGAATACATAGACAAACAGAGTGTCACTAGTATGCCTCTACTTGACTAGCTCGTTAATCGGAAGATGGTTATGTTTCCTAACCATGAACAAAGAGTTGTTATTTGATTAACGGGATCACATCATTAGAAGAATGATGTGATTGACATGACCCATTCCATTAGCTTAGCACCTGATCGTTTAGTATGTTCTATTGCTTTCTTCATGACTTATACATGTTCCTATGAGTATGAGATTATGCAACTCCCGTTTGCCGGAGGAACACTTTGTGTGCTACCAAACGTCACAACGTAACTGGGTGATTATAAAGGAGCTCTACAGGTGTCTCCAAAGGTACATGTTGGGTTGGCGTATTTCGAGATTAGGATTTGTCACTCCGATTGTCAGAGAGGTATCTCTGGGCCCTCTCGGTAATGCACATCACATAAGCCTTGCAAGCATTGCAACTAATGAGTTAGTTGCGAGATGATGTATTACGAAACGAGTAAAGAGACTTGCCGGTAACGAGATTGAACTAGGTATGAGATACCGACGATCGAATCTCGGGCAAGTAACATACCGATGACAAAGGGAACAACGTATGTTGTTATGCGGTCTGACCGATAAAGATCTTCGTAGAATATGTGGGAGCCAATATGAGCATCCAGGTTCCGCTATTGGTTATTGACCAGAGACGTGTCTCGGTCATGTCTACATTGCTCTCGAACCCGTAGGGTCCGCACGCTTAAGGTTTCGATGACAGTTATATTATGAGTTTATGAGTTTTGATGCACCGAAGTTAGTTCGGAGTCCCGGATGTGATCACGGACATAACGAGGAGTCTCGAAATGGTCGAGACATAAAGATTGATATATTGGACGGCTATATTCGGACACCAGAAGTGTTCCGAGTGATTTCGGAGAAAAACGGAGAGCCGGAGGGTTACCGGAACCCCCCGGGAGAAGTAATGGGCCATATGGGCCTAAGTGGAGAGAGAGAGGGGCAGCCAAAGGTGGGCCGCACGCCTCCTCCCCCCTGGTCCGAATTGGACTAGGAGAGGGGGGGCGGTGCCTCCCTTTCCTTCTCCCTCCCTACTTCTTTCCCCCCTCCTAGTAGGAGTCCTACTCCTACTAGGAGGAGGACTCCTCCTTGGCGCGCCATAGGGGCCGGCCGGCCTCCTCCCCTTGATCCTTTATACGGGGGCAGGGGGCACCCCTAGACACACAAGTTGATCCACGTGATCATATTCTTAGCCGTGTGCGGTGCCCCCTTCCACCATAATCCTCGATAATATTGTAGCGGTGCTTATGCGAAGCCCTGCGACGGTAGTACATCAAGATCATCACCACGCCTCGTGCTGACAGAACTCTTCCCCGACACTTTGCTGGATCGGAGTCCGGGGATCGTCATCGAGCTGAACATGTGCTAAAACTCGGAGGTGCCGTAGTTTCGGTGCTTGATCGGTCGGGCCGTGAAGACGTACGACTACATCAACCGCGTTGTGCTAACGCTTCCGCTGTCGGTCTACAAGGGTACGTAGATCACACTCTCCCCTCTCGTTGCTATGCATCACCATGATCTTGCGTGTGCGTAGGAATTTTTTTTGAAATTACTACGTTCCCCAACAGTGGCATCCGAGCCTAGGTTTTATGTGTTGATGTTATATGCACGAGTAGAACACAAGTGAGTTGTGGGCGATATAAGTCATACTGCTTACTAGCATGTCATATTTTGGTTCGACGGTATTGTTGGATGAAGCGGCCCGGACCGACATTATGCGTACACTTAAGCGAGACTGGTTCTACCGATGTGCTTTGCACACAGGTGGCTGGCGGGTGTCAGTTTCTCCAACTTTAGTTGAACCGAGTATGGCTACGCCCGGTCCTTGCGAAGGTTAAAACATCACCAACTTGACAAACTATCGTTGTGGTTTTGATGCGTAGGTAAGATTGGTTCTTGCTTAAGCCCGTAGCAGCCACGTAAAACTTGCAACAACAAAGTAGAGGACATCTAACTTGTTTTTGCAGGGCATGTTGTGATGTGATATGGTCAAGACGTGATGAGATATAAGTTGTTGTATGAGATGATCATGTTTTGTTGAAGTTATCGACAACTGGCAAAATCCTTATGGTTGTCTCTCTATTGCATAAGATGCAAGTGCCCAATAATTGCTTTACTTCATCGCTACGCGATAGCAATAGTTGCAAGAGCAATTGTTGGCGAGACGACCATGTGACGACACATTGATATAGATCAAGATGATGGAGATCATGGTGTCATGCCGGCGACGATATAGATCATGATAGTACTTTGGAGATAGAGATCAAAGGCGCAAGATGATGATGGCCATATCATGTCACATATTTTGATTGCATATGATGTTTATCTTTTATACATCTTATTTTTGCTTTGTTTGACGGTAGCATTTTAAGATGATCTCTCACTAATTATCAAGAAGTGTTCGCCCTGAGTATGCACCGTTGTGAAAGTTCTTCGTGCTGAGACACCACGTGATGATCGGGTGTGATAGGCTCTACGTTCAAATACAGCGGGTGCAAAACAGTTGCACACGCGGAATACTCAGGTTATACTTGACGAGCCAAGCATATACAGATATGGCCTGGGAACACGGAGACCGAAAGGTTGAGCGTGAATCATATAGTAGATATGATCAACATAGTGATGTTCACCATTGAAACTACTGCATCTCACGTGATGATCGGACATGGTTTAGTTGATTTGGATCACGTGATCACTTAGAGGATTAGAGGGATGTCTGTCTAAGTGGGAGTTCTTAAGTAATATGATTAAATTGAACTTAAATTTATCATGAACTTAGTCCTGATAGTATTTTGCAAATTATGTTGTAGATCAATAGCTCGCATTGTTGCTTCCCTGTGTTTATTTTGATATGTTCCTAGAGAAAACTAAGTTGAAATATGATGGTAGCAATTACATGGACTGGGTCCGTAACTTGAGGATTATCCTCATTGCTGCATAGAGGAATTATGTCCTTGATGTACCGCTAGGTGACAGACCTATTGCAGGAGCAGATGGAGACGTTATGAACGTTTGGCTAGCTCAATATGATGACTACTTGATAGTTTAGTGCACCATGCTTAACGGCTTAGAATCGGGACTTCAAAGACGTTTTGAACGTCATGGACCATATGAGATGTTCCAGGAGTTGAAGTTAATATTTCAAGCAAATACCCGAGTTGAGAGATATGAAGTCTCCAACAAGTTCTATAGCTAAAAGATGGAGGAGAATTGCTCAACTAGTGAGCATGTGCTCAGATTGTCTGGGTACTACAATCGCTTGAATCAAGTGGGAGTTAATCTTCCAGATAAGATAGTGATTGACAGAATTCTCTAGTCACCATCACCAAGTTAGTAGAACTTCGTGATGAACTATAGTATGCTAGGGATGACGAAAACGACTCCCGAGCTTTTCAAGATGATGAAATCGATGAAGGTAGAAATCAAGAAAGAGCATCAAGTGTTGATGGTTGACAAGATCACTAGTTTCAAGAAAAGGGCAAAGGAAAAAAGGGGAACTTCAAGAAAAACAACAAGCAAGTTGCTGCTCAAGTGAAGAAGCCCAAGTCTGGTCCTAAGCCTGAGACTAAGTGCTTCTACTGCAAAGGAACTGGTCAGTGGAAGCGGAACTACCCCAAGTGATTGGCGGATAAGAAGGATGGCAAAGTGAACATAAGTATATTTGATATACATGTTATTGATGTGTACTTTACTAGTGTTTATAGCAACCCCTCAGTATTTGATACTAGTTCAGTTGCTAAGATTAGTAACTCGAAACGGGAGTTGCAGAATAAACAGAGACTAGTTAAGGGTGAGGTGACGATGTGTGTTGGAAGTGGTTCCAAGATTGATATGATCATCATCGCACACTCCCTATAATTTCAGGATTAGTGTTGAACCTAAATAAGTGTTATTTGGTGTTTGCGTTGAGCATGAATATGATTTGATCATGCTTATTGTAATACGGTTATTCATTTAAGTAAGAGAATAAATTGTTGTTCTGTTTACATGAATAAAACCTTATATGGTTTCACACCCAATGAAAATAGTTCGTTGAATCTCGATCGTAGTGATACACATAATCATAATATTGAAACCAAAAGATCCAAAGTTAATAATGATAGTGCAACTTATTTGTGGCACTGCCATTTAGGTCATATTGGAGTAAAGCGCATGAAGAAACTCCATGCTGATGGGCTTTTGGAATCACTTGATTATGAATCAGTTGATGCTTGCGAACCATGCCTCATGGGCAAGATGACTAAGACTCTATTCTTCGGAACAATGGAGCGAGCAACAGATTTGTTGGAAATCATACATAATGATGTATGTGGTCCAATGAATATTGAGGCTCGCGAGATGTATCATTATTTTCTGATCTTCACAGATGATTTGAGCAGATATGAGTATATCTACTTGATGAAACATAAGTCTGAAACATTTGAAAAGTTCAAAGAATTTTAGAGTGAAGTGAAAAATCATCGTAACAAGAAAATAAAGTTTCTACGATCTGATCGTAGAGAAGAGTATTTGAGTTACGAGTTTGTCCTTCAGTTAAAAACAATGTGTAATAGTTTCACTGCTCACGCCACCTGGAACACCACAATGTAATGGTGTGTCCGAACGTCATAACCATACTTTATTATATATGGTGCGACCTATGATGTCTCTTACCGATCTACCACTATCATTTTGAGGTTATGCATTAGAGACAACTGCATTCACGTTAAATAGAGCACCATCTAAATCCGTTGAAACGACACCGTATGAACTATGGTTTGGCAAGAAACCTAAGCTATCGTTTCTTAAAGTTTGAGGTTGCAATGCTTATGTGAAAAAGTTTCAACCTGATAAGCTCAAACCCAAATCGGAGAAGTGCGTCTTCATAGGATACCCAAAAGAAAATGTTGGTACACCTTCTATCACAGATCCGAAGGCAAGATATTCGTTGCTTTGAATGGATCCTTTCTAGAGAAGGAATTTCTCTCGAAAGAAGTGAGTGGGAGGAAAGTAGAAATTGATGAGGTAACTGTACCTGCTCCCTTATTGGAAAGTAGTTCATCACAGAAATCTGTTCCTGTGACTACTAGACCAATTAGTGAGGAAGCTAATGATGATGATCATGTAACTTCAGATCAAGTTACTACTGAACCTCGTAGGTAAAACCAGAGTGAGATCCGCACCAGAGTGGTACGGTAATCCAGTTCTGGAGGTCATGTTACTTGACCATGACGATCCTACGAACTATGAGGAAGCGATGATGAGCCTAGATTCTGCGAAATGGCTTGAGGCCATGAAATCTGAGATGAGATCCATGTATGAAAACAAAGTATGGACTTTGATTGACTTGCCCAATGATCGGCGAGCCATTGAGATTAAATGGATCTTCAAGAGGAAGACGGACGCTGATAGTAGTGTTACTATCTACAAAGCTAGAATTGTCGCAAAAAGGTTTTCGACAAGTTCAAGGTGTTGACTACGATGAGAGTTTCTCACTCGTATCTATGCTTAAGTCTGTCCGAATCATGTTAGCAATTGCCGCATTTTATGAAATCTGGCAAATGGATATACAAAACTGCATTCCTTAATGGATTTATTAAAGAAGAGTTGTATATGATACAACCAGAAGCTTTTGTCAATCCTAAAGGTGCTAACAAAATGTGCAAGCTCCAGCGATCCATCTATGGACTGGTGCAAGCATCTCGGAGTTGGAATATGCGCTTTGATGAGATGATCAAAGCATATAGTTTTATACAGACTTGTGGTGAAGCCTGTATTTACAAGAAAGTGAGTGGGAGAACTACAACATTTCTGATAAGTATATGTGAATGACATATTGTTGATCGGAAATAATGTAGAATTATTCTGCAAAGCATAAAGGAGTGTTTTGAAATAAGTTTTTCAAAGAAAGACCTCGGTGAAGCTGCTTACATATTAAGCATCAAGATCTATAGAGATAGATCAAGACACTTGATAAGTTTTTTTTCAATGAGTACATACCTTGACAATATTTTGAAATAGTTCAAAAATTGGAACAGTCAAAGAAAGAGTTCTTGGCTGTGTTACAAGGTGTGAAATTGAGTAAGACTCAAAGCCCGACCACGGCAGAAGATAGAAAGAGAATGAAAGTCATTCCCTATGCCTCAGCCATAGGTTCTATAAAGTATGCCATGCTGTGTACCAAATCTCTTGTATACCCTACACTGTGTTAAGCAAGGGAGTACAATAGTGATCTAAGAGTAGATCACTGGATAGCGGGCAAAATTATCCTTAGTGGAATAAGGAAATATTTCTCAATTATGGAGGTGACAAAAAGGTTCGTCGTAAAAAGTTACGTTGATGCAAGTTTTGACACAGATCTGGATGACTCTAAGTCTCGATCTAGATACATATTGAAAGTTGGAGCAATTAGCTAGAGTAGCTCCGTGCAGAGCATTGTAGGCATAGAATTCGCAAAATACTTACGGATCTGTATGTGACAGACCCGTTGACTAAAATTATCTCACAAGCAAAACATGATCACACCTTAGTACTCTTTGGGTGTTAATCACATAAACGATGCGAACTAGATTACTGACTCTAGTAAACCCTTTGGGTATAGGTCACATGACAATGTGAACTATGGGTGTTAATCACATGGTGATGTGAACTATTAGTGTTGAATCACATGGCGATGTGAACTAGATTATCGACTCTAGTGCAAGTGAGAGACTGAAGGAAATATGCCCTAGAGGCAATAATAAAGTTATTATTTATTTCCTTATATCATGATAAATGTTTATTATTCATGCTAGAATTGTATTAACCGGAAACATAATACATGTGTGAATACATAGACAAACAGAGTGTCACTAGTATGCCTCTACTTGACTAGCTCGTTAATCGAAGATGGTTATGTTTCCTAACCATGAACAAAAGTGTTGTTATTTGATTAACAAAATCACATCATTAGAAGAATGATGTGATTGACATGACCCATTCCATTAGCTTAGCACGCGATCGTTTAGTATGTTGCTATTGCTTTCTTCATGACTTATACATGTTCCTATGAGTATGAGATTATGCAACTCCTGTTTGCCGGAGGAACACTTTGTGTGCTACCAAACGTGACAACGTAACTGGGTGATTATAAAGGAGCTCTACAGGTGTCTCGAAAGGTACATGTTGGGTTGGCGTATTTCGAGATTAGGATTTGTCACTCCGTTTGTCGGAGAGGTATCTCTGGGCCCTCTCGGTAATGCACATCACATTAGCCTTGCAAGCATTGCAACTAATGAGTTAGTTGCAAGATGATGTATTACAAAACGAGTAAAGAGACTTGCCGGTAACGAGATTGAACTACGTATTGAGACACCGACGATCGAATCTTGGGCAAGTAACATACCGATGACAAAGGGAACAACGTATATTGTTATGCGGTCTGACCGATAAAGCTCTTCGTAGAATATGTGGGAGCCAATATGAGCATCCAGGTTCCGCTATTGGTTATTGATCGGAGACATGTCTCGGTCATGTCTACATTGTTCTCGAACCCGTAGGGTCCACACGCTTAAGGTTTCGATGATAGTTATATTATGAGTTTATGAGTTTTGATGTACCGAAGTTAGTTCGGAGTCCCGGATGTGATCACGGACATAACGAGGAGTCTCGAAATGGTCGAGACATAAAGAATGATATATTGGACGGCTATATTCGGACACCGGAAGTGTTCCGAGTGATTTCGGAGAAAACCGGAGAGCCGGAGGGTTATCGGAACCCCCCCGGGAGAAGTAATGGGCCATATGGGCCTAAGTGGAGAGAGAGAGGGGCAGCCAAATGTGGGCCGCGCGCCTCCTCCCCCCTGGTCCGAATTGGACTAGGAGAGGGGGGCAGCGCCCCCCTTTCCTTCTCCCTCCCCACTTCTTTCCCCCTCCTAGTAGGAGTCCTACTCCTACTAGGAGGAGGACTCCTCCTTGGCGCGCCATAGGGGCCGGCCGGCCTCCTCCCCTTGATCCTTTATACGGGGGCAGGGGCACCCCTAGACACACAAGTTGATCCACGTGATCATATTCATAGCCGTGTGCGGTGCCCCCTTCCACCATAATCCTCGATAATATTGTAGCGGTGCTTAGGCGAAGCCCTGCGACGGTAGTACATCAAGATCGTCACCACACCGTCGTGCTGATGGAACTCTTCCCCGACACTTTGCTGGATCGGAGTCCGGGGATCGTCATCGAGCTGAACGTGTGCTAAAACTCGGAGGTGCCATAGTTTCGGTGATTGATCGGTCGGGCCGTGAAGACGTACGACTACATCAACGGCGTTGTGCTAACGCTTCCGCTGTCGGTCTACAAGGGTACGTAGATCACACTCTCCCCTCTCGTTGCTATGCATCACCATGATCTTGCGTGTGCGCAGGATTTTTTTTGAAATTACTACGTTCCCCAACACTCATTATTACGTGAGAGTGTCACTGGCGGCGATTCTTCACAGGCACCGGGCCTTATTCACAGGCTCTGGGCCTTTCTTCATAGGCTCTGGGCCTTGCTTCATGGGTAGAACTTCTGGAGGTGCTGGATGTTCCAGGCGTTTTGGATAGGTGTCCCTTCTTGCGTCTCCAGGCGCACGGCGCCAGGCCTAGAGATGTGGACGACCTTGAACGGGCCCTCCCACATGAGTGAAAGCTTATGCAACCCTTCCATGGAGAGGACCCGCCTCAGGACCAGGTCACCCATCTCGAGCATCCTGGAGCATATGTTGCGGCAGTGGTATCGCTGTAGCGCTTGCTGGTACCTTGCCGCCCTTAATGCAGCTTCGCGGCGATGTTCCTCCCCCAGAACGAGATCCATCCCTCGCGTGGCATCCTGCTGCATTTCGTCGAACGCCAGGACTCACGCGGAGCGATGCTTAACCTTGTGAGGGAGGACCACTTCGGCTCCGTAGACGAGGAAGAATGGGGTCTCGCCTGTTGGCTTAGTAGCGGTGGTGCGGATGGACCACAACACGGACTGGAGCTCGTCGTGCTAGCCCCTGCCACAGGCCTCCAGGTTCTTCTTGAAGGTCCTGGTCTTGAGGCCCCTCAGGACCTCTGCATTGGCGTGCTCAGCCTGACCATTGCTCCTGGGGTGGGCCACCGAAGCGTAGCAGATCTGCGTTCCAAGGTTAGCACCGTAGGTTTTGAAGAGGTTACTAGTAATTTGCGAGCCGTTATCCGTGATGATGCGGTTGGGGAGCCCAAAGCGGCTCACGAGGCCCTTGATGAACTTGATGGCAGAGCCGGCCGGGATGGTACGAACGGCTTCCACTTCCGCCCACTTGGTGAACTTGTCGATGGCGATGTAGAGATAGCGGTAGCCCCTGGCACCCGAGGGAACGGGCCTAAGATGTCTAGCCCCCAGACCACAAACGACCATGTGAGAGGGATGGTTTGGAGGCCCTGAGCAGGCTGATGGATTTGCTTGGCGTGGAATTGGCAAGCTTCGCATGACTTCACCAGCTCGGCTGCGTCGTTGAGTGCTGTAGGCCAATAGAATCCACTGCGGAACACCTTGCCGACGAGGGTCCGTGACGACGAGTGATGCCTGCAATCCCCGCTGTGTATGTCAATCAGCAACTCCCTTCCTTGATCACTGGAGATGCAGCGCAGCGTGACATCGTTCAACCGCTTCCTGTATAACTCGCCGTCTTGAATGCAGTATGCCGTGGCCTGCCGGACCATGCGCTCCGCGTCCTCTTCCTTTTACAGTAGCACCCCATGTGTCAGGTACCCCTTGAATTCCTTGGTCCAGCATTCTTGCTGGGGCTCGAGCGCCAAGAGCAGCCGAGCTCCTGAGGTCGGGCCACAGGCCAGGGCTCCCGTGACCGGAGGCTGTGGGAGCTCCTCCCGAGGCTGAGTTGTGCTTGAAAGAGGTGGCGTAGCTGATGGCTTGAAGAGCCGCTCCTCAAAGACACCGGGCTCTTGTGGTTGCTGCTTGGACGCTCTCCTGGCGATGTCATCGGCTTCTTTGTTGGTGCCCTGGGGCACGTGCTGCAGCTTGAGACCTGAGAACTGCTTTTCCATCTTGCGTACCTCCATGAGGTAGGCCTCCATGTGCTCGTCCTTCGGCTCGTACACCTTGTTATAGAAGTTGACGAGGAGTTGCTAGTCGCCTTTGACGGTAAGGCGCTTCACCCCTAGAGCTGCCGCAGCCTTCAGGCCAACTATGAGGCCTTCGTATTCCGCGATATTGTTGGAGACCTGCTCGCCGTGCTGGAAGCAAAGCTGCACGGCATAGTAGAGCTTGTCCTGGGTGGGCGAGATGAGCACCGCTCCGGCTCCCGCGCCCTGGTGCGCGAAAGCGCCATCGAAATACATGACCCAGCCGTCCAGAGCCTCGATCCCTGGGGAGGTGGACCAGTCCTCCCCTTCCTCAAGTGTCAGGGCATCCATCCATTCTGCCACAAAGTCAGCGAGCGCATCCCCCTTGATGACCCTGGTAGTGCTAAATTCTAACTGGAATGCTTGCAGCTCGATATTCCACTCAGTGACCCTTCCAGCCGAATTTGGGCTCCTTAGCACCCTCTCCAATGGGTAAGCTGAGACGACCTTGATCGGGTGCCCCTGGAAGTAGTGTCGCAGCTTGCGTGAGGCCACCAATAGTGCGAGCAGGAGCTTCTGAGGCATGGGGTAGCGTGCCCTTGCGTCTCTCAACATGGTGCTGGCGAAGTACACCGGGTATTTGACGAGGGCTGGCGCACTATCGAGGCTGGGGTCTTGTGAAGATTGGTGCATCTCCTGAGGTGGAGGGTTTCCTGGGACTTGGCTGCCCTCAGGAGCTTCCGCGACGTTATCCTGCTGAGCTTTGTCTTCCCCAGCTGATGCCTTTGCTGCATCCTCCTGACCCTGTGCTACTTCTGCTCCGGCTTGGCGTGGCGCGCCCTTGGCGTGGCGTTCCTCCCTGACCGCCACTAGCGCCACGCTGGCGGAGTACGGGGTGGCGGCAAGGTAGAGTACCAGAGGCTCTAGAGGCCGTGGTGCCACCATCACCGGGGGGCTGGTAAGGTATTTCTTGAGGTCTTGGAAGGCCTGATCGGCCTCTAGGGTCCATTCGAACGGGCCTTTCTTCTTCATGAGCTTGAAGAAGGGTAAGGCGCGCTCTCCCAGCTTGGAGATGAAATGCCCCAATGCGGTCACCCGCCCTGCTAGCTTTTGCATCTCTTTGAGGGTCTGTGGCGGGCTCATGTCCTTGATGGCCTTTATCTTCTCAGGGTTCGCCTCTATCCCTCTGTGGGACACGAGGAATCCCAGCAGCTTGCCGGAGGGGACACCGAACATGCACTTCTCCAGGTTAAGCCTCAAGTACACCCGACGTAGGCTCTCGAAGGTTTCCTCCAAATATTGAATCAATGTCCTCGCCTCGCGAGACTTCACCACTATGTCGTCGACGTAGGCATCTGTGTTCCTCCTGAGCTGTCGCCCTAAGGGCATGCAAGTGTAGCAGTACACCCCACATGGTGTTAGGAAAGCTGTCTTCTCCACATCTTCCACCGCGATCTTGATCTGATGATACCCTGAGAATGTGTCCAGGAAGCACATCAAGTCGCACTCGATGGTGGAGTCGACAATCTGGTCGATGCGCGGGAGAGGGAACAGATCTTGGGGGCAGGCTTTAATAAGGTTGGTGAATTCGACACACATCCGCTCCTTCCCGCCTTTCTTTGGCACTACGATAGGGTTTGCCAGCCATTCGGGATATTGAACTTCCCAAATGGTGCCTGCCGCCTCCAACTTGCACGTCTCTTGGACGATGAAGGCCTGCTTCTTAGTGGACTGCCGTCTGGCTCGCTGTTTCACGGGGCGTATGATGGGGCATACCCTTAGATGGTGCTGGATCACCTCTCTCGGGACCCCTACCAGCTGACTGGGCTCCCACGCGAATATCTCCTTGTTCGCACGCAAGAACCTCACCAAGGCTTCTTCTTGTCCCGGGTCACGGCCGGCTCCTATGGTGAAGGCGGCCCCCGAAGACCCGTCCTTGTTGACCAACACCTGCTTGGTTTCCGCCTTGTCTTGGGTGAACATCTGCTTCTTCTTGGCAGGCGCGGTCTCGTTGGCCTCGTGGGTACCGACGCCGGCCGGCTGTGCTACTGCCGCAGTCTTGAAGGCGAGCTTGAGCGCCGTCACTGCCTCCTTAGTGTCCCCCTTGACGGTGAGGACGCCCTTGCTTCCCAGTATCTTCATGAGGTTCTAGGCCGGATGGGTTGCCGCCATGAACTGAGCGAGAGTTGGGTACCCAAGGATGGGTTGTATGGGAGACCGATGCGGGCGATGTTGAAGTCCACCAGTTCAGTGCGGTAGTTGTCGCGTGTGCCGAAGGTGATAGGGAGGTGGATCTGCACCAGAGAGTGGGCAGCTCCACCACCCACCCCCGAAAAGGGCTTGCTGAGGCTGAGCCGCTCGAGCGGCACATGGAGAAGGCTGAAGGCTTCTACAGAGAGCAAGTTGAGGCTGGCACCTCCGCAGATGAGGGTCTTGGTGACGACCACGTTGCAGATGGTGGGCGTGCAGAGCATTGGGAGCATGCCGAAGCCGGCGGTGGAGCTGGGGTGGTCTTCTGAGCCGAAGGTGAGGTCGGCCTCTGGGGCAGCCCAAGCTGGCGGAGCCCCCGGGCGCTTGGAGGCGACCCTGATCTGACGGAGGAATGGTTTGACGTGGCGATCTGAAGGCGGTGCTTGAGAGCCGCCCAGCATGGCCGCGACCGCATGGTGCGCTGGCACCGCATAGCAATCGATGAAGAGGTCACGGAGTTCCCCCAGGAAGCCACTGTGGATCCCGGGAGGTTGAACGGCCAGCCACGCGGCTCACCGGCTAGGGCCATGGGGAACCAGTTAGCCATGATCTTGTCGTCGCCTCCGGCTTCGAGGACAGCCTCCTCGTACGCCAGCAAGAACGGCGCGGGGTCTGCCGCGCCGTTGTAACGCGGCGGCATCTCTGGCTTGAACTTGGTCGGCCACCGCACCCAGCGCAGGGCGGGGGCCAGGGCTCGGTACCCAGATGCCCCGCTGTCGACGTAGGTCGCGGAGGCGGATAGCGGGGCACCCGCCATGGGAGCGAAGTGCGGCAGCACGGGATGCAGGTTTGTGGAGAGGAGCTCCGGCGCACCCCCTACCTAGCACGCCAAATGTCGGATGTGGGGTTCCGGCAAACCCTTGAGGTTCGAACACTGGGGTGCGCGCGAAGTCTTTCCCTCCTACCAATATACACCCTAGCTCGCTAAGATCTCGCGGACGAACTCGACGAACTCGCAACACAGAAAGACACGGGGTTTATACTGGTTCAGGCCACCGTTGTGGTGTAATACCCTACTCCAGTGTGGTGGTGGTGGATTGCCTCTGGGCTGATGTTGAACAGTACTAGGGAAGAACGGCCTCCTGAGGTTGAGGTGTTCTTGTGGCAGGCTCTCGATCGGGTTGGATCAAGCTAAGATGAGATGCCCCTGCTATGCTGGCTAGCTCCACTTATATATGCCCTGGTCCTCTTCCCAAATATCGAGCGGGAAGGGAGCCAACAACGGTGGGCAAATTTAAAGGGGGACAGCTAGTACAAGCTATCCTGACAAAAGTGGTCTTCGCCTGCGAATGGCTCTGGTGGTGACGCTGCCTTGGGCTCCACGATGACCTCCTTCTTGCCGTCCTCCTGGTCTTGGTCTCATTGCACCAATATAGCAACCTTTGCCTTATGCCTCGGTACTCTTCGCCTGCATTGGCCTCCTTAGCACCAAAGAGGAAATAAGGACGCTGCACGCACTAGCGCCCGCCTGGTGTCGTTCGTCATGGCTCACGTCACGAGGGCCTCGTGAGGTTTGCCCCGCCTTGATATCTCTGCTCCTTGTGAGCCTGCCTGGCTAGGCCAGTCCGGAGGAGATCTTGCATCATCCGCCTCACGAGGCTTGGACCCTCACGAGTGTCTTGGATGCTTTGTTGATGAAGATGGGCCGCACGGCCTGCTGGCTTAGTCACGCTGTGGGCCGCAGGCAGGCAAGTCTGGGGACCCCCGTTCCCAGAACGCTGACAGTAACAAATTTGAAACATGAGGTGTTCTTTGATTGTCATCCTTATGAGTGGCGGCCGGGGACGAGGGATGGTCTTTTCCTACCAATCTATCCCCCTAGGAGAATGCGCATAGTGCTTGGTTTTTGATGACTTGTAGATTTTTGCAATAAGTAAGTGAGTTCTTTATGACTAATGTTGAGTCCATGGATTATACGCACTCTCACCCTTCCATCATTGCTAGCCTCTTCGGTACCGTGCATTGCCCTTTCTCACCTTGAGAGTTGGTGCAAACTTCGCCGGTGCATCCAAACCCCGTGATACGATACGCTCTATCACACATAAACATCCTTATATCTTCCTCAAAACAGCCACCATACCTACCTATTATGGCATTTCCATAGCCATTTCGAGATATATTGCCATGCAACTTTCCACCGTTCCGTTTATTATGACGTGCTTCATCATTGTCATATTGCCTTGCATGATCATGTAGTTGACATCATATTTGTGGCAAAGCCACCATGCATATTATTTCATACATGTCACTCTTGATTCATTGCCCATCCCAGTACACCGTCGGAGGCATTCATATAGAGTCATATTTTGTTCTAGTATCGAGTTGTAATCATTGAGTTGTAAATAGAAGTGTGATGATCATCATTAATAGAGCATCCCCCCCCCCCCCCCCCCCCCCGCAAAAAAGAGAAAGGCCAAATAAAAAAAAGGAAAGGCCCAAAAAAAGAAAAAGGGAAATAAAAGGGGACAATGCTACTATCCTTTTTCCACACTTGTGCTTTAAAGTAGCACCATGATCTTTATGATAGAGAGTCTCTTGTTTTGTCATTTTCATGTACTAGTGGGAATTTTTCATTATAGAACTTGGCTTGTATATTCCAACAATGGGCTTCCTCAAATGCCCTAGGTCTTCGTGAGCAAGCAAGTTGGATGCACTCCCACTTAGTTTCTTTTGTTGAGCTTTTCATACATTTATAGCTCTAGTGCATCCGTTGCATGGCAATCCCTACTCCTTGCATTGACATCAATTAATGGGCATCTCCCTAGCCCGTTGATAAGCTGCATCAATGTGAGACTTTCTCCTTTTTTGTCTTCTGCACATAACCCCCATCATTATATTATATTCCACCCATAGTGCTATATCCATGGCTCATGCTCATGTATTGCGTGAAAGTTGAAAAAAGTTTGAGATTACTAAAGTATGAAACAATTTCTTGGCTTGTCATCGGGGTTGTGCATAATGAGAGCATTCTTGTGTGACGAAAATGGAGCATGACCAAACTATATGATTTTGTAGGGATGAACTTTCTTTGGCCATCACTAGTAGAAAAAGGGTCAAACGTGAAGCACATTAGTGCCGGTTTGAATTTGAGCCGGCACTAATGTGTACATTAGTGCCGGTTCCAACGGCTAGCCGGGCCGCTCTCATTAGTACCGGTTCATGGCGAACCTTTAGCACCGGTTCGTGCCACAAATCGGTACTAAAGTGAGTGGTGGCAGGATGTTGTCAGTTCGGGGCCCCTCCAGCACCTTTAGTACCGGGTCGTATCACGAACCGATACTAAAGGTCGTCCTACATAGACCCTTCGTCCACCTGAGCTCGCTCTGTTCTTCCCCTTTCCCCTCTCCTCTCTGTTCTTTTCCCTCTTCCTCTCAAGCTCATCACACATTTTGCCCAAAATTTGTCAAGATTTGAAGGCCCCCATCCATTCAAATGACCACAAAGGTTAGCAACTTTGTCCTTTCATCTCTCATTGCTAGATTAGCTCGTGCAATGCTTTATACAGTGATTGATTTTGGAGTTTAGTAATTTGGGAGGAATTATATATATGTGCTAGTATTTGATTTATATGCAATTTGAGGTCAAAAATAATACTTAGTTTGCATATGTAGGTGTGGTTTACTTAGTGCCTTCTAAATCTCCGTCGTAACCACCGTCGATCGCCGGCAACGTCCCGTCGCCGGCACCACCTTGTGGTGAGCCTCTTGTTCATGAATGTTTTATATAAAAAATTGATGTTTGTGTGATTTGGATATATAGTTACTCGTATAATTATCTTACCCATACGTTGTTTGTTATACATAGTGCCATGGTTTTCATATCCGTCCCCGTCGGCCCTCGTCCGGGTTATGATTCAGATGTGGTATATTCTCTTTTAAAACTATTCATTGCATTTCGTGTTTATGACAAATTATGCCCATCAAGTTTACATAGATATTTGTATGTAGGAGGTAGTTGAACCGGAAATTCCAACCGACCCTATTGTCGAGAGGTTAAATTTAGTTGAAAGAGAAAACAAGGATTTGAAGGAAAAATTGAGAAGAATTGAGGGGGAGAAGATGGAATTGGAGTTGCATGTTGTCGATGTCGTCGATGATCACAAGATTAAGATGGAGAAAATGCGCTTGAAGATTAGAAAGATTAGAAAATATGCCATTCATAGTGAGGCTTGGTATCATTATGCTGTTGGATCAATTGTTACCTTAGTTGGAATCTTGATCGCATTTGTTGTTGCATTTAAATTCTTTAGCTAGAGAGTTATTTGTTTGTTGCATTTAAGTGTTGTATGATCTTTATGTATGAACTTTATGTATTGTATTAATTTGATGTTTTTGGTGCTGTGTATTGAAGATGAGCCGGCAATGGATGTACGATGACCGTTTCTCTCCCGAGTTCATTAATGGCGTGCGTACTTTTCTTCTTGCGGCTGAGGCAAACAAGCGAGCAGATGGTTTTATGCCTTGTCCATGTGCTGGCTGTAAGAATGGTCACAATTACTCTACGTCAAGAACCATTCACGTCCACCCGTTTGAGTCCGGTTTCATGCCCCACTATAATGTTTGGACCAAGCATGGAGAAAGAGGGGTTATGATGGAAGACAATGAAGAAGAAGAGGACGACGACAGCTATCCTGGCCATGGGTTCCCTGAATATGATGATACAACAATGAGGGAAGAAGCTGAGCCGGTAATGCGGGAAGAAGCTGAGCCAACAATGCGGGAAGAAGCTGAAGAAGAGGCATCGGATGAGCCCGTTGATGATCTGGGTCGGGCCATTGCTGATGCAAAGAGAAACTGCGCAAGTGATTTGGAGAAGAAGAAGTTGCAGCACATGTTAGAGGATCACAAAAAATTGTTGTACCCGAATTGCGTTGGTGACAAGAAAAAGCTGGGCACCACACTGGAATTACTGCAATGGAAGGTAGAGAATGGTGTATCTCACAAGGGATTTGGAAAGTTGCTGGTAATGATAAAGGATATGCTTCCAAAGGACAACGAATTGCCCAAGTGTACGTATGAAGCAAAGAAGGCTGTCTGCCCTCTAGGGTTAGAGGTGCAGAAGATACATGCATGCCCTAATGATTGCATCCTCTACCACGGTGAGTACGAGGATTTGAACGCTTGCCCGGTATGCGGTGCATTGCGCTATAAGATCAGCCGCAATGACCCTGGTGATGTCGAGGGCGAGCACCCCAAAAAGAAGATTCCTGCCAAGGTGATGTGGTATGCTCCTATAATACCACGGTTGAAATGTTTGTTCCAAAACAAAGAGCATGCCAAGGCGATGCGATGGCACAGAGAAGACTGTAAGAAAGACGGAAAGTTGAGAGTACCCGTTGCCGGGTCGCAGTGGAGAAAAGTCGAAAGAAAGTACGGGAAGGAGTTTGCAGATGACGCAAGGAATGTATGGTTTGGTCTAAGCGCAGATGGCATTAATCCTTTTGGGGAGCAGAGCAGCAACCATAGCACCTGGCCTGTGACTCTATGTTTGTATAACCTTCCTCCTTGGTTGTGCATGAAGCGGAAGTTCATTATGATGCCAGTGCTCATCCAAGGCCCTAAGCAACCCGGCAACGACATTGATGTGTACCTAAGGCCATTAATTGAAGAACTCTTACAACTGTGGAATGGAACCAGTGTACGTGCGTGGGATGAGCACATGGGGGAAGAATTTGACCTAAAGGCGTTCTGTTCGTGACCATCAATGATTGGCCTGCTCTTAGTAACCTTTTAGGACAGACAAACAAGGGATACCGTGCATGCACGCACTGTTTGGACGATACCGACAGTATATATTTGGCTAATTGTAAGAAGAATGTTTACCTGGGACATCATTGATTTCTTCCGAGCAGGCATCCCATAAGAAAGAAAGGCAAGCATTTCAAAGGTGAGGTGGATCACCGGACGAAGCCTCGCCACCGTACTGGTGCTGATGTACATGATATGGTCAAGGATTTGAAGGTGGCCTTTGGAAAGGGTCCTGGTGGACAACCTGTTTCGAATGACGCTGACGGATGCGCACCCATGTGGAAGAAGAAATCTATATTTTGGGACCTGCCCTATTGGAAAGACCTAGAGGTCCGCTCCGCAATCAATGTGATGCGCGTGACAAAGAATCTTTGTGTGACCCTGCTTGGCTTCTTGGGCGTGTATGGGAAGACAAAAGATACACCTGAGGCATGGGAGGACCAGCAACATATGCACGGAAAAGACGGCATACATCAGGGTCATGCAAGCTACGCTCTTACCAAAGAAGAGAAGGAAATCTTCTTTGAATGCCTGCTCAGTATTAAGGTACCGTCTGGCTTCTCGTCGAATATAAAGGGAATAATAAACATGGCAGAGAAAAAGTTCCAGAACCTAAAGTCTCATGACTGCCACGTGATTATGACGCAACTGCTTCCGGTTGCATTGAGGGGGCTTCTACCGGAAAACGTTCGATTAGCCATTGTGAAGCTATGTGCATTTCTCAATGCAATCTCTCAGAAGGTAATCGATCCAGAAATCATACCAAGGTAAGAGAATGATTTGGTGCAATGTCTTGTCAGTTTCGAGTTGGTGTTCCCACCATCCTTCTTCAACATCATGACGCACGTCCTAGTTCACCTATGCGAAGAGATTAACGTTTTGGGTCCTGTATTTCTACACAATATGTTCCCCTTTGAGAGGTTCATGGGAGTCTTAAAGAAATATGTTCATAACCGTGCTTGGCCAGAAGGAAGCATCTCCAAGGGCCATGAAAATGAGGAGGTCATTGAGTTTTGTATTGACTTTATTCCTGACCTTAAGCCGATTGGTGTTCCCGAATCGCGGCATAAGGGAAGACTGGATGGAAAAGGCACGCTAGGAGGGGAACAAATAATATGTATGGACGGACATTCTCTCACTGAAGCACACTACACAGTTCTACAGAATTCCGCCTTGGTGGCTCCGTATATGGATGAACACAAGAATTTGCTACGCTCCAAACACCCGGAGCGGTCTGATGACTGGATTACACGCGAACAAACCAGGAGTTTCGCCAGCTAGTTGCAGACACGTACCATGCATGACACCTATTGAAGATGACCTGTACTTGCTGTCCCAGTTACCATCTTCGAATATAATGACTTTCAAAGGGTACGAGATAAATGGTAATACATTTTACACGACCGCCCAAGATAAGAAGACACCAACCAAAACAGTGGTGTCCGCTTTGATGCAGAAACCAAGACGGGAAAGGAAACATATTATGGTTATATACAGGACATATGGGAACTTGACTATCGACGTGGTTTGAAGGTCTCTTTGTTTCGGTGCAAATGGGTCAATATGACGCGAGGCGGGGTAACGGAAGACCCGCAGTATGGAATGACAACAGTGGATCTCAACAATCTTGCGTATGCAGACGAACCATTCGTCCTAGCCAATGATGTGGCACAGGTTTTCTATGTGAAGGACATGTCTACCAAGCCAAGAAAAAGAAAAGATAAGGAAGCGAATGCATCGTACGATGATCCAAAGCGGCACATAGTTCTTTCTGGGAAGAGAAACATCGTGGGAGTGGATGACAAGAGAGACATGTCAGAAGATTATGAAAAGTTTGATGAAATTGCTCCATTCACAGTGAATATTGACCCGAGCATCCCGTTAAATGATGAAGATTTTCCATGGTTACGGCGCAAAGGGACACACGCGAAGAAAAAGTTTCACACCCAAAGATCTGGGATGTGATCGGCTTCACTATCATCACTTTCTTATGTGTTTCACACCCAGGAGGGAATCTCTGTAATAGTTAGGGTAGTTATGTGTTTTGGCATTTGAAACGCGAAGAAATTTTATGTGCAAACAAATTCTTTCATGCCTTTACTGATTTTTAAAGTTAAGTTATTCACAAACTAGTGATTCTCACTAATTTCAAATAATTCAAAATTTAAACTATTCAAATTTGAAAACTACGGGCACTAAAAGAAAGTTTGTAATTTTTTGTACCTAAAGCAAAAATATTCACAAAGAAACTCTAAATACAGAAAAAACAACTCAAAAATAAATAAAGCAAAATAAAAATAAAAAAGCCCGCCTACTGGGCCAAAGCGGCCTGCATACGACTAGAAACCCAACCTGTTGTTGGGCCAGGATGCAGGCCTGCAAAGGCCCATTTGGCCCACAGGGCAGCACAAAACATGTAGGCCCAGTAGGCCTGCTTTGGAGAGGAGCTCGAGAGAGCTACCGCACGGGGGGTTATAAACCAGTGCGGACGCCCCTCGGCTAGCGAGGTGGGACTAAACTTGCCACACCGTACCCGCGCCAGCGCACCCTCTTTAGTACCGGGTGGTGGCACCAACCGGTACTAAAGGGGGGGCCTTTAGTACCGGTTGGAGCCACCACCCGGTACTAAACGGGTGCGCTTCCCGCTGCTTGGCCTGGCCAAAACAGGCCTTTAGTACCGGTTGGTGGCTCCAACCGGTACCAAAGGTCCATCCTATATAACTAAACACTTCAAAAATTTCAGTTTCTTATCTGCTTCTTCTCCTCTGCCCCGTCGCCCGCCGCCCCCGTCTCCATATCCCTCGTCGCCGCCCCCGTCGCCGCCCCGTCCCCGTCATCGCCGTCCTGTCCCTGTCATCGCCGCCCCGTCCCCGTCATCGCCGCCCCGTCGTCCCCGTCCCCGTCGTCCCTGTCGTCACCGCCGCCCCGTCCCGGCCCGTCCCGCGTCGTCCTCGTCCCCGTCATCGCCGCCCCGTCCCCGTCGTCGCCGCCCCGGCCCGTACGTCCCCGTCCCCGTCGTCGCCGCCCCGTCCCTGTCCCCGTCGTTGCCATCCCCGTCGTCACCGCACCCGTTGCCGTCCCCGTCGCCGCCCCCCGTCGCCTCTCGCCTCGCCGGTGAGCACACACACACACTACATTTTTTTCCTTCTATTTTTTAGTTATAGAAATAGTTATAAAAATGTTAGAAATTTTTATTTTTTTAGTTATAGAAATAGTTAGTTATATAGCATTGTTAGAAATGTTAGAATTGTTAGAAATTTTTCTATTTTTTAGTTATAGAAATAGTTATAAAAAAGTTAGAATTGTTAGAAATTTTTCTGTTTTTAGTTATAGAAATAGTTATAAAAAAGTTAGAAATTTTTCTTTTTTTAGTTATAAAAATATTAGAAATGTTATACAAATGTTAGTTATATATATAGAAATGTTATAATTTTTTTTTTCTGTTTTTTAGTTATAGAAATATTAGAAATGTTATAGAAATGTTAGTTATATAGCATTGTTAGAAATGTTATATGAATGTTAGTTATATAGAAATGTTAGAAATTTTAGTTATCAAAATCCAATCATTAAAAAATGTTACTTTTTGCGGGCATATAGCTAGTATTTGTTCTTGACGATGCCCGGCCCGCATCCTCGGCGTCGACCCATCCGCGACGACGTCCGGCTGACCCATGTCCGGGACTGGGCTCCGCCGGGCTGGCACTAGGAGGTGCTGCCTGGAGGGGCGCGCCGCTTGATGAGGAACCCGGCCCCGGGTCCCGTCGTCGACCCTGATCTCGTTTGGTGGCGTTCGCGTGGGCCAATTTTGGTGCAGAGGGAGCCGGCCCCGCTGGAGGTGGTACGTCGCCGTGTCAGGGAGGAGGACAAACACGTCCATCGCTACATGGTTGCGTTAGAGGGCGGCAGGTTCTCCAATACCTGGCAGTTTCTTCAGGGATCTCACTTCAGCTATGATCATGTGAGGGTTCCTTCTCTTTGGGTGTCCACCGCCCGCGCCGCATTAACCGCGAGTGTCCTAGATTCGTCTGTAGTATTCGATATTTATTAGCTACCTAGCCAGTGATGTATTCGATATATAATATTCGAGACGATGTATTCGAGATTATATATTATTCGAGACGATGTATTCGAGATTATATCTATTATTCGAGACGATGTATTCGAGATTAGATCTATTATTCGAGACGATGTATTCGAGATTACATCTATTATTCGAGATGATGTATTCGAGATTATATCTATTATTCGAGACGACTTATTCGAGATTATATTCGATGATGCTTATTATGTACTATGATTGATTTAGTTTTTCCTTATTAATTGATTTCATCCATGCATTGTAATTTGAATATATTTCTTTTGGATTAGTTAAACAAAACCTATGGCGGACAATACCGGCAGAGAGGGAGAAGAGGCCCTGTTCAATATCATACGCAATCCTCACCAGATCATTCTCTGCTTGATGACAGACAAAAACATTTGCTTTGGGAAACGCTCATGGAACATTTCACCCTACCAGATCATTTCATAGATGTAGATGTGGAGAAAGTCAAGGACGCTGCTCTTAGGAAGATGGCAGTTGCATTCAAGAACCACAAGATTCGTGAATGGGCCAAGTACGTCAACGGAGGAAGGAAGACTCTAGTGTTCGAGGGAACACTAGAGAACCAAAGTGCTCATTGGGACGATTTCGTGAAATTCAAGGATTCGGAATTATCTAAGGAACGGTCGAGAATAAACAAGGCCAATGCCGCAAAAAAGGATAAGTTCCATAAGCTGGGGCCAGGTGGCTATGCGGTGGGAATGCCTAAGTGGGATAAGTCTGAGAAAGAGATGCTGGATGCAGGTGTCACTCCAGAAACATTGAGGTGGCCCCCAGGTGCAGGACTTGGTTCTATGCGCATGGGGGGGGAGTTGGACCCGAAGACAGGCAAAGTTTCGAAGAAGGCATGTCTGGATGGAGCCGAAGATAAGCTACTTGTTGCAATAGAAGAGGCTCAATCCGGGTTGTTCGAGCCCAACAGAGAGAACGTCGAGCTTACGCGTGCCCTGGGAAATCCTGAACACCCGGGAAGAACACGAGGCATGGGCGGTATTCCGTGGTATGAGGGGTTTTCGGACTGGAACGCCGACTACAGAACCCATGCGAGAAAGAAGATTGCGGAGGAGAAGAAGAGGAAGATGGAGGAGGAGCAGAGGAAGCTAGACTATGAACGCCTTCAAGGCCTAGAATCAGTGCACACGGACTTGGCAGTCAAATTCCAGCAGCAGCAGGAGCAGATCGACTCACTTAGCTAGCAAAGGGGGTCTCAGCAGCTAGCGGATGACCCACCATTGGATAGCACCGTCCCATCCATGCAGAGAAGCAGCGTGGGTTCCGCCCCAGGCGATGTATTGCTGTATAGCTACCCGGTGGATGACATCATGGAGAACACTAACTGCTAACTGCGAGCTACACTTCAAAATGAAGAACATATCCATGAAGGTGGCGGACGCCCTTGCTTTTACAAATCCCCCCGAGGCAACCTTCCATTGCAACCCGATTCCAGCAGGCTATCCTCGTGTCTTGGTTGATGAGGTGGTGGACCAATATTCGGGGCTAGAGCTTGACATTCCTGGAGGTGACGATGATCACACACTAGGAGAGGTCAACCATCGTATCATCCTATGGAGAAAGGATTGCATCATCTTTCGAAGGCCACTGACACCACGTCATCCGACTCCTCGTCGCAGTCCGCCACCGAGTCAGCAGACTCCCGCTCCTCCAAGTCCACCAACGCGTCAGGCCACTCCTCCTCCAAGTCCGGCACAGCTTCAGGCCACTCCTCCTCCTCCAATGTAACACCCTCGATGCGACTATAGCTCCCACGTGTCGAGGCACGACTTAGAGACATAATCGCATTGAAGGCATATGTCGCAAGTTAGGCAATCTTCACAACATCCCATGTAATATGATAATAAAAGGGGAGATAACATAGTTGGCTTACACTCGCCACATCAATCAAGTACATAAATAACATTACATCATCCAAACACTCATGGCCCGACTACGGCGCCAAAATAAAAGAGAACCCAACATGCGACACGGTCCCGTTCACCCCCAACTGGGCACCACTACTGATCATCGGGAAAGGAAACATAGTATCGTTGAGAGTCTTCGTCGAACTCCCACTTGAGCTCATACGCGTCTCCTGGAGCGGAATCATCAGGCCCTGCATCTGGTGTAATAGTAATCTGTGAGCCACAGGGACTCAGCAATCTCGCACCCTTGCGATCAAGACTATTTAAGCTTATAGGTATGGCAAGGTAAAAATATGAGTGGAGCTGCAGCAAGCGACTAGCAAGTATGGTGGCTAACTTATGCGCAAAAGAGAGCGAGAAGAGGAGGCAAAGCACGAGCGAGAAGGTAGAGAACAACCTGCATAAACATTACTCCAACACCGTGTCCACTTCCCGGACTCCGCCGAGAAGAGGCCATCACGGTAACACACTCAGTTGATTCATTTTAATTTAATTAAGGTTCAAGTTATCTACAATCGGACATTAACAAATTCCCATCTGCCCATAACCGCGGGCACGGCTTTCGAAAGTTCAATCCCTGTAGGGGAGTCCCAACTTAGCCCATGACAATCTCTCACGGTCAACGAAGGAATAGACCTCCTCCCAAGACGTTCCGATCAGACTCAGTATCTTGGTTACTCAAGACACTTCGACAGGTTAAAACAAGACCAGCAACACCGCCCGAATGTGCCGACAAATCCCGATAGGAGCTGCACATATCTCTTTCTCAGGGCACACTCAGAGGAGACATCCTACGAGTAAAACCAACCTTCAAGTTGCCCCGAGGTGGCCCCGCAGTCTACTCGGTCGGACCAACACTCAGAGGAGCACTGGCCCGGGGGGGGTGTTAAAATAAGATGACCCTTGAGTCTGCAGAACCCAAGGGAAAGAAAAGGCTAGGTGGCAAATGGTAAGACCAAAGTTGGGCATTGCTGGAAAAGCTTTAATCAAGGCGAACTATCAAGGGGTTCCCATTATAACCCAACCGCGTAAGGAACGCAAAATCCAGGAACATAACACCGATATGACGGAAACTAGGGCGGCAAGAGTGGAACAAAACACTAGGCGAGAGGCCGAGGCTTCCACCCTTTACCAAGTATATAGATGCCTTAAGATAACATAGCAATATAGTGATATCCCAACAAGTAAATAAATGATGTTCCAACAAGGAATGACCTCCAATCTTCACCTACAATTAGCAACGCTATAAGAGGGGCTGAGCAAAGCGGTAACATAGCCAATCAACGGTTTGCTAGGACAAGGTGGGTTAGAGGTTTGACATGGAAATTTGGGAGGCTTGCAAGCAAGTGGTTGGCATCGTAGCAATGGCATAGCAAAAGAGCGAGCAAACTAGCATAGCAAAGATAGTAGTGATTTCGAGGGTATGATCATCTTGCCTGCACAGTTGTCAGAGTTGACTGGATCCTCAAAAGCAAACTCAACGGGCTCCTCGTTAGCGAACTCATCTCCCAGCTCTACCCAAACAAGACAAACAAGCAACAAGGATACAATCAACCACGTGCAAACTCAAACAACACGATGCAAAGATGATATGCTATGCGGGATGCGATGCGGGATGCAAAATGCAAGATATGATAGTAAATGCATGAACCTGGCCTCAACTTGGAATTCCAAGAGTGCCACTGGAAAGATGAGATGAAATCGCTTGAAAACGATATAAAGAACGCCGGAATCGGAGTTACGGTTTGGAAATGGCAAGCGATTCAAAAATGACACCGGTCTGCGATTTACAACAAGTAGGCATCTAAATGCAATGAGATGAACATGCTACAGCACCCAAACAAGACAACAAAATACATGGCAGGGATGCATACAAGATGCTTAACAAAAGTCTGGCACTGAGCTACGGCCAAATCATCCATTAGGAGGTTCAAACAAGCATGGCAAAAACGCAAATGGTAAAACAGATCTCAGACTTAGTGAAATTAACACTTGTCTGGAATTTCAGATCATATAGCCCTCTTCGGAGCAACAAAACAACATGCTACAGGACCTGAACATGACAAGGAAAGACATGGAATGGAGCTACTCAACAAGCTTAACAAAAGTCCC
Source organism: Triticum aestivum (assembly GCF_018294505.1). Classification (NCBI taxonomy): domain Eukaryota; kingdom Viridiplantae; phylum Streptophyta; class Magnoliopsida; order Poales; family Poaceae; genus Triticum; species Triticum aestivum. The sequence goes on along the minus strand of NC_057800.1, from coordinate 198,239,358 downwards.
TTAGTGACCTTGAGCCAAAAGGGATCACAAAATATACTAACAAGCACACGAACATAGCAAAAACATAATCAGTTTTCAGACTTAGTGAAAACTGGGACATGCTGAAACATAACTCACGAAGGCATGTTTACGAGCTCGATGCACTCACCACGTTGCAAGTCATGGCAAGACAAGCATACATCCCTTAAGAAGGCACAAAATGCAAGATAGAAATGGCAAGAACAATGGCATAGCATGCACGGATCAACTACAATAACATCGGCAAAATCGCAAACAAGTTGACGATCTGCCCAGATTCGCAACGAAGCAAAAGTAGAGCTCGATTGACTCAAGCTAGGTTGCTCCATAATTACAAACAAAGACATGGATGGATAGATCACTACAAGGTTAACAAAACTCCCTTACTGATCATCCTCAAAAGGGGCACGGATCACTAGGAAACAACATGAACATATGGCATCGTGAGATAAACAATCCTAGGACTTAGTGAAATCACCAAGTCCCTGAAAACAGAATTAGCAAGTGCACCACTTTGCAAGCTTGCACAAGTCACCACACACATCCTAAAAATATATGGGTTGCACCTATGGAAAGATGACAAAACCCTTAATAAAACATATGAAGAACTCACGGGCATATCATGCAGACAATAATCATGGCAAAAATGACAAAAGTGCTAAACGGAGTAACAGATCTGACAATTAACTCAAGTAGCCCTCTTCTACCAGCATTTAGGGCATCAAGATGAGCTCAAATGAAAATTATGCAATGGAATTAAATGATGTACTCTGTGAGATGAACATTTTGATATGCTATATGCATGAATCGGACCTACGAATGCAAAGTTACGGATCCGCGAACATGGGCATACGGAATCCGAAGTTCGCCGGGGATCCCACCAGAGCTCGTCGCCGGAGTAGGAGGGACGGGCCGGTGGAGCTCACCGGGGGCGGCGGCGTGGCGGCGCGCGGCCGACCGGCGGAGTGGCGGCGAGCGG